>NC_044034.1:185152713-185471559 GCF_901765095.1 Microcaecilia unicolor | reverse complement strand
GGTTTCCTTTCTCTCTGAACTACACCATAGAGGGAGCCAAAAGCAGAGTCACATCACTGATGGAAGCCTGGGCATCCCTGCACACGGCAGGCCTGGTGAAAACGAGCAAACCCCCAGGTGGTCTAGCTTCTGCTACAAAGGCCAAGCTTCAAAAATGGCAGCGTGTCCCTACAAACACTAAAAGGAGTAATCCAAAACGAAAAGTGGCTGTGGAAGACACCTGAATAGATATGGCAGCCTGGCCGGTATACTGTACTCGAGGTCACTTTTCATAAGGCAGTCAGAGGGACACTGGACATCTCTGAGCCAATGTTTGGTAAAGATGCGGGAGTAACATCTGTTATGTTATGTGATAAGATTTAATGCTAACTTTTGCATAAGGGACATGAAGTCTCTTAATTAATAGATGATAAGGGGGGTTAACAAGGGCGGGGGGAATGTTGTCTATGATGTACTAAAGTTACAAGCGACACAGGGAGGGGGTAGTCTAAAGGGATGGTTGGTGTGCTGGGGTCTAGTGTGTAGATGAACGATAATGGCACAGACAAAAAACAAATAGGGTGGTAGACCCTGGTGGTAATTTGGGGTAATTCGGGGGGAGATGTGGGGGCTGGGTTGTGTGGGTGTCGGAGTGTCACTTTCTCTTTTCCCACTATGGGGCTTTTGCCTATAGTTGGTGTTAGACAAGGGGGGGGGGGAGATTAGGGAGGGATGGGAGCACCACATGTATCGGGGAGTACATGAATATGAAGTAGGTGGAATCTATCCGTGGGGGGGGGGGGGGGGTAAGTTTACCCAATATCCTAGTAATGAATACAGACATAAAGATATAATATCATATAACGTGAAGGGGCTGAACATGCCTCAGAAAAGGCAGAAACTGTTTAAAGAGTTACAGCAGCTCAAACCGCATATTGTCCTGCTGCAGGAGACTCATCTCCACAGGGTGCATGAGCGACTCCTCTCCCATCCAGACTGTCTCGGTGCTTTTTTTGCCTCCTCTGTTGATGGAGCCAAAAAACGCGGGGTTGCGGTGCTGTTGCACAAATCCATATCGGCTCAAATAAAAAATATTAAGCGTGACCCAGGAGGGCGTTTTTTGTTTTTGCAAATTGTCATAGACCAAGTGGACCTTACCCTAGCATCCCTTTATGCACCCATGAAACAACAGAGATCCTTTTACGCCAAAGTGAAGAGCCTATTAGCTACATTTACTCAGGGCTCCTTGGTCATGGGGGGAGATTTTAATGAAGTCATGGACCCAGTATTAGACAGATCAGGGAGACCCCAGCAATCGATAAACAAGGACTCACTGGCCCTGGGTTCACTGGTCTATTCATTGGGGACTTTAGACGTCTGGAGACTGAGCCATACAAATATGAAGGACTACACATTTTTTTCACCAGTACATAAGACGTACTCTCGTATTGACTACATTTTCCTCGACGTCACATTAGCTGAAAGGGGTCCGAAAACGGGAATTGGTAGCACGACCATCTCCGATCATGCCCCAGTTTGGGTTACCTTGCCAACAGTCAGAGCAGAGGTCAAAGACAAAAGATGGACGCTTAACACAGAGTTACTGCAGGAGGGGGAGGTGGCAGAGGGATGCAGGAAGGCCCTGAAGGAATACCTGGAGTTTAATAGGGAGTCGGGCCCACCTCTCAGTGTCGTGTGGGATGCTATGAAGGCAGTATCAAGAGGTTACTTTATACAGATAGCTAGTAAACGTGCAAAGATTCGTAGGGCTCAGGTGGCCCAGTGTCTGGAAAAGATCCGGCACCTGGAGAGGCAGCATAAGGTGGGTGGTTCCCCAGCGGTTTTGGAGGAGCTGCGGGGGCAGAGGGTCCAGCTGGACTCTATTTACTCTGAACAATTAAGTTGGATACAAAATAGAAACAAGGTTAGATCCTATGAATACACCAACAAAGCAGGACGTCTCTTGACTATAAAGTTACGTAGGCGAAAGGTTGACCGAGCGGTCACTCACATTAGGAATGAGAGGGGTGAATTACTAAATACATCTGACGCCATATGGCAGCGTTTTAGTGAATTTTACCAGGAACTATATGCTCGTGAGATCAGCCCCCCTGAGGAATCTATTCTAGAATATCTAGCTGAGAGTGACCTAGCCTCGTTGACAAATCAGCAGAGCATCACCCTTGATGCACCGGTCACTCCAGCTGAGATACAGAAAGCTATCCAGCACCTGCCAGCAGGTAAATCACCGGGGCTGGACGGCCTCCCCAATGAATTCTATAAGAAATTTGCCCCTGAACTGGCCCAGCTCCTAACTGACCTGTTTAATCTAATTGGGAAGGGGGAGTCCATGCCTTCTTCCATGATGGAAGCATGGATCGCAGTTTTGCCTAAACCGAATAAAGACCATATGGACTGTGGGTCTTATCACCCAATATCCGTTTTAAACGCTGATGTCAAAATATTAGCTAAAGTATTGGCCAATCGTCTGGCACCCTTGCTCCCAGTCGTTATCCACCCTGACCAGGTGGGGTTTGTCCCATACAGAAAAGCAACAGATAATACCAGGCGAGCGGTCGATTTAATGTTTCTGGCTGGGAGACACCGAAAAAGCCTTTGATAGGGTGCATTGGCCATTCATGTACAAAGTGATGGAGGCTTTTGGGATAGGACCACAGTTCCGTGGGTGGATTCAAGCATTCTATAGCTCTCCTAAAGCGTGTATACGCGTAAATGGGGGCAATTCTGCAATGATTCCTTTATACAGAGGCACTAGACAGGGTTGTCCCTTGTCCCCCCTGCTGTTTGCAATGGTCATGGAGCCATTCACAACTAGGCTCAGAACTAACCCAGATATTTGTGGACTTTCTATTGGAGGGAGAGAACACAAATTATCCCTCTTTGCTGACGACGTGTTGGTGTTTGTTACGCGTCCCATGACCACTTTTCCTGGGCTACTACGGGAGATTGACATATTTACTTTAAATCCCGACACATTCGAGTATTCCTCAATCTCCCGTAGTAGCCCAGGAAAAGTGGTCATGGGACGCGTGGCAAACACCAACACGTCGTCAGCGAAGAGGGATAATTTGTGTCGGGATTTAAAGTAAATATGTCAAAGTCTGAAGTTTTGAATGTGAATCTCCCGGGGGAGCTCAAGGACTTGCTGAAATCATCCTTTGCCTTCCGGTGGGCTAACAGGAGCATTCGCTACCTGGGGGTCATCCTGACAGCAAACCTTTCAAACCTCTTTATGGCAAACTATAAGGGCTTGGCGGGGACACTTATTGAGGACTTGGGTAGATGGGGCGACCTTGATCTCTCTTGGTTTGGCCGAATAGCTGTGGTAAAGATGAACATTTTGCAGCGCATGCTTTACCTCTTTCAAGCCCTCCCAATCACAATGCCCCGTAAATTTTTAGCAAATTTGCAGGATAGTATTATGCGCTTTATCTGGGCCGGAAAATGTCCGCGACTGGCATGCTCGGTTCTGTATCAGGACAGGAAGAGAGGAGGGCTGGGGGTACCCAATCTGGGATGGTACTGTAGAGCGGTCCAGGCGCGTGCGGCAGTAGAACGTTTCCAGGATACCCGGACCGGCAATGGGTGCAGCTGGAACAATACACTCTAGGTGCGAGGCCACTAGGGGCTCTCATGTGGATCCCGAGTTCACTTAGGTCACTGGAGGTGGGACTGTGTCCTTCTATATACGTCACTCTTTCAAACTGGGATAGTATGTTTCCACAAAAAAGTACCACACTCTCTCGTCTGTCTCCCATAGCTCACAATCCACTATTTTACCCTGGTACACTAAAAGGAGCATTCACAAGATGGTACACGGGAGGTTTACGACTGTGGGGTCAACTGTTTGAGGGGGAGACCCTATTGTCGTACTTGAAGGCCCTTGAGAGATTCCCAATCCTGGGGTCTGATCAGTATGCATATCTTCAGCTGTCCTCTTTTCTTAAGACACGGGCAGTCCGGGAAGTAGTGTCTAGGGAAAAATCAACACTAGAAACCATATGTGAGGGTCCACCAAAGACCAATTGGCTGATATCGTGCCTCTATCATATTGTTAATAGACAGTCCCCGGCTTACACACTTCACAGGAAGAGTTGGCAGAGAGAGTTGGGCCTGGAACTCGAGGAGACAACCTGGGAGAAAATGGAGCGGGCTGTGGTGGGAGTATCGTCTCATGTACCCTTTAAGGAGAATGCGGTGAAGGTGTTGTACCGATGGTACTTGACGCCTGAGCGTCTTCAGCGCATCTACCCCACAACGACGGGACTGTGTTGGAGGGGCTGTGGGGTAAAGGGAACAGCAGGACACATATGATGGACATGTAGAAAGGTCAGTGCTTATTTGAGGGCGATACGTAGCAGGCTGCAGTTGTGGACGGGTACCCCGATACCATGGAGCCCAACTTTTTTCTTATTTCTTGCGGGGGCTGCGGGTCATCCTCATGCCCAGCAATTCTTTTTGAAGCAGACGATAAGCACCGCCAGAGTTGTAATTGCCGCTCATTGGAAGCAGCCCTCAATTCCACCGATATCTCGGTGGATTCAAAAATTGAAGCATATCTGCGAGATGGAAAGGTTATTAGCGGAAAGATGTAACCAATTGGGTAGATGGCACCTGACTTGGGATTCTTTTATCCTTCATGTATAACTTGATTGATGCTTTAGGTTTAGGTGGTGCTAAAATGGGGGGGGGGGGGGGGGGGGGAGGGATAGATAGGGGGGAGGGGGGTTTGAATGTTAAGGGTGGGACGGAGTTGGGGGTTAACATAAAATTTATAAAAACTGAAGTATTGAACTGGATAATCTGAATGGTCTAATAGGTGCTCTAGCGCAGGAAGACATGTTCATTTTGTTTGAATTGAGAGCATCACTACGCTTTGTATTAGTTATCCGCTACATCACTAAAGATTTGTATTATGTTCAAATGGATTGTACTACGTTATGCAAGATGTGTTATGTTTCAGATTTTGTGTATTATTTTTCAATGAAGACTTCATAAAAATTTAAAAAAAAAGGTTTGGATGGCTTCCTAAAGGAAAAGCCCAAAGACCATTATCAAAATGGACTTGGGGAAAATCCACTGTTTATTTCTAGAATCAGCAGCATAAAATGTATTTTACTGTTTTGTGATCTTGCCAGGTACTTTTGACCTGGATTGGCTACTGTTGGAAAAAGGATGCTAGGCTTGATGGATCTTTGGTCTGTCCCAGTATGGCAATACTTATTTACTTATGCAAGAATGGGAGAGGATATTCATGATATCAGGGGAAGGGTCCAAGAAAGCAGTGTATGATGATATTGGGGGGTTTGGGGGAGGAGGATATGATGTTAGGAGGGCCAGGATTTTGGGGGGGTAGGATAAGAGGGTATCCATTGATATCAGGGCAGTTGGGGAATGGGGTTCTCTTGGTCTTTGCACTTGTCTCTTCAAGCTGAGCACTTCAGCAATCCTGAGGGCAGGTTTTTTTTTTAAACTATAGACATGGCTTCCCATTGTTTGGCATACCCTAACCATTCTCAAGCCATGCCCTCTTGAAATCCCTGGGATTCTACATGGGCAAGTTATAGCTTTCTAAAGTAGCTATTTGCACAAGTATACAATCTCAACATGCAAACGGTGCCATTTACGTGTCTAATGCTTCGAAAATAAGGGCCTTATTGTATAAAGTGGCATAATTAAATTTTATATTGACTATATGAATTATTTATTCATCCTACAATGAAAATTATAAAACAAATAACCCCAATACTATTTCCAAAAATAGACATATGTCTTGAAATACTGCATAAGAAATAGAACTGCTTATATGAATGACTGTGCCAAAGTGCTGTTGACCATTAAAAATAGAAGCTTAACAAATTGAAATCATCTGGATATACTGGCAGAGCTCAAACAGCTGACTCTATGTTCCTTTTTCCAACAGAGCTACCAGACCACAACAGTGGACTGTGTGGGTGGCCTCACCCAACATCACATACATCACTCCATAAAATCACCAACTGTATCTCACCACACCCCTCCCTTGGGTAATGCAGGCAGCTAGACATTTGTCAAAAAAAAGTGGGATTTGAAAACAAATCATGTGCAATCACAACTAGGGCTTTATTTTTGGTCTTGTCTGAAGCTGTAGTGTTGCAGACATTTAGTAACGCACTGTATCTATAATAACTGACCAGATCATAGGACCTTCTGGAGTGACTAAAAAAAAATGGTGATTAATGGAATAATATGCGCTGGATTCAGTAAATGGTGCTTACAATTCAGCGCTGAACGGTATTCTATAACGGGCATTACAGGATGGGCACGCTTTATAGAGAAGCACGTACTGCCGGGATCTGTGCCCAATTTTGGGCATAAGGAGTTACACCAACTGAAACCAGCTGTAAATCCTGGCATGCAAGTTGGACACTGATCTGCACTATTCTATAATACTCCACATATTTTAAGAGACTGCCACTGACCCACCCATGTACCTCCAATCAATATGCTTCCTTTGTAGATCTGCCACAGAAACAGGCGCTAATCTATAAATAGGCACAAAATTGTGTTTTTGCATGGATCTGTCATTTCTACTCAATTTCAGTGCCTTGTATTTGTTAGGACATTTTTCTGTGCTGAAATTCGGCATGGAACTAGTTGTGGGCCATGTGGCAGTTAACGTGCTAATTGTGTTAGTGCATGCTAAGCTTTAGTGAAAGGATGGTGTAGAGGGGTTTGACATGAGGAGGCATTGCTGTGTTATGCAGGGTTTGCCCATTTTAAATATGTCCTGTTAGTAATGTGAGAAAGAGGACCTCCCTACACTGAAACGAGGTAATCAGCTGGCTGGGTTCTTATTCTGAGCTGGCCCAGAACACAGATGAGGCTCCCTTCAGTAGCAGTCTACATTTTTCCCTGCAGTGCTGCCAAGACACAGCCTTAGAAACACAGCAAGCGTGTGTGTGTGTGTGATTACATATTTAAAGAGTCCTGGACTTCATTTAGGCAATCTGTTCTCAACACAAGGTTGTCTACATTAGAAATACAGATGTCTGAATGTGTTCTTTGGCTCCTTGTGGAGCTATGTTGACTTTTTACTTGTTCTTTGCCTAACCCTTTAACCCTTGTACTTTCAATGTCAAAAGGAAAGCATATTAATGCAATTCTACTTCCTTCATTTTGCTTTGTGAAATTTAGTGAATTATCTTTAGATCACTTATTGGTCACATATGTTAAATGTGAGTATCCTCAGAAGTACTAACAACCATATTAACATGGATAAACCAATGTGGATTAGATCTAAACTCCTACGTGATGGATCACTACAAGATGTGGTAGAAACAGTGAGCAGGGAGTTAAACAGAATCCTGCTTTCATTTTTATGGGCTCTGAGGACACCTGCAAGTGTGCTGAGTGGAGGAAAGGGAGGGAGAAGAAGGAGGATTGATTTCTTGCTGAGTGGAGTAAACTACATAAAAATGTTTTTCAAAGGCAGAACAGGATGTCTAGTTTTGTTCAGACTCCACTTGTGTGAAAATGTTTGCTTTGTGCACTAGGAGTTTGATCATCTAAAATTGTTCTCTCTGTTGAAGCTATTTCATCTGATCCCTTCCTCAAAAGCTGCTTGGTATATAAATTGAATGCAGTAAAGCCAAGAGGATTAAATTCCAATATTGATTGGTTCTATTTGTTTTTATTGAAACTTTTTTTTTTTGTCCAATCAGGGAAGTGCTGGTGTCTGATTGGTCTGGAAGTGCTTTTAAAGGTACTCACAAATGCTGGGTCGCAATTTTGAGATGGTCACATAAGAATTCAATGCTAGGTTTTGCATGAAGTAAGTATATGGAATAATGTTTTGATCTCTGTATTTCATAAAGTGAATGGTGCTGAGTCGTTTTTTTTTTTTATTTGTTTTACAGAAAATTGACATAGTTTGAGAGTATCCTTGATGGCAGCAGTAACATAAATACGAAACACTGGATTTTCTTTTTCAGCCAAAAACAAATCTATAGCTGAAATTGGCTTCTCGGTTTCAGCAGAAAATGAAGCCCAAAAAAGGAACTAGCCCCACCCCGGCCTCAGCCCTGAACAGTGCCCATTCCCTTCCCCTCACCAGAAAGAGCCCCTCCTAGAACCACCCATAGATAGTAGCCCTCCTCCTGGATCCACCTGTCAGCAGCAGCCCCCCTCTCAGGCCTACAGTGTCGTTGGTGGCTTTAGGGGTAAGAATGATCCACACTCACTCCTGCCCAAATTGGCTCCTGCATCAAAATGGTTTTGGGGACCTCCAGTGGCAGTCTCATGAGATTGCCACTGGAGGTCATGGCAGATATTTTGAGATTGATCCACATTTTCACTCAAGTAATGCCTGACCAAAACCATGCCAAACAATTATTGGCCGAGGGTGCCCATCTCTCCTTGGCCAATAAACACGCTACAGTCCCGCCTTCACCACACCCCGTCAACTTTGTTCGTTCCCGTGACAGACTGCAGTTGGAGGTTCCCAAAATCGGCTTTCGATTATACCAATTTGGGCATCCATGAGAGAAGGGCACCCATCTCCCGATTTGGGTCGAAATATGGGCGTCCTTCTCTTTCGAAAATAAGCCAGATAGGCACCTAATTACTGACTTATGCTAGTGCGCTAACACATTAGCCCCCAGAGTCTGTATATGGTGTCTAAAGTTGCATGCACAAATTTGGCAGTATGGCCAAACTGCATTTGCAACTTAATTGTTTGACCAGCCAATCGGTGCCAATAATTGGCCAATAACAAGCAATTATCAGCACTAATTGGTACTAATTCGAATTTACACATGCAACTTTCTAAACTTTCTGTAAAGTGGTGCATGTAAATTCTAATGCGTGGACCTCAAAATGGGGTGTAGCCATAGAAGGGGCATGGAAGGCTCATGGGCGTTTCTAGAAATTATGCGCACTGTTATAGAATATGCCTGATCCCTGCCTAAGTTAGGCAAGGGCATTTACACCAGGTTTTAGTTGGCATAAATGGTCACACCTAAATTTAGTTGTAGGTCTGGATGCAACGTGTATTCTATAAGCCAACGCTTAATGTTAGGCACAGTTTATATAATGGCACTAAGCGTTTTTTTTTTACACCAATCTTTTGGCGCCACATATAGAATTTGGTCCTAGGTGCCTAAATTTGGGGTGCTTAACTTTTTTTTGGCATTTAGAGAATTGCTCCATATGGACCAGATTCTCTATATATAGCGCTAAAAAAATTTACACAGAAAACATTTCAGCCTAAGCATATTCTATAAGCAGCACCTAGATTTAGGCACAGTATTTAGAATACACTTAGTTGATATCCTAGCACCTAAAACTATGTGCATCCATTTACACCAAAGAAAATGTGACATAAATCCTGGCACATAGATTTAGGCGCAGAGGGCATATTATATAACAACATGCATAAATTTGGGGACACCCATGAAACACCCATTTCCTCACTCATAACCATGCCCCTTTTTGCCTGCGCGCATTAAATTTTAGGCACAGAGCATTACAGAATATGCTTAGGGAGTTGTGCATGTAAATTCTAATTATTGCCAATTAGTGCTCATTATGGCTTGTTAAGTGCTGTTAACAATGCTGATTGGCTTGTTAAGCCATTTAAGTTACAAATGTTATTATAGAATAAGCTTGGATTTTGGCGTGGAACGCTAGACACACTATATAGAATCCAAGGGTATATGTGCATGCACTTATTCAATAAAGTAAGACAATATATTGCTGCCCAAATGCTACCCTCAGGAATGCCTGCACACTGACTACATAGTAGGTATTTATTGTAAGATCGCCTTATGTAGAGTACAGATAGAAATTTCCTTTCTTTGTTATTATTGAGGTTGATTTCCTGTTCTCTTCTTTCTTCCGTGATATGAACTTGATTTTCTTTCTTAAATGAATGGTTATGTATTCATTTGTTTAAAAATTGCAAAATAAACATTTAAAAAGTATGTATACTCTTGTTGGCAAGCATACCTGCATGTATGCATCTAACCACACAATATTATAATGCTATTTTCTGTATGCAATGCATGCTTTATACATGGAAATTGCTTTGTAGAATTACCTCAAGGATGGCACCACAGTATGCCAATCTTTTACGTGGCAAACATACAAAGGATATTTTAGAACAGATATCAGACTACACCTTTTAAAAATTACTGATTTACTGATGATGTTTTTATGATATGGACTGGGAAAGAAGAGTATTTCAAAACTCTTAATGTGTTCCATCCTTCAATCAGATTCAAAATCAACTACTCCAAAGAAAAAGTTAACTTTCTTGATATCACAGTTTTCTATCAATAATAGCCATCTAGAAACATCTGTAAATAGAAAACCAACTGACTGATGCAGCTGCCTTCACAATAACAGCTTCCACCCTTCACATACAAAAAAATTCTATTACACACAGCCAAGCCACATAGTATTACCACATATGCTCTGAGTCAAAACACAAGGACAAACACCTCAAAATCTTGACTGAGTACTTAAAAAAAGGATGCAACTCTATAATTATCTCTAAGAAGATTGTGTCTTTGCTTAAAACCCCTACTGCTGTACAAATAAAGGAACACCGCAGAGCGAGTACCCATTGTAGTAACATACAACCCGGAGCTGGAAAAACTAAGGAAAAGGCATACGGCCACTACTATTGGAGAATGACACTGAAATAAATATTCCCTGCTCCACCAGTGCTTGCCTTCTGGTAACCACCTAACCTGAAGGACAATGAGTTCATTGAAAGCTTCTTAACAGAAATGCAACACAGCAAATTATATTAGCATATATCACGGGGGGGGGGGGGGGGGGGGGCACAGTTACCCACAAGGGAAAGACATCCCCTAAACATGGAGATCCTATATTATTCAATGCAGAAACTATGGCTCATCTTATTTTTTGTAAACTGGATAATACAGTATACATGAAACATGATCATGTTGAGGGACGCTGCCTGCTTCTGAAGCTAAGTCCTCATTTTTTGAAATATTTGACTATTTACTATTTGAAAAATTTGTAAAAAAAATTTTTACATTTTTTTTAAAGGTTAAAAATTGGGCTGATGAAGACTGGAAGCTTTGTTCAGCTGTCTGAAGTTATAAGCTGCCATATTGCATTCTGATGGTCCATAATAACAATTTAATTCAGTTGTGCATACATCTCCAGTGATTGTTATATGCTTCTATGTGTTGAAATATTTCCTGGAGTTTTAAAATTTGAGTCTTTACCACTTGGTGTGCTGAAACTATGGCAAAGGCATGTCATGTTGGTGAGGCAGGCCAGAAGAATCAGCTTTTGCTGATACAAATGAAACACAATAGAGAAGATCAAGGTGAAAATTCCATGGGGATCCAGACAGTGGTGTGCTGGAGCCGGCTCGCACCGGCTCACTAGAGCTGTTTAATATTTTTTAAAGAATTTTGGGAGCCGGTTATTAAACTTTAACAACCGGCTCCCATAATTTGGGCTGGGGTGGCTCAGATCCCCTCCTGGCAACATGGTCGTCCAGCTGCCCTGTAGCTTTCGCATCTCACTTTGTTCTCCTCCTCTCCAACCCTTGCAGCGGCAAAACAAAAAACAGCATGAAACTGCATGGTGCCGTAGCCCTGCATGAACCATTGCTGGCTCCCTACCTCCTCCCTCTCCAAAACAAGAAGTTACATCCTGAGGGGAGGGAGGAGGAAGGAAGCCTGCAGTGGTGTGCGCATGGCTACAGCCCCACACACGGTCTCATGTTGTTTTTTGTTTTGCCTGCGGAGAGCATGAGGGTCACAACTTGTGGTTCCTTCAGGCCGCTGCAGTCACGCGCTGCAGCTCAAGGAGGTTAGATTGAGAACAGGAGACATGTGAAGTCAAGTTGAATCCACTGAGGGTTGTCTCTTTCCCCTCCCCCGCACAGCAGTCATCCCTGTCCATTCAAAACAAAGCAAACAGTCCTTTGAGCTGCTGCATCCACATTGTAGTTCTTTAATGTTGGTAGCATTTATATTTAATCTCACATGTTCAAACATGCCAGCTTGAGCAGCATGCAGATGTACACAAAGTAAGTATAATAATGGAATAACTTTTCATAGGTAGAGTAGTAATTTGTTATAAATCGTAATTAGTGTGTCATTTGGAGGGGCTGGTTATAGGGACACTCTAGCACGTGTTGTATTCATGCAGAGATTTTTTTTCTCCTGGTAAAAGGCCACTAAAACAGGCATCATGTTTTGAGAATCAGGTGCTCAACATCCAGAGTTTCAATCTATTTATTTATTTACTTATTTAAGACATTTATATCTCACATTAAACATGAATTAGGTTGAAACCTAGGAACATTTAAAATCTTTTTTTCCCTATGCCTAGATCAAAAGAGAAAGATGGTCAGCCAGCAAAGGTATGCCTAGCATGCCCGCATGGGAGGGAAGGGGACAGTGAGAAATGCATTGCCCCCCTCCAGTCCATCCCGGGCCCCCCATCCCTCCCCCCAAATTGTACGGCTGTTAACATTTTTCCAGCACACCACTGGCTCCAGATCACTGCATCACCTGGGTGTCCATCTTCTCTTTTTGAATACAAATGTAACCCAGTATCGGTGCACCTTATATTTATGCATTCACAGGTGAATTAATTTAATTTAATTTTAATTTAACAAGCGCATTTATATTCTGCTTTCCCTTCCAGCTGAAGATGGATTACAAAAATGTACAGTAATAACAAACATTCACTATCTTAGCTAAACATTAGTTCAACTAATCAACCTGGCCTAATTATAGTCACATTAATGAGGCAAGGATGCATATAGCTTTCAGTATTCTGTAAGTGGCAGCATTGCCCATTGCCTGCCCATGCTTCGCTCATGTGAATGGCCCCCTTGCACCTTCACACTTATGCACCAAATTTGGCTCTCACCCCCGGATTCTATATAGCACGACTTAAGTTCTGCGCAAATCCGGTCGTATTCTGGATTTGTGTGCGCAACTTAATTAGTTAACAAGCCAATCAGCACTGATAATTTCCAATTACAAGCAATTATTGACACTAATTGGCATTAATTAGAATTTAAACACACAACTGTCTAAATGTATTCTGTAGAGTGATGTGTGTAAATTCTAAGTCGCATAGTTAAAAAAGGGGTCATTTCTAAAATCTGTGTGCATTGTTATAAAATACACCCGGTTCATGCCTAATTTAGGTATCGGCATTTACACCAAGTTTTACAGACCGAAGGGGGAGCAGATACAGGAAGGTAAGGTAAGGGGGTGGAGTGGGGTCCTGAGTTTGGGGGCAGTGGACCTGCCCGAGGCCCGGCTTTGTTTTTTGGCGGCCCTGATGTACTAAACCCTTCCAATCATCTAACTGGACTCCACCTCCAGAATGCCCCCAACTTAGCTGGCTTTAAATTTGGCGCTAACCAGTAATTTTCTGCGAGGATGACCAATTAAGTGGCACTGGAAATGACCAGATATCCACAACCAAGTGAGTTAACCAGTCAGCAGCTGTTTCCAGTCGGTTAAATCATTTTAAATATCAGCCAGAAAATCTATCAGATACAACTAGACTCATTTTTGCTGCTCCAGACTACTAGGGCTCCCAGCTGAAAAATCAATGCAGGAGATGCCAGCACCATGTGGCCTAACTTTAGTAAACTGAGCCATGGGGAGATCATTTATTAACGATGGAAGCAACAAACCTTATATCCAATCTACAGACTGCAAAACTCATGTTTTCATCATATTCTATGGCTGTTACTACAATGGTTTTCAATTAAATTGTCTATAAATTTTGTTACTACTGAGTTTTAGATACTATATGCAGGTCCACCGAGAGACATAGCCGATCCCGGGCAGAACTGGACCACAGCAAGCTGCCCCTCCCCATTCACGCCCCCCCCCCCCCCATGAGCATCGCCGCTCCCGCCCACCCCCCTTACCTTTCTGTTTTTGCCTCCAAGGGGGACCCGGGTCTGGCACCAGCAAGCCGCTTCCTGCTTGCCTGCTCTCATGGTCTGTCCTCTCCTGCTCTTGTCTGTGCCAAGAGTCAGGACCCAGATAACTGCATTAAAGTGATATCGCTCTAATGCAATCATCTGGGTCCTTGGTGGCATGCAGCAGGAGCAGGGGAGGACAGACTCAGAAGCAGGCAGCAAGAAGAAGCTTGGTGGCGCTGGGTCCAGGGAATTTTGCTGCCTACCCCTCCCCCCTCTCGGTGGCCCTGACTATATATTCAGTGTAACTAGATGTGGTTATCAAACGATTCTGTTCAAAGTGAGCCACTTAGAACCCAAATTTATTTGGGATAATGAGGGATCTAAATACCATAAATAAATAAATATAGGAGGACAAAGAGACATGAGATGAGTTAGAGTGGGAAGAGAAGGACAAAAAGGAAGAGAAAATGGGCAGAATGATTAGAAAAGGGGAGGAGGGGTACAGCACTGCTTTAACCACTTAGACTCTCTGGCAAACAATTGTGGACAGGCTTCTGTTTATTGACCCCAAACACATAGATGCGCAATATTTCCAGCTGTTTGATATTGCAGCTACCCTGATAATGCAATAAGGTCCTTGCATTCTCAGCCCCCTTTTATGCAAGGGAGACAGAGCAGCTGCCCCTTTTGTCTACAGAAAAGAGGAGCTATGAGGGGCTAAGAAAAGTAGAATGTTCCCCCTCACTCTGATCCTTTCTCTGTTTACCTCCAGATTTACAGAACAAAGAGAAAGTAGCTGGTTCTAGCATGCAAAGTAAAGAGGTGTTTTCTTGGAGTGATTTTAATGGGCAACGTGCCAAATTCTGAAACACTAGGTCTGGCACGAAAGTGAAGACCTTCTCATCCACTCTTATACAAATGGAGACTGCCATCTCCAGGCTTCAGCTTACCAAACCATAACAGCACTAATTCCAAAGACAGGACGAGCTACAACCTTATGCGTGGAAAGGCAGCACAGTAATTACACCGGGCTCTAAAACACCAGTACACTACCTAATGAAAAAAAACAAAACCCCCCAAAAGGGCTGCAAATACTACACACTAGCAGAATACTGCACCTTGATAGCACATGAAAAACACATGACAACAGATATGACACAAGGAACTAGAAATAAAAGAATAGGAAGGCAAAATACTGAATTGGAAAGTTACCTCAAGAAGTTAGACTCAGCATTCAGCAATACTAGAAAAATTGAAACTTGCATGCAAAATATCACAGATGCACATTTCCAACAGCTGACATATTCCAATTAATAAATTCTGAATAAAATACTTTTTTCTACCTTTCTTGTCTGATCATTTAGTTTTTCTCTTCACTTTGGTCCCAGTGTCTTCTGTTTTATGCAGTGTCTTCTTTCCATTTGATATTTTTTCACTCACGATGTCCACCATCCTCCTGTGTCCTTATGTGTTCTGTCTACCATCTGTAGCCCTGTCCCTATCCTTCCTCAAGTTTCAGTATCTGCCCTCAAAGTGTTCCGATCCAGCCCTTAAATTCAGCAGTTTCCCCTCAATTCATATCCAGCATTTCTCCTCACTCCCCTCCCCTCCATCCATGTGCATCTACTTCCTCTGTCTTCCCTCCCCTCCATCCATGTCCAGCATTTCTCCTCTCTCCCTTCCCCTCCATCCATGTTATTTTTTAGCACACAGGTAGCGTACACATAGGGCAAAATTGCCGCAGGATTCCACAGTGTGCCCCACGCCATTTGTTTGCTGCAGTAAGCACGAGTTATGGCTTACTGCATCTTAGTAAAAGGGCCCCTAAATTAGATGTGCAACCGACATTATTCTTTAATGTGTTCACCCAAATTTGCACACTAGTCAGAAATTTGGGTACTCAAATACAGTTTATGAAAAGGGGCCCTTAGTCCATTCTGTTCTCTTTCAGTTTGCTCCATTCAAATAATGATAATAGTCTGAAAAAACTGCTCTCACTTTCTCTACAGAAACTGATGAACACAGATATTTGCATTGCACAGAAAAATGTCTTTATTCAAGTAAATTTGTGGCTACCACATACATTTATTTTCTACTTTAGGTCAAGTGGCTATTTTCTATTATTTAAAACAGAAGCTTTCTTGTACTCAGTAATACCATTTATTTAATAAAAGAACCCCCTCTGGTGATTTATGATCTTATGTTCCCGGCTATGTCTGCTTTGGGTTAGAAACGTGGTAGTGCAGCTTACTTTAGGGCCCATTTAATAAGCTGTGCTAAAATGTGGCCTGCGCTGTGATTAGTGCCATCCTGTATAGAACTTTAACTTAATTTTAAAACTTTTTTGTTTCAGCAGGCATTTGGATTGCAGCTAAGAGAAGGGTAATTCAAGAATGATATAGTTATTGATCAGGTTCTTCCCTCAAATTGAGTGAAATCATTTCTATAAAGCACAGTGATAGCTTTTATTGAGGTGGGGCATTTTCAATATGATATGCTGTTTTGTGTTTTATGTTTTTGTATGTTTTTGGGTTGCTTTGTATTTTTATTATGGATGTTAATTTGTTCACTGCCAAATAGTATGGGATTGTGCAGCTAATAAATATTTTAAATAAATAAATAGTGCGTGGGTTTCCTGAGCGCTGAGGTCACTTCTAGCATGGCTGTAAAATGGCTGCATTTTCCATTTAGTTATGCGCTAATTTTCCCAATAATGTTTGACCATTAGTGCATGAGCCCTTAACTACACCTATTTTCTAAGTGTTAACGGCTCACATGCTAACTACGTGCTAATTGGTTAGTGTGTAGCAATGTAACTGTGCTACTCTGTGCTCCCAAACATGCCTTCAGATGCCAAAACTACCACAGGAAAATTTAGCATGCCCCACGGTAGTGGATTTTAACCTGCAGTAAGCACACATTAGTGCTTACTGCAACTTTACTTGGTAAAAAGGCTCCTTTGTAAGCAAGTTTTTTAAACCATTGCTTTGAAAATCACAATGGTAAACATATTGTGATATTTTGATTCTTAGGTTACTTAACTTTTGTTTTAAATGCCTTATTCTTAAATGTATGACTTTACATGCTGTATTTCATATTCCTCATTGAACTGTAGTTAGAGTAATCACTTAAGGGCACTTGTACCAAAGTGTGTTAAGTTTGTACACTGTTATAGAAGACATCCAATCTGCACCTCAGGGGCGTAGCTACGGGTGGGCCTGGATGGGCCCAGGCCCATCCAATCACAGCTCAGGCCCACCCATTCTTTCTGACCCTCCAATCAGCTGGCACAGCAGCAGTGAATAATAGCAGCCCTCTGTCCTAATCTGTCTAATTTTTCTTGCCTGCAGTGGAGCGTGCAGTCTGCTTGAGTCTGTTTGCAGTGCACCTGATCATGAAGACCTGCAAGCAGTATCGATTTCATCATCTGAAGGTAGCACGGGACCTCCTAGCTACATGCACACTGACAAATCTGCAGCATCCCGCCCCTTAGAACACAAACTATCCTGTTTCCATAATAAGGTCAGGATCCTGCACGATGTCCTTCTGATTCCTGCACCGTTCAGTGCCCGGCAGATGTTTGGCTTTGCTAGATTGCTGTGCTGACCCTTCCAACAGCTACTTTGTAATGTAGGGTTGTTTCTTTAACCTTTTCCGGTGTAAATATTAGCGCTGATTGTGTGCTATTTTGACACTTCTGTAGTGTGAAACAGTGAAGCTGGGTTGGAGGAGTAATGCTCAGACCCGACCCCCCCCCTCCCCTCCCCTCCCTTCCCTCGTTTGAAATGCAAGCCTGTCTTTCTCTTATGTTGCCCTGTCCAATGAAGAAGTTGTGATGGTGGTTTCACATTACCCAGTCCAAGTGCACTTTTCTCCGATCGTTTCCCTCCTCCCCCTACACACACCTCCGATGGGAGGTGAATGATGGGACGTGAACGCTGTCCCTGTGCTCATCTTTTTAGATGGTCTGAAAATTCAGCTGGTCAGATCCCCCTCCTCGACTGACAGGAAAATGAATGTTTGAAAATGTGGGGGGGAGGGAGCTGTTGCAGGGGACAGAAAGATCTGGAGGACAGCTGTTGTGAATGTCTTCAGCTGAATGTCTTCTTTGCTAGCTAAGGTATTCAATTGTTAAAGTTGGGGAGGGGGGTGGTAAGGGAAGAGAACATGCATGCCCACCCAACCTACCCACTGGCCCACCCAAAATTTGCCTTCTGGCTACGCCACTGCTGCACCTAAATGTAGGCGCAGTTATGTAGGCCTGGTTTTAGGTGGCCTAAATGGGTGTGCCTAGATTTTAAGCATAAGAATGGCCACTAAGCATATTCTATAAACTACAGCTAACTTTTGGTGGGTTTTATCCAATCACGCTAAGCGTGTGCTTTTTCGGCACCAATTTTTAAGGTGCCATTTACAGAATTTGGGCCTGTGGGCCCTGCTTACTAAGCTGTGCTGTAGACATGCTAACATTTTAGTGCGCACTAAAAATGAGCGTGTGCTAATGCGGCTACAACGCGGCATAGTAAACAGGGCCATAAGTGTTTAACGCATTTTAATGGAAGGGCCCCTCAATTTACCTGTTTCAACTATTTTAAACACTCAAAATGTACAGGTTTTGTTTTTCCATTTTAAAACAGTACAGTCGTGACTGCTGTTTGTATGGTGTTTCAATAAAAAAAAAATGTACACTGTAAATTCATCTCAAACAATTATGATATTTTTTTAAGGGAATTCTGCTACCAACATATCTTTCTCTAAAATATATCCCCGAAAGTACTACATATTATCCATTAAATTGTATATGCTATTAGTTTCCTTTTGCAAAACTGCTGATGTTTGTAGATATGGAATCATTTAGAGGGGGTGCAGACAGTCTGTTAGTTCACAAGCAATTTTAAGTGCAATATTTTCTAAAACCTAAAAAGCCATATTAATTACCTTTTCCCTTTCAGGGTATATTTCTCTTCTCTTCATTTCCTGTGATCCTGCTCGAAACTGTAGAGTAGCTACAACATTATTTCAAACGATTGTCAAACACCCACCATAAAAATCTGCATAAATTAATAAGATACTTTAGCCTGCAACAGCTCAGCTTTTATGCAACATCTCTTATTTTCAGATTCCATTTAGTGAGATAATAAATTCCTGCAGAAGAAACCGTTCTCATTTTCTTTTCAGGACAAATTTTGTATGGACTCTCCCTAGTTTCCAGAAGGTGGGGGAGTCCTGAAACCTGTGATCGGTACTGTTTTCTGTTTGGGTTATTTCTCTTCTCACACTTTACATGATTTTATGTCCTAACTGTTTAATGTGGTTGTTATAAATGGTTTGCTACTTGGATCTGAGACTACAGTGTGACCACTGGCTCTTTTATAAATATACAAAGTGCACTTGGTTTGCCTTTGGTAAAGAGAAATAAAGAACTCCTTTAAAAAAATCTCCATTCTTCTCCATGATCAGTCTATTGTCACATGCATTTGGCATTTATTATAAGTTAGCCCCAGGCGCCTCCAGTCTTGTACTCAGTCCAGCAGTAATTTGGTTTATAGAGATCATATGGCAGAGAAACAGACCTTGAAAGACAGAGCTCCAAGAAGCATATCTGATGAATTTCCTATGATTTGAGTCTGGGTTTATTCTTTCCTGTTGTGGAACATATACCCTACAGCACACGCGCTGAGCCTCGATGAGCGACAGTAAGGGTCAATTAAACTACAATATGCACACTGTTTTCGCACATCTCGGATTGCATTTCCTATCAGGAAAAACAGGGCCTGTAAATGATCCAAATACAGGCAGGAAACCACACAGAGTGAAGGTTGCCTTTGTCATTAACAATCAAAGTATCCATGAAAACTAGAAAATACTACTGGTGGAGTGCCATTTCATTCCCACTGGGCTTTTAGTTTCAGAAAGAGAAGAATTATGGCTTCAACTGAACGATGACCCAAAGACACTAAATAATAAAATCCAAAAGAGTGCCTATTCAGGGAACGCCTCCACTTTTTTCTTCTTGTTCATGATGATCCTGGCTTCTCAGGCCTAATTTCACCTTCATAACTGAAGTGCACGCTGATAGTATCAGACTGCCATAATTTTTCATTTTTTGATTGATTCCCCCCCCCCCCCCCCCTTCTTTTAGTGGCTTAAATGGCAGATTTCATTAATGTGACTAAAATGTCATCAAGCAGTTTAATTCTCTTTAATGTCCTTGTATCGTTTACATTTTTGAACAGTGTGGAAATGAATCCCATCTGTGGGTTCACAAACATTAAAAAAGTTTGACAGGCTATTTAGACGTACCACTTCACATTGCATTAGCATGTACAAGATCAGAACAATGAGCCAAATACAGGCCATATTTAGTCCTCTGTTTCACCAATCTAAGAGTGGCAGATCACTTACCTCGGGAAATCAAAGTCAATCATTGAGTATCTGGCCTGGAGACGAGCCCAGAGGCCTCAGGAAAAGTGTGAAGCTGAAATAAAAAATGGGAACCGATTCAGGAAAATCAGTCTTTCTCAGTGGTGCAAATGGTGGACCGAGGCTTTTTTAAATGTTGTCTTTGCTACTATATAAATAATTGGATAATTTTTCTACAGGGGAAACCTCTCAGTGGCCTCCTCGCCAAACAGAATTCTCTAGTAAACAATCTAATTGAAAGACTGGTTATAAAAATGGTAATGATGCAGACTGGTCTGCCTCTTTGGAAAGTGCTGCTCTTAGGGATATGATATTTCACTCTTGAAGATAGAAATTCTTGCAAGGTTTCCAATAAATTTTCATACCTGTCTTCTAATGTCTTTCCTTAGTAATGTGAAAAAACAGTGATGGGCAAACCACTCTGCTTCAACTGGGAGCAGTCCCTGAGCAAATATTATGTTGACCTTGTCCAAGTATTCTTCAAGGTCATAATTTGTATGAACTCAGTAAGACCAGGATGATCAGATAGTTCTTACAACTTTGAACCTGAAGATTAGCTTATGATGGTAATGATTAATGGTACTTGTACATGCCTGCTTAATGACTCAATAAACAGAGAGTTCTATAGAATTTTCCAAAGCCAGCTCTTTAAATGTAAAAGGCCTAACATGCTGAATCAGGGCACATAACTGGAGCCAACCAATTATAGAATTGCCCCCTATGCACTTTAACCTTACAAGCCCTTATTTTTCACATTTGAACAAAATGGTTTAAACCTGTGCTAATAAAAACTGCAAATCATATTGGAAAAAGAGTGCAGAAGTTAGAGAAGTAAAATCTTGGCTTGAGTCCTGTACTTATACTCCACTGCCTGATATACCTTAGGGTTGTTTAATTTCCTTGTTTAAATATTTCCTTATACTTCACCCCTTTATGTTGTGGATGAATGTTATTGCTGATTCTGTGTATTATTTTATTTACCGGACTGTTGTTTTTTTTCCATTGCTTTTTCTGTGACTATTCACTAACTTCTTGTTGAATTTATTTAAAATATGATAAAAAAGAACATTAAAAAAAAGAAAAAGAGTGCATGGGAAAAAATAAGTTCAAATGAAGAATAAAGTATGGAGATAAATGGAATTAATATAGACCTTTATTTAATGCCTACTAATCTGTGAGGACATCCAAGTCAATAAACACCTATATGCAGTACTGGTGGGGGGCATCTCATTAACTAACAAAATTCAAACTATGCATGCAGTGGGGTAAAAACCAAGACTGTATCAGCCTGTCCTGAAAAAATAGAAACTAGTTGCCAATCCTAAATTCCAAAGTTTGGTACTAAATATTGGGTGTTTTCATCAAAAACCATGAGGCAAATTTTGCACCAGTGAAGAATCTGTTGCAGGGAAGCCTTTCTTTGACTGAGTTTTCTTAACTCATCTGTACTTTCTGCTAAGGCTCCTAAAGCCATTTCTGACCCTGACCAGTATCTTCTGTGTACAAACCAAGGGTCAAATGATCAGTGAGAAAATTGCTTTTAACACAAGGCTGGGCAAAAGAGACAATGCTGTAAAAGGTTGCTTTACCCAAAGAGTTTGTCAAGCATAACAACTTTATATCTTATTCCCCCCCCCCCCCCCCCCCCTCATAAACGTGCTCTACAGGAGAAAGTTAAGAATATCCAGAAACCATTTAGCTTGCAGAATTTTGAAGGAGTGCAAATTTTGCCGAAGGCACAAATGTGGTGGTTGGGAAAAGATGCAGACAAATATTGCACCTGCTACAATGCGCTAATAGCACTGAACCACTTCAGTCTGATTCAAGACATTAAAAATGCTAACACCTGTAGTCCTAAAAATAAATACTAAAGTCACTGTGAAAATAAAAGCAAGCTATAAAATCTGAAGTAAATTTGAAGATGCAGTGGATGACAGTAGGGCATTTAGGGTGGAAAATAGACTTTTAGGTCCATATGTTCCACAAACCCTTTGTATTTTAGAAAAGGTTTGATGAACACAGAGCCTTTTCTCAAATACATATATTACCATCGAAAATGCATATATAGGAGGTGATATGTACAACAGAATGAGGCATTTTAGGTTGATATTCAAATCAATTTAACTGGCCAGAAACAGCTCCTGGGTAGGGCAAACTGCTAATTTTCAGGGGCACTTAACCGGTTAGTGCCACTGAAAATAAATAGTGGCAAACTAAAAACTGGCTATTTTGGGGATGTTCCATGGGGGCAGAGTCGACACTTGGCTAGTTAAATGCCATCTGGCCACTTAACTGCATAAATAGGATTGCATAAGTCAGTCCTATTTTTATGCAGTAACTCCTAGCCAGTTAACTGCTAACTATCACACTTAACTGGATATGCATTAGCTGGCTCTGGAGACCTGGAAATTCAATGCTGCTACCCAGACATGATCCGGCATTGAATTTCTGGGTTTAACATCAGCAGCAGTCAGCAAAATGCTGTCACGTCCCCGGCCGTGCTCTGCTTACCAGCTCACCTGCCACTTGCACTTGGCATGGGGACGGAGCTTTTGCTGCCTTCCTTAGGGCACAGGCAATGGCGTTCCGACCCTAGCTGACACCCGGGGCGGATCGCCGATGCGCCCCCCTGGCAAAATGACACCCCCCCGGGTGCACGCCGCTGGGGGGGGGGGGGTGCCGCGGCACGCGCCTGTTGCCCTGTCTCAGTCCGATTTCGCAATTCGCATGTGTTCACTGCTCCCTCTGAGTCTGTCCCGAAACAGGAGGTAACCTGTTCCGGGGCAGACTCAGAGGGAGCAGTGAACACATGCGAATTGCGAACTCGGACTGAGACAGGGCAACAGGCGCACGCCGCGGCACCCCCACCAGCGGCGTGCACCCGGGGCAGACCGCCCCCACCGCCCCCCCCCCTTGGTACGCCACTGGACAAAGGTCATCTCCTGGGCTATCCCGCTGGTCTTGTGGGCCGATTCCTTTGTTGCTGCTGTGGGTGTGGCCAGCGCTGTGACTCTTAGGTGTGTGCGTGCACTGGGAACATCTGCTAAAGGGCCAGCAGCAGAAGGACCAATGGGGCACCTACTTATGACATTATGTTCCAGGACCCATATAAGGAGGGCAGGGACCCCCTCACACTATCTTTGCAACAGCCCCCCCCCACTCACACTGCCTTTGCAATGGGTCCTCCAGCTGTGTCTTGGGTGCTTCTTTAGCTTCCTTGTTCCAGTTATCTCCAGCCTTGTTGCTGTTGTCCATCTCCAGCCCTGTTCCTAGCCTTCCTGCTCGTTTGTGTCATCTGCCCTGTTCTGGGCTTGTTCCTGCCATAACCCAGTCTGGGCCCTTCGTTTTGGTCTGCCTGTGTCTGTTTGTTGTCCCTGGCCTCTGGGCCTTCTCGTTCCTGCATTCCCTGGCCTCGATTTTATCGGGCCAGCCCCCGATGGCTCTCTTAAGGGCCATATCCTTGCCATGACTTCATCAGGCCAGCCGCCAAGGGCCCTCTTTAGGGCCATTCCCTGGCTTCAACTTTGCCAGGCCAGCCCCCACAGGCTTTCTTAGGAACCATACCCTGGTTCTGACAGTCAGACCGGCCTCCAAAAGCTCTTCTAAGACAGAGCCGCCCTCTGGTCTCGTGTCTGCTGGGGTGAGACTTACCTGCCATCAGTTGGGGCTTGTCTAGCCTTCAGTCTGGGTAGGTAGCATAAACTCAACTGAGGCCTAAGGGCTCACCTATTTTGAGCATGACAAATGCTGATCGCTGCTGGCTGAATATCAGGCCCTATATATTACACAAAAGTAGGGATTTGCATGTGTTTGTAGCATTACATGGATGTGTAAGTGGTACATTTTGTTACACATGCACGTAGCACCCTTTAGATATCTTCCGGTCAATATTCAGTCGGGAGAAGCCAACATTTTTTAAAACTCTGAGCACTGTGGGCTGAATTGGGTCAAAGCATTTAGTGATGGCACAGCTGTGGGTTCTGGCACTAAATATCTGGCCTCTGTGAGAGCTCTGGGTACACCCAGAATACAAGTGGGCAGGTGAGATATTCAGCCTGCTACCTGGTTAGCTAACTGTTCAGAGTGAATTCTTCATCAAAATCAATTGATATACTTCCAGGCAACAATTTTAGGAGGAGGAAAAGATCTCACCATCTGATATTCAAAACAATTTAAGTGGGCAGGAGAGGATCTGGCATGCTTAAATCACTCCTGGCCACCCAACCACTGATATTCAGTGGCACTTAACTGGGCAGTGCCACTGATTATCAGCTCTGACCAACCATAAAAAAATGGGCAGGTCAGGGGTGGTACAAGGGGTACTGTTAGCAATATTTAGTACTGACACCCACATAGCTACGTGAGAGAATTTAGGAGAGCTTCAAAGCTGTCCTAAATTTGACCAGGATCTGCATTAAAAAAAAAGAACTGTTTGCCTCCAATCCCCATCCCACCCACCCACCCGACCCCGATGAGGTTCATAGCCCCCCTTCCAACCCACCCCCAATGAAACAAGATCCCTACTCCCGCAAAAGTCCATACCACCTCCCTTTCCAACCCTCCATTCAGGATAGCCCCCCCCCCCCCCCCCCCAGGCCTACCTGAAGTCCCTGATGGTCCAGGGAGGTAATGGAGGGCAGGAGCCAAACCAACTTGCTCCTGCCCCTGGTGGCTGGTTTTGACAAAATGGGTGCCGTGATCTCTTGTGGCAGCTTCATGGTACTAATGAAGTATTGCGAGACTGCTGCTAGAGGTCGCAGCAGTCTTTTTAAGGAGCCTGCCACCATTGGTAGCCCTGCCCCTCGGACCCCAGTGAAACACCGGGACATTTCCAGGTAGGCCCAGGGGGGCCTATGTGGATGGGAGCAGTGAGGGTGGGCCCGGTTGGCCCTTCTAACCCTTGTGGGTGGGTGGGGAGGTAGGGATGGAGGGAGGGGGATCGATAGGGGTACTGTTTCTACGCTTCCAGGGACTGGGAGGGAGGGATGGGGAGTTAAGGGGGTAGAGCATATCTGGATTCTTTGTGAGTGTCCTGCACTGATATTCAGCCTGGGCCCACATAAGTGTCCGGACATAGTCTGGTATTGAATAACTGGAGCTAATTTAGCTGGCAATGGTCATTTATAAAACCGTTGATTATTGCCATCTGAATATCTACCGGTTAATTTTTAAGTTATCAAATGTTCAACCAACCAATTTAAATTCACTTATCTTAAAATGTCAATGCTGCAAGTGCCTGATTTCACCATTGACCATGGCCACCATTCTCAGCTGCCTGAGTGTGCTGACAACTGCAGTAAGAGCCCCTCAGATGCCTTTGAAATTAAGAGCTTCACTGTTTGAAAACTTGGTGATAAATTAAAGGAAAAAAAGCCCTGATGCAGTTCTGAGTAGGTGAACCAGTGGCCACTGTCAGTAGTGAAATCAGGCACTGGCATTTTTTAGCCATTCTTCCATCCTAGGTTCTTATCTCCTCACCACCACACTCACCTGGATACTGCTGCCATTTTCACTGGGACCTCACCTTCTCACATCTACATTTGCTTTCCACTGCTGCCATTTTCACTGATACCTTACAAAACATTTCCATGCTTGCTTGGCTAGTGCTGCACTTTCTCTTCAGTGCACTCAAACATTGGCTCTTTTTCACTAACTTTCTAACTTTCACCCTCTCCTGTACATGCAATCACCCAGCCACAACATCTTACACTCAAACATTTTTAGCCCAGTGACAGTCCTGCATGGATGCTTAAGCTTAGGGAAAAGAGAAGGAGATCCCAGAAGAGTTAATTTGAGTTAATGTCTCCAAATGGCTTAGTTTTGCACCAGAATGAATCTCATGTCTAAGCCAGGGCATGTTGGAGGTGATGTCAGCCTCTCAGGTTTGCTGCTGGTGCTCACCACAGACCTTGCCTTGTGTCAAATAGAGCCTTATTCTGGAATTTGTAAGGTGTAATATAAACCAGCAGCATATGATGCACTGTGTGGAGTGTCTTAGTTTTTAAAATTAATGTATTTAATTAATTACTTATTCATGTATTTAGCCCACTCTACCAATATACCGAGAACGGGTTACAAATATACATTCATAGTGACAAACACATACATAAAACATCATAATATAAATCACAGGGTACAAAACCCATAATCTAATATACCCCATAACAATATTAAGTGCACAGAAGCTAGTTTGTAATTTCTGGAATCTCTACCTAATTGAACAACCAAGTTTTAATATATTTGTGAAACTCAAGAAGATAATCAATATTTCTAATGACTAAAGGAAGACTAAAGAATAAGAATAAGCATGCTTACAGTTACACACAAGTTTAAAAGAATTTGCAGAAGGAAGAGAGAAATGCCTCTCTCCTTAAGAGCGCAAAGCACGACAAGGTGCATACAAAGGTAGGTTCTCAAGCACATATTTTGGTGCAGCGCCACAGAATGAAAAACCTTAAAAGCCAAAATGAACAATTTAAAACAACAACACTTCTCAATAGACAGCCAATGCAAAAAATGATAGAACAGGAGAAATATGACAACATTTTGTAGAGTTAGCGAAAAGACAGGAGGCAGCATTTTGTACTTGTTGCAACATCTTCAAACTTTTAGCAGGCAGACCTACAAGCAATGCATTGCAATAATCTATATGAGAGATTACAAAGACATACACCAGTTGAGCAAAATCAGAAACAGAAAAATAAAACCGAATAGATTTCAGCTGCTGAAGATAGTAAAAAGAAGAGCTGACCACACAAGAAATGTGGGTCTCAAAAGAGAGACCAACATCTAGGTCAACTCCCAAACTATGTACATGATCCTTATAAGTACATAAGTACATAAGTAGTGCCATACTGGGAAAGACCAAAGGTCCATCTAGCCCAGCATCCTGTCACCGACAGTGGCCAATCCAGGTCAAGGGCACCTGGCACGCTCCCCAAACGTAAAAACATTCCAGACAAGTTATACCTAAAAATGAGGAATTTTTCCAGTCCATTTAATAGCGGTCTATGGACTTGTCCTTTAGGAATCTATCTAACCCCTTTTTAAACTCCGTCAAGCTAACCGCCCGTACCACGTTCTCCGGCAATGAATTCCAGAGTCTAATTACACGTTGGGTGAAGAAAAATTTTCTCCGATTCGTTTTAAATTTACCACACTGTAGCTTCAACTCATGCCCTCTAGTCCTAGTATTTTTGGATAGCGTGAACAGTCGCTTCACATCCACCCGATCCATTCCACTCATTATTTTATACACTTCTATCATATCTCCCCTCAGCCGTCTCTTCTCCAAGCTGAAAAGCCCTAGCCTTCTCAGCCTCTCTTCATAGGAAAGTCGTCCCATCCCCACTATCATTTTCGTCGCCCTTCGCTGTACCTTTTCCAATTCTACTATATCTTTTTTGAGATACGGAGACCAGTACTGAACACAATACTCCAGGTGCGGTCGCACCATGGAGCGATACAACGGCATTATAACATCCGCACACCTGGACTCCATACCCTTCCTAATAACACCCAACATTCTATTCGCTTTCCTAGCCGCAGCAGCACACTGAGCAGAAGGTTTCAGCGTATCATCGACGACGACACCCAGATCCCTTTCTTGATCCGTAACTCCTAACGCGGAACCTTGCAAGACGTAGCTATAATTCGGGTTCCTCTTACCCACATGCATCACTTTGCACTTGTCAACATTGAACTTCATCTGCCACTTGCACGCCCATTCTCCCAGTCTCGCAAGGTCCTCCTGTAATCGTTCACATTCCTCCTGCGACTTGACGACCCTGAATAATTTTGTGTCATCGGCGAATTTAATTACCTCACTAGTTATTCCCATCTCTAGGTCATTTATAAATACATTAAAAAGCAACGGACCCAGCACAGACCCCTGCGGGACCCCACTAACTACCCTCCTCCACTGAGAATACTGGCCACGCAATCCTACTCTCTGCTTCCTATCTTTCAACCAGTTCTTAATCCATAATAATACCCTACCTCCGATTCCATGACTCTGCAATTTCTTCAGGAGTCTTTCGTGCGGCACTTTGTCAAACGCCTTCTGAAAATCCAGATATACAATATCAACCGGCTCCCCATTGTCCACATGTTTGCTTACCCCCTCAAAAAAATGCATTAGATTGGTGAGGCAAGACTTCCCTTCACTAAATCCGTGCTGACTTTGTCTCATCAGTCCATGTTTTTGTATATGCTCTGCAATTTTATTCTTAATAATAGCCTCCACCATCTTGCCCGGCACCGACGTCAGACTCACCGGTCTATAATTTCCCGGATCTCCTCTGGAACCTTTCTTAAAAATCGGAGTAACATTGGCTACCCTCCAGTCTTCCGGTATTACACTCGATTTTAGGGACAGATTGCATATTTCTAACAGTAGCTCCGCAAGTTCATTTTTTAGTTCTATTAATACTCTGGGATGAATACCATCAGGTCCCGGTGATTTACTACTCTTCAGCTTGCTGAACTGACCCATTACATCCTCCAAGGTTACAGAGAATTTGTTTAGTTTCTCCGACGCCCCCGCTTCAAATATTCTTTCCGGCACCGGTGTCCCCCCCAAATCCTCCTCGGTGAAGACCGAAGCAAAGAATTCATTTAATTTCTCCGCTACGGCTTTGTCCTCCTTGATCGCCCCTTTAACACCATTTTCGTCCAGCGGCCCAACCGACTCTTTGGCCGGTTTCCTGCTTTTAATGTATCTAAAAAAGTTTTTACTATGTATTTTTGCTTCCAACGCTAATTTCTTCTCAAAGTCCTTTTTTGCCCTCCTTATCTCCGCTTTGCATTTGGCTTGGCATTCCTTATGATCTATCCTGTTACTTTCAGTTGGTTCTCTTCTCCACTTTCTGAAGGATTGTTTTTTGGCTCTAATGATTTCCTTTATCTTACTGTTTAGCCACGCCGGCTGACGTTTAGTCTTTTTTCCCTTTTTTCTAATACGTGGAATATATTTGTCCTGAACCTCCAGGATGGTGTTTTTAAACAGCATCCACGCCTGATGCAAGTTTTTTACTCTGCGAGCTGCTCCTTTCAGTCTTTTTTTCACCATTTTTCTCATTTTGTCGTAATCACCTTTTCTATAGTTAAACGCTAGCGTACTTGATTTCCTAGTTTCACTTCCTTAGCAGATTTAATAGAACCATCCCATGATAATACAGACCTATTCTGTTTTCCTTTCTAGTTTTTCCTCTTTGTCTTCTGTTGTGTGAGGGTCACTGTCCATTGGACTCAAGTGTTGCCAGTGTCTGTCCTTGGCTTTGCAGGAAAGGATCAATAGTATGTAAAAATGAAGAGGGTTGGACACTTGCTCGGTTAAATTGCTGATATTCAGCACTAACAAGTCAGGTTAGCTGCATAAAAAGACTGAATAAAAGGTTGTCCTATCTTTGGGGCCCTTTTACTAAGCCACATAAGCGTCTACGCACGCCCAATGCGCACCAAAATGGAGTTACCACCCAACTACCACGTGGCTTTTGCAGTAATTTCAGTTTTGGCGCGTGTCTGAAAATTTTTTTTTTCGGGTGTGCATAACGGATGCCTGCCAAGTGACAATTGGCACATGTAGGTCATTACCGCCCGGTTATCACGTGAGTCTTTATCACTAGGTCAATGGCTGGCGGTAAGGTCTCAGACCCAAAATGGACGTGTGGCAATTTTCATTTTGCCGCACATCCATTTTTCAGCAGAAATTTTAAAAAAGATCTTTTTTACAGGCACGCTAAAAAATGGATCGGAGCTCACCCAAACCCCAAGCCTACACTATCGCAAGCCATTTTTTAGTGCGCCTTTGTAAAAGGACCCCTTTATTTAGTAACCCATAGCCAGTTAAGAGCAGAATATCAGACTTAACCAGCTACGCATTAGCTGGCTCCACAAAACCAGATATTCAATGCTGTAGCAGCCCAGAAAGGGCCAGTATTGAATCTCTGGGAATAACGTTGGCGGTGGTCAGCAAAACGCTGAGCACCACTGGCTGAATATCAACCCCTATATATTGTCCTCCAATAGTGTGCACTCTTTCTGCTTTAAAAAAGGTTTGGACGGCTTCCTAAAGGAAAAGTCCATAGACCATTATTAAATTGACTTGGGGAAAATCCACTATTTCTGGGATAAGCAGTATAAAATGTTTTGTACTTTTTTGGGATCTTGCCAGGTATTTGAGACCTGGATTGGCCACTGTTGAAACAGGATGCTGGGCTTGATGGACCTTTGGTCTTTCCCACTATGGCAATACTTATGTACTTATATTTAAAACCATTTAACCGGCCAGAAATGTCTCCTGGCAGGTTAAATAGCCTTAAGCTGGCTGTGGTCTAATATTCAGCGTGGGATAGTCAGCTATCTCAGCTGACTATTAGCGCTTAGTGGCTAGACTGGTCACCAGCTATTTCATGCAACATAGCTGGTTAGTGCCTGTATTCATTGGCTGACCGGCTAAGTTTAGCGGCTAGATAGACATGCATAAATATCAGGTCTATCTTTGGCCGCTATAACTTAGCCAGACAGTCGATGAATATTGACTTAATTGGCTGTTTTTAGCAGCCATAAAACCCCAGAAATCTAATGCTGGTCACCAGATATAGCCCCGGCATTGAATTTCTGGGTCCACCGCTGATCGAGGGAGTTAGCCAGGCTAGCTCCTGTTATCTGAATATCGGCCCCTTTGTGAATAGTGAACACTGTTCTGAAAGACTGTCAGGCTTATTTTCGAAAGAGAAGGGCGGCCATATTCCGACCCAAATCGGGAGATGACCGCCCTTCTCCTGTGGGCGCCCAAATCAGTATAATTGAAAGCCGATTTTGGGTGCCCCCAACTGCAGTCTGTCGCAGAGACGAACAAAGTTCCCAAGGGCATGTCGGAAGCGAAGGCGGGACAGGGGCATGCTGGGGCGTGCTTAAGAGATGGCCGCCCTCGGCCGATAATCGAAAAAGAAGGGCGAAAATTTGGTCCGCTTTTTTTGGACCCTTTTTTTTCAAGACCAAGTCCCAAAAAAGTGCCCAAACTGCACAGATGACCACTGGATGGAATCAGGGATGACCTCCCCTGACTCCCCCAGTGGTCACCAACCCCCTCCCACCAAAAAAAAAAACAACTTTAAAAACTTTTTTTGCCAGCCTGTATGCCAGCCTCAAATGTCATACCCAGCTCCATCACAGCAGTATGTAGGCCCCTGGAGCAGTTTTTAGTGGGTGCAGTGCACTTCAGGCAGGTGGACCCAGGCCCAACCCCCCCCCCCCACCTGTTACACTTGTAGTGGTAAATGGGAGCCCTCCAACCCCCCCCCCCAAACCCACTGTACCCACATCTAGGTGCCCTCCTTCACCCATAAGTGCTATGGTAATGGTGTAGAGTTGTGGGGAGGATTTGGGGGGCTCAGCACCCAAGGTAAGGGAGCTATGGACCTGGGAGGTATTTTAATGTTTTGTTTTTATTTTTAAAAGTGCCCCCTAGGGTGCCCGGTTGGATGTGTTCGTTTTTGAGATGGCCACCTTTGGTTTCCATTATCGCTGAAAACCGAGGCCAGACATCTCAAATCCGCCCAAATTCTAGGCATTTGGCCGGCCCCAACCGTATTATCGAAAGAAAAGATGGCTGCCCATCTTTTTCGATAATACGGTTGGGACCGCCCCTTCTCGTAGCCGTTCCCGGAGATGGGCGGCCCCTTTCGATTATGCCCCTCTGTGTGCTCTTTTTGAAGAATGCGTACTACTGATAGCACACAAAGAAACCATGACATTTGGGGGGGGGGGGGGGGAGGGCTGCGAATTTTCATTTGCCAATGACATGAAATAACAAGGGAAATTTCACATCCTTACTGTGTCCAGCTTGGTTTAACTATCGCACCTTCCTGCCCCTGGACCTCATGCATAATGCTGGTGGCTGAGAGAGCAGTTCTGAAAGAGTGGCACTAGTGACATCAGGTGGCAAAGCAGGCAGCTGCAGCCCTTACATTCTATTCTGGGGAGGTGTAAACTTTGTCAGATTGGTTGATACTTGTCACTTTACAAGCATGATGTGAGCATCTTAGGCCCAGATGATCAAAAGCCCTGCGCTGTTCCAAACAGCGCCCTACAAATAGCGCCGGCACAGCGCAGGGCTTTTCTGCATCGATGATCAAAGATAATGCATGCAAATCTAAGCAGCACTATTATCTTTGATTATCATGTTTAAAGTGCGGGAGAATTGTGCCGAGCATGCGCTCAGCACAATCCTCCCGCACTTGTTTGACAGGTCTGGGCTGTCAAAAGCCCAAACCTGTCAAACAGCCGGCCGAGGCCCAATCCCCCCCCCAAACCCCCATAAATCCTGGTGGCCGCCTACGGCCAAACGCTATCCCACCCTCCCTCCCACTCAGCGACGGGGGGGGGGGCTGGAGGTTCGGTGGGTCTCCAGCCCCCCAAACCCCAAGAAATTGTTGTGGCCGCCACCCTGTTATCCATCCACGGAGGGGGGTGGGGGCTGGAGGTCCGGTGGACCTCCAGCCCACCCCAACTCCTCCCCTCTCCCAGTGTTCTGAATCCCTGGTGGTCCATGGTCACCCACCCTCCCTTCCGGCCCCCCCCGGCTGGCCCCCCTACCTTTTGTTGGAGGAGGGACGCAGCCTGCCTTCCTCCCTCCTCTTCCTGTCGACGCCACTGCAAAATGGCGGCGCACAGCCCTGCCCATTGCATCCTGGGATGTGCTAGGCGGGGCTACAGACCATGTAAGGGAATCACTCCCTTACATGGTCTGTAGCCCCGCCCACCGCATCCCAGGATGCAATGGGCAGGGCTGGGCGCCGCCATTTTGCAGTGGCGTCAACAGGAAGAGGAGGGAGGCAGGCAGGCTGCGTCCCTCCTCCAACAAAAGGTAGGGGGGCCAGCCGGGGGGCCGGAAGGGAGGGTGGGTGGGTGACCACGGACCACCAGGGATTTAGAACGCTGGGGGAGGGGAGGAGTTGGGGTGGGCTGGAGGTCCACCGGACCTCCAGCCCCCACCCCCCTCCGTGGATGAATAACAGGCTGGAGGCCACAACAATTTCTTGGGGTTTGGGGGGCTGGAGACCCACTGAACCTCCAGCCACCCCCCCCCCCCCCGGCACTGAGTGGGAGGGAGGGTGGGATAGCGTTTGGCCGGAGGCAGCCACCAGGATTTATGGGGGTTCGGGGGGGGGGGGGCTGGAGACCCACCGGATCTCCAGCCCTCCCTGAGTTTGCTTTGGGGGGGGGGGGAACGGGGGCCTGCCAGCATGCAACTGCATGCTGGACAGGGCTCACCATTCCTCCCCAATGATCCGCAAAGTCTATCGCCAGCGACCCCATCTTTGGCGCGCTGGCCGCTGATCATTGGGGATTAATGCTGGAAGCCCTGTTTAGCATGCATTTGCATGCTACTTGCACTAAGAGCCCTCGAGTGCGTTGTTTCAGGCGTTCGAGGGCTCTGATCATGGGTCGGCTGCAAACTCCGGTGCTAGTATGGCGTTAACAGCCTCTAGCGCCGGAGTTTGCTTTTGATCATGAGGGCATTAGAATCTGAAGCACCAAGGTCTTTTCCCAAAGGTAGAGCATGAGATAAAAAGCACAATGAATCAACTTTCAATTAGTTTCTGAGTGGGGAAGATAACCAAGGGGGCCTTTTACTAAGTTGCATTAGGTGCTAATGCCTTGGCCTCTCATGGCAGCCTTGTGGTATTGCCTAATGCAGCAAAAATGGCCTAATGTGAGATGTGGTAAAGCATTCCACGTTAGTTTTGCCATATGCGCACACTAACCTCACAGTGATTATCTGTTTGTATTTTTTGGGGTGGGGGTATGTCAGGGGTGGAGAATGGGCATGGTTGTTAGCAAGTATACATTACCATTGCTAATTGGTTAGTGCATCTATAGTGCAAGAGCCCTTAACACCACCTAAATAGGAGGCGGTAAGTGCTCTCTCTGAAAGTTTTTTTTAAATGGCCACATGCTAATGCTAACATAAGCGCTCGGAAACTAATGAAAAAAAGCCCTTCCTGATGGCTGCACTAGAAATGGTCTAAGCACTTGGGAAATTCCTGTGTAATTTTGCCTACTTTTACCTGGTGTCACATCAGATCCAACTGTCTAGGTTGTGGATGAAAATTCCCTTAAATTTAGTGGACAAAATTTGTTCAGCCACATTCAGGCTTGTTATTTTTGTATGTGGAGTTATCCTATTAACTGTAAGTAGTTTGTGCTGAAAATCTGTGCTGACTGACTACATTGAAAACCTCCTGTGAAATACCTCCAGAGCTGCTCTACTGGCTAAATTGGACATGCTGTGAATTTTTGCTGACAAACCTAACCAGTTGGTACAGTAAAATTGTCAGCATCAGAGGTTCACCTGGTCAATTTCTGAAGCAAACTGGATAAACCTTTTGAAGAATGTCTGCAGTACCTGACTGTTCTGCTTATCTTAATACTGCCACAGACAAGTTTTATGGAAATGTGTTTTCTGCTGTATTTTCAGGCTTGCCAGAATTCTCCATTTCTTCTTTCCCTAATCTTTTCTTTAGGCTAAACAATCCTTCTGACTTCTGTTCTACAAACTAAAAGTAGTGACTGTGGCCTTCATTCTTGATGCCACTCTGAGATATATTCTTGACTACATTATGGCATGCTGGGATTCATAAAGTAGGTTGAACAGTTTTTTTTCCAACTATGTTTTATCCAAGTGTGCTAGAAGCTTTCCTTGCCAACATACTGTTCAAAGTCATTAATGGTTTACAACTTCTGCCAAGCCTTCAATTGAAGAAGCAACTAACTAGCCAGTCACACACATACAAGGACTAATACTAGCTGCAAGTACTGTAACAGGACTTGCTTATCCTCTCCTGTCCTAGCTGAGATTATATTCACCCTTTTCTGTCTCCACATGCAATTTTTCCTTAAGTTAGTCACCCTTATGTCTATCTAACTCCTATTACTCAATCTTATCTGTCTATATATTCCACTTCCACTTAAACCCTATGTCATCAGACAAAATGGGCAAGAGTACTTAAAGAATAAGTTAGCACTTTGCACACCTTTAAGACCTCTGAGGTCCTCTCAAGGATCATCACTATCTGTATGATCGTCAAAGGAAATTGTACAATGTGATACCTACAGTGGCGTAGTTATGTGGGGCCAGTGGGGGCGTGGGCCCCCGTAGATTTAGCCCTGGACCCCCCTGCCGACAATCCTCTCAACCCACCCTCCTGCCGCCAACCCTCCCCCCACCGTCGCCGTGGGCTACCTTTGCTGGCGGGGGACCCCAATCCCCGCCAGCCGAGGAGGTCCTCTTCTTCCCGCGAAGGCTTCGTTCTGTTTCTGACGTCCTGCATGTTGAACAAAGTGTTCTGTTTCTGTGAGTCTGCTTGTACAATGTGCAGGATGTCAGAAACAGAACAAAGCCTTCGCGGGAAGAAGAGGACCTCGGCTGGCGGGGATTGGGTCCCCCGCCAGCAAAGGTAGCCCACGGTGATGGCGGGGGAGGGTTGGCGGCGGGGGGGGGTCGAGAGGGTCTTCGGCAGGGGTCGTCAAAGTTGGCAGCGGTTGGGGGGGGTCAGCAATGGCGGGGGGGGGGGGGGGTCGGCAGTGGCAGGGGGGTCGATAATGGCTGGGGGGGCTGGCGGCGCCGGGTAGAGCTAAAATGTGCCCCCTAACCTCAAGCTCTGGACCCCCCTTCTGCCGAAGTCTGGCTACGCCCCTGTATACCTGCCAGTGAGCCTTCTCAGGAGTAGTCAATTCGTTCAATTCTGGTCACCGCATCTCAAGAAAGATATAGTAGAATTGGAAAAGGTGCAGCGAAGGGCAGCTAAAATGATAGTGGGGATGGGACGACTTCCCTATGAAGAAAGACTAAGGAGGCTAGGGCTTTTCAGCTTGGAGAAGAGACGGCTGAGGGGAGTCATGATAGAGGTATATAAAATAATGAGTGGAGTGGAACAGGTGGATGTGAAGCGTCTGTTCACACTTTCCAAAAATACTAGGTCAAGGGGGCATGCGATGAAACTACAGTGTAGTAAATTTAAAACAAATTGGAGAAAATGTTTCTTCACCCAACGCATAATTAAACTCTGGAATTCGTTGCCGGAGAACGTGGTGAAGGCGGTTAGCTTAGCAGAGTTTAAAAAGGGGTTAGACGGTTTCCTAAAGAACAAGTCCATAAACCACTACTAAATGGACTTGGGAAAAATCCACAATTCCAGGAATAACATGTATAGAATATTTGTACGTTTGGGAAGCTCGCCAGGTGCTCTTGGCCTGGATTGGCCGCTGTCGTGGACAGGATGCTGGGCTCGATGGACCCTTGGTCTTTTCCCAGTGTGGCATTACTTATGTACTTATGTCCCCATGCACTGGAATTTACTTCCAGGGGGGCTACGCATAACTCGAGACTACCTCTACTTCAGGAAGCAGGTGAAAGCCTGGCTCTTCTTCAAAGCCTTTAATACATAGAGTGACTAACTATACACTCATTCTGCACCTGGACTAGCTTGCTACACACACTGTAACTTAGATCAGTTCCTTATCTCTTGCTTAACTATATAACGAACTTGCCTTGAGTTTAACTAACCATCAAATTATCCCAACTGACTCTGTACCACACATCTTGTTCCCATCATATATTTGCTCTTAGTCCCTCAGCTAGATAGTAAGCCATATTGTAGAAAATCTTTAGCATCATATCTATGTTAGTTGAATGCTCTAATGCATTCTTATTAGGTATATCATAGTATTATGCTAACATTGTATTATATCTCTGGTATTTGAATTCCAGTGCTGTTAAATGTGTATATTTTGATACTGTTTCACAGTAGTCTATTATTAAGTTTTAATTTACTTCATTTAGGGCCCTGTTTACTAAGCCACGTTATAGGCGAATTAGTGTTTTAACACGCGTTAACCATGTACGCGTGTTAACAGTGTACACTCCTATAATATCCTTATAGGCGCCTATGCAGTTAGCGCGCGTGCTAATTGTAGGCGCGTTAAAAATGCTAATGCGCCAGTAAACAGGGCTCTTATTGTATTTATGTTTATTCTTAGTTATTTTACTATAGTTATGCTGTTAACAAAATTATGTTTTGTGTTAAACTGTACCTACTATACACCATCTTGGTGAATCTCTTCATAAAGGTGGTTAATAAATCCCAATAAATAAATGATATATTAGGGGATGGACTGCCATTGAATGTGATTACAAATTTAAAAAGCGCAGAAAAAAGCACAATCTTTTTGAGGGGCATTTTCGATATGACATCTAAATCTGAGTTTGGACGTTTTGCTCAAAATGTCAAGAATCCAAGTGGTGATTTTTGAAACAGCAAAACATCTATCTTTTTTTTTTCCCAAAATAGCCACTTGCTAGATGTTTTTGTGCTCTGTGCATTTATCTTTTTGGCCCATTTTCAAAAAAAAAAAAAAAGTCTAAGTGAAAAACATACAAAATCAAGCCATTGGGATGTATGAGGAGCTAGCATTCTTAGTAGACAGGCCACAGACATCCCAGCAGAGCAGTGAGTCACCCTAGCGGGCACTGTAATGGACTTCACTTAAAAGCTACTAGGCACACATCTCATTGTTACCCCCTTATACTGAATGAGGAGCCCTCCAAAACCAACCAAAAACCTACTACACCCAACTATACACCACTACAATAGCCCTTATAGCTGCAGGTGTTAACTATATATAGATACAGTAGGTTTTTAGTGAGTTTTGGAGGGCTTATACTTGCCACCATAAGTGTAACAGTTAGAGTGGGATATGGACTTGGGTCCCCTTCTCTACAGTGCACTGCACAAAGGAGGTTTAATAGACAGGAGTGGAAGTGAGTCTATCTAGTCCACTGTAAGCAAGTAAACCAATTAAAATTCTCAAATTGTTCCTATTCAAACAAACCCTCACAAAGAATGACCATATCTCAAACAATTATTACCTGAATTGGTTATTACTCTATTTACCATTAACTTTCTCTTTGCTTCATGTACAATTTTTCATTCATAATAGATTTTCTAAATGTTAAACATCCATAGCTATCCCAGTATGTTTATGATATTGTATTGTAAAATTGGATTCTTACAACAAATTACTTTCTTATGCATTATTCTTTGTTTTGTATCCTATACTGTTTATTGTAAGCCACATTGAACTCAAACTTGTTTGGGATAATGTGGAATATAAATGTCATAAATAAACAAACAAATAAATCTCTGTTTTCACTCCCCTGCACAGCCATCATTGCAATTCACTCAAAACAAAGCAAGGAAACCTATGAGCTGCTGCATCCACATTGTCGTTCTTTATTGTTAGTCCATCTGTAACAAGTCTAAAGCTGTTTCAGTTGGATAGGCAGTGCCTTAAAAGGTGGAGGGGAAAAGAAATAAGAATCGGATATCACTAAAACAGCTTCAAAAATTATTGTAGCTGATAGAAAGCAATTATAAACTCTGTAGTTTTTGCTCATTTTTCTTCACTGTTCTTCTATACAATACAAAACATTTGCTCAGAACAATACCAGATGAGGACATTCTAGCAAAAGATGCATAAGAGTTCCTGTGGGCTTCCCCATGTCTATCTCAATAGCAGACTATAGACTTTTCCTCCAGCAACTTGTCCGAACCTTTTTTTAAACCCAGGCATGCTAACCACTGTTACCACATCCTCTGGCGACGAGTTCTAGAGCTATTTCCTCTTCAATGCTGCGTTCGGCACCTAACTCTTTCAGGAAATCCAGACTGCCCCAATTTGACTGCCCCTATCAGACTGACTGTTCACGTGTCCTTTAGATTGTAAGCTCTTTGAGCAGGGACTGTCCTATGTTAAATTGTACAGTGCTGCGTAACCCTAGTAGCGCTTTAGAAATGTCAAATAGTAGTAGTAGTAGTAGTAGTAGATTTCAGTGAGAATATCCTGCTTCCTGATGGGTTAATCTTAACTGTTGTTGTAATCTGTATTAGGAAGCCTGGTGCAGGGCTGCCGAGAGACTGGGCCGGGCCCAGGGCAAGGCCACCCCCGGGGCCCCGCCCCCAAGGTCATCGCCGCCGCAATCCCCTCCCGCCCCCCTCCGCCCGCCACCGAGCCGGGCTCCCTGCATTGAAATCATCACAGCGCCTCACCTGTCAACTTGCTCCGTGACTGAAAGCGCAGCAGCAGCAGATCGGATTCGCCTCCCTTCGGGCCTTCCCTCCCTGTGTCCCACCATCGCGGAAGTTACATCAGACGAGGGCGGGACACAGGGAAGGAAGGCCCGAATGGAGGTGAATCCAATCTGCTTCTGCTGCGCTTTCAGTCACAGAGGTGACAGGTGAGGCACTGTGATGATTTCAATGCAGGGGGCCCGGCCCAGTGGCAGATGGTCGACGGAGCCGAAGGTGGGTGAGATTGGGGATTGCAGCGCCGGGCCCCCCTTGGAGGCCCGGGCCCTGGGAATTTTCTCCCCCAGCACCCCCCCCCCCCCCCCCCCCTCTCGGCGGCCCTGGCCTGGTGTTATAAAGATGATAGAATATATTGAAATTAAATGGAAGTAGAATTAAACTCTCCTTTCATTGGGGCACATAGAACCACATCTTCATCTGTTTTGTAGAAGTTTAACTTTTAGATATACAAATGGATTATTCTGTTTTGAACATGTTTCAAGGGCAAGTGGTTTTATAAGTCAAAATAAAAATATTTTGTTTCATGCAGATCTCTTTTGTTTAAACATAAATAGGCTATATGCCCCTAATGCACTCCATTGGTTTTCTTATATTTTGTTTTTGTGATGACTTATACTATGCCAAAACTGAAAACTCTTATCTCTATCTGTTCGATAATAAAAGGAACATTATCCACCCTAAAAAGTTGTTTTGTGGCTGTACATGAGGAATTGTGATATTGAATAAATAAATATACAGTATGTTTGTGTCCCTAGTCATGCATCCTACATTTATATAATCCTTTCAAGAAATCCAGTTAATTGTTTAACTTATTAGTGGAACATAACCACAGAAGCATGGTAAGGTCGCATTTTTAATATGGTAATACTAGGGCCCAGCTAAGGAACAGGTTATTTTGAGTTGGTCTTCACTGGACCAAACTTGCTTTCCTTGTGCCATCCCTATCCAGCAGGTAGGCAGTGTCTTAAAAGGTGGAGGATACAGGATTTTTTTATTTTTTACATTTATATCACATGAAGGGGCATAATCGAACGCGAACGCCCATCTCCATGGGCATCTATCTCTGAGAACGGGTACATGAAGGGGCGGGACAAACCGTATTTTCGAAAAATAATGGGTGCCCATCTTTTTTCCGATAATATGGTTTGTGCCAGCCAAATGCATCGGATTTGTGCGGATTTGAGCTGGGTGGTATCGTTTTTCAACGATAATGTAGAGGAGTGTAGTAGCCGTGTTAGTCCACTCTTAAGGTTATCTTATCTTAAGGTTGCTTATTTCCGATCTGACGAAGAAGGGCAACCTTCGAAAGCTAATCAAGAAATGTATTAAGTTATGTCCAATAAAAAAGGTATCATCTTATTTTCTTTTCCATGTTTTATTTTGTTTGATTTCTATTGATAACTCAACGATAATGGAAACTGAAGGCGCCCAGCTCAAAAACGAACAAATCCAAGGCATTGGGTCATGGGAGGGGCCAGGATTCGTAGTGCACTGGTCCCTCTCACATGCCAGGACATCAACCGGGCACCCTAGGGGGCACTTGTAACAATGAAAAAAAAAGTTAACTACCTTTGAAGTCCATAGCTCCCTTCCCTTGGGTGCTGAACCCCCCAAATCCGCCTAAAACCCACTCTCCACAACTCTACACCATTACCATATCACTTATGGCTGAAGGGGGGCACCTAGATGTGGGTACAGTGGGTTTTGGGGCGGTTTGGAGCACTCCCATTTACCACCACAAGTGTGACAGGTAGGGGGGGGGATTGGCCTGGGTCCACCTGCCTGAAGTCCACTGCACCCACTAACAACTGCTCCAGGGACCTGCATACTGCTGTGATGGAGCTGGATATGACATTTGAGGCTGGCATAGAGGCTGGAAAAAAAAGTTTTTAAAGTTCTTTTTTTTGGGTGGGAGGGGGTTAGTGACCACTGGGGGAGTCAGGGGTGGTCATCCCCGATTCCCTCGGGTGGTCATCTGGTCATTTAGGGCACTTTTTTGGGACTTGTTCATGAAAAAAAAGGGTCCCAAAAAAGTGACCCAAATTCGCGCTAAAAACGCCTTTCTTTTTTCGATTATCGGCCGAGGACACCCATCTCTCCTTGGCCGATAAACACGCCCCAGCCCCGCCTTCACCACGCCTCTGGCACGCCCCCGTCAACTTTGGCTGTTTCCGCGACAGATTGCAGTTGAAGATGCCCAAAATCGGCTTTCGATTATACCGATTTGGGCGCCCACGGGAGAAAGACGCCCATCTCCCGATTTGGGTCGAAATATGGGCGTCTTTCTCTTTCAAAAATAAGCTGGATATTATCCCAAGCAAAGTTGGATTCAATGTGGCTTACACAGTTTATACCTAATTGTTCAACCACCCTTAGGCTTTACCATTGGGTTTAAAAAGCAAACCATGTGCATGTAACATCTGGATAAACAAATTAAAACAAAAAGTTCAAAGCAAATGCCTATATGTAATACGTGGTTGCAACAATGAAACAATGATGGAATATTCACATAGCAGGCAGCCTGAGCCAACAGATTTATTTTCCACTGAACATAATTAACTTTGTCTGAACTTGGCAGCTAATAGTGTGCTGAACTGGACAATGTTGGCACATTTAGACTGACTTTGGACCTCTGCCCCAATCCACAAAACAAAAGGAGCAAGTTCCCACATGCCAGTTTTTTCTTTTGATGTAAGCACAGGAAAAAAAAAAGATTTAAAATGCTCCCAGGTTTCAACCTAATTCATGTTTAATGTGGGGTAGAAATGTCATAAATAAATAGAAACTCTGAACGTTGAGCTCCTGAGTCTCATAACATGATGTCTGTTTTAGTGACCCTTTACCAGGAGAGAAAAATCGCTGCACGAATATAACATGTGCTAGGGTGTCTCTATAACTAGCCCCTCCAAAAGACACACTGATTACGATTTATAACAAATTACTACTCTACCAATGAAAAGTTATTCCATTATTATACTTCTTCTGAGTACATCCATATACTGCACTAGTTGACATGTTTGAAAATATAAGTGAGATTAAATACAAATGCTACCAACAATAAAGAGTAGCAACTTGGATGCAGCAGCTCATAGGTTTGCTTGCTTAGTGCCCCTTTAACGAAACCACGTAGGCACCTACGTGTGCCAAATTGGAGTTACTGCCCAGTTACCACGTGGCCCTTGCGGTAATTTCAATTTTGGTGCACGTCTGCTATGTGTGTCTGAAAAATATTTTTTTTATTTTCTGGTGTACGTAGCGGACACGCGCCAAGTGGCATCTGATGCACATAGGTCATTACCGCCTAAATTCATTACCGCTAGGTCTATGGCTGGTGGTAAGGTCTCAGACCCAAAATGGATGCGCGGCAATTTTGATTTTGCTGCACGTCCATTTTCGGCAAAAAAGGGAAAGGGAAATGGGACTTGATATACTGCCTTTCTGAGGGTTTTTGCAACTACATTCAAAGTGGTTTACATATATTCAGGTACTTATTTTGTACCAGGGGCAATAGAGAGTTAAGTGACTTGCTCAGAGTCACGAAGAGCTGCAGTGGGAATTGAACTCAGTTCCCCAGGATCAAAGTCCACTGCACTAACCACTAGGTTACTCCTCCGCTCCTTTTTTACAGGTGTACTGAAAAATGATTCTGCGCGCGCCCAAAACCAGCACCTACACTACAGCAGGCCATTTTTCAGCGCGCCTTTGTAAAAGGACCCCTTTGTTTTGAGAATACATCAATGACGGCTGCACTCGGAAGGGGAAACTGAGACTGCCCTAATTGGTTTCAACATTTTGACATTACTTGGGGGCCCTTTTACTAAGTAGCATAGGCGCCCACGCACACCCAGTGTGCGCAAAATTGGAGTTAGTGCCCGATTACCATATTGCCCTTGCTGTGATTTCAATTTTAGAGCGCGTCTGCTACGCGCGTCTAAAAAATATTTGATTTTCTGACTCGTGGTAGCTACGCGCATCATGTGGATTTTGATGCACATAGACCATTACCGCCAGGTTACCATGTAAGACCTTACCCAGTGTGCGAAAAATTGGAGTTAGTGCCCGATTACCATACGGCCCTTGCTGTGATTTCAATTTTGGCTTGCGGTAAGGTCTCAGACCTAAAATGGATGCGCGGCAATTTTCATTTTACCGCACATCCATTTTCGGTTTTTAAAAAAGTCATTTTTTGTAGGTGCGCTAAAAAATAATTCTGCGCACACCCAAAACATGTGTCCACACTACCGCAGGCCATTTTTCAGTGCATCTTAGTAAAAGGACCCCTTAATCTCCTGTCTATAAAATCTGTTTGCACTGCACCAACCACTAGGCTACTCCAGGGACCTGCTTGCTACTCCAATAGGACTGGCTATAACATATAAGGCTATCATAGAGGCTGGTATGTACTGTTTCTTTCACATCCTTATGGGGGTGGGAGGGGGTCAATGACCACTGGGGGAGTAAGGGAGGTCATTCCTTCATTCCTCCAGTGGTCATCTGGCCATTTAGGGCACTTTTTCATGGCTTAGTCATTATTAAAACAGGTCTAGCTGCCAGTGGCGTTCCTAGGGTGGCTGACACCTGGGGCGGATCGTCGATGCGCCCCCCCTGGGTGCAGCACCCACCTGGGTGCAGCGCGACCCCCACCCCCGCGAAAGGCCACCTCCCCCCAGTGAAAGGACACCCCCCTAGGTGCATTTTTACCTGCTGGGGGGGGGGGGGTGCCGCGCGCCTGTCTGCTTCACTTGTTCCATGCTCCCTCTGCCCCAGAACAGGAAGTAACCTGTTCCGGGGCAGAGGGAGCACAGAACGAACAGAGCAGACAGGCACACGGCACCACCCTAGCAGCGTGCACCCGGGGCGAACCGCCCCCCTTGGAACGCCACTGTCTAGCTCAAAACATTTTCGTTTTAGTCCTGGATGGGTCTTCTTTATTCCATTATGGCAGAAAAAAGTCCAAGTGCTAGGAACACCCTAATCCCACCCCTGACATGACTTCTTGTGATTTGGATACATTGCAGATGACCTGCATAGATAAACGTCTACAAAATAGTTTTGAGAAATAATGATATGAACGTTTTGGCAAGCAAGACATCCAAATGCTGCTTTATGCCACTTTTTAAGTGTTACATAAGTACATAAGTATTGCCATACTGGGAAAGACCAACCAGCTTATAATCGAAAGTGATCGCCGGCCATCTTCCGACACAAATTGGGAGATGGCCGGCGATTTCTTAAAAGCGGCAAAATCGGTATAATCGAAAGCGGCATTTTTGACAACATCACCGCTTTCCCGTCGCTTCGCAGGCGAAAGTTCAAGGGGGCATGTCGGTAGATTAGCGAAGGCGGAACATGGGCGTGGCTACCAGATGGCCGGATTTCGCCGATAATGGAAAAAAAAGCGGCGTTAAGCAGTATTTCGCCAGCTTTACTTGGTCCTTTTATTTTCACGACCAAGCCTCAAAAAGGTGCCCCAACTGACCAGATGACCACTGGAGGGAATGGGGTATGACCTCCCCATACTCCCCCAGTGGTCACCAATCCCCTTCCAAACTAAAAAAAATAAAACTAAAAACCTTTTTTGCCAGCCTGTATGCCAGCCTCAAATGCCGTACCCACCTCCATGACAGCAGAATGTGTTGTATCCTCCGACAGCCTTTCCCTGGTTGCGATGTGGCTCTCGGGTGAGTGTGACACCTTTTCTGTTAGGTGCCCTGCAGAGTCACATTAGCAATGCATTGTGGTGGGTGTAGGGTACTGGGCTCTACTCCCATGGTGCTTTTCCCCCCTGCTAACTGGTCAGAGTGTGCCCTGTTTTGTTTCCTGTTGTAGTCCATGCGGTAGTGGCCATTTTTGTAAGCCAGTTTATGTTCCCTTTCCTGTGTTACCCACGTTAGAGAACGTAGTTCTTACCTTGAATGGTGCTGAAAGAGGGCATTGTACACCATTGTGCCAGCTCTGACCTACTGCTAATCTTAGTACCAGGGGACTAAGGGGACCTCTGATCTGCAGTTAACTGTGAGTAAACGTGGTTATTTCAAGAAAGGACTTTTTCAGAGAGATTAGTCTTCAGGTGTGAACTGGTGTGCCAAAGTTATACAGCAGCAATAAGTCCTAGAGGCTGTATGCAGGTCCCTGGAGCAATTTCAGTGAGTGCAGTACATTTGTGGGTAGTGGGTTTGGGGGGGGGGGGGTTGGGGGGCTCAGCTCCCAAAGTAAGGGAGCTATGCACATGGGAGCTTTTCTGAAGTCTACCGCCATGACCCCTAGGGTGGCTGGTTGGTGTCCTGGCATGTCAGGGGGGCCAGTGCACTAAAAATGCTGGCTCCTCCCATGGCCAAATGCCTTGAATTTGGCCGATGTTTGAGATGGCCGACATAACTTTCCATTATCGCTGAAAAACAAACCTGGCCATCTCAAACCTGGCAAACTCCACTGCATTTGGCCGGGCTAAACCGTATTATCGAAAAAAAACATGGCCGGCCATCTTTTTCGATAATACGGCGGTAGCACCGCCGCCAACATAGATCGCCGGCGATCTATTTGGCCGGCAAAGTTTGATTATGCCCCTCCAAAAGTCCATCAAGCACAGCATCCTGTTTCCAACACCTGGCAAGATCCCCAAAAAGTACAAAACATTTTATACTGCTTATCCCAGAAATAGTGGATTTTCCCCAAGTCCATTTAATAATGGTCTATGGACTTTTCCTTTAGGAAGCTGTTCAAACCTTTTTTAAACTCCGCTAAGCTAACCGCCTTTACCACATTCTCTGGCAATGAATTCCAGAGTTTAATTACAAGTTGAGTGAAGAAAATTTTTCTCCAATTCGTTTTACATTTACTACATTGTAGCTTCATCGCATGCCCCCTAGTCCTAGTATTTTTGGAAAGCATAAACAGACGCTTCACATCTACCCGTTCAGCTCCACTCATTATTTTATAGACCCTCTATCATATCTCCCCTCAGCCACCTTTTCTCCAAGATGAAGAACCCTAGCTGCTTTAGCCTTTCCAAATAGGAAAGTCATCCCATCCCCTTTATCATTTTCGTCGCCCTTCTCTGTACCTTTTCTAATTCCACTTTATCTTTTTTGAGATGCAGCGACCAGAATTGAACACAATATTCGAGGTGCGGTCGCACCATGGAGCGATACAAAGGCATTATAACATCCTCATCTTTGTTTTGCATTCCTTTCCTAATAATACCTAACATTCTATTTGCTTTCTTAGCTGCAGCAGCACACTGAGCAAAGGGTTTCAACGTATCATCAACGACGACACCTAGATCCCTTTTTTGGTTCGTGACTCCTAACATGGAACCTTGCATGACGTAGCTATAATCCGGGTTCCTCTTTCCCACATGCATCACATTGCACTTGCTCACATTAAACGTCATCTGCCATTTAGACACCCAGTCTTCCAGTCTCGTAAGGTCCGCTCGTAATTTTTCACAAACCTCCTACGATTTAACGACTTTGAATAACTATGTGTCATCAGCAAATTTAATTACCTCACTAGTTACTCCCATCTCTAGGTCATTTATAAATATGTTAAAAAGCAGCGGTCCCAGCACAGAGTCCTGGGGAACCCCATCAACTACCCTACTCCATTGAGAATACTGACCATTTAACCCTACTCTCTGTTTTCTATCTTTTAACCAGTTTTTAATACGCGGAATATATTTGGCCTCGGCTTCCAGGATGGTGTTTTTGAACAGCATCAATGCCTGATGTAAATTTTTGACCCTCGCAGCTGCTCCTCTAAGGTTTTTTTTCACTGTTCTTCTCATTTTATCATAGTCTCCTTTTTAAAGTTAAACACTAACGTATTTGATTTCCTATGTATACTTACTTCAAAGCTAATATCAAATCCAATCATATTATGATCACTGTTATCAAGCGGCCACAGCACCATTACCTCCTGCACCAGATCATGCGCTCCACTAAGGATTAGGTCTACAATTTTTCCTTCTCTCGTCGGCTCCATAAAGCTGTCCTTGATTTCATCAAGGAATTTTACCTCCCTAGCGTGCCCCGATGTTACATTTGCCCAGTCAATATCGGGTAATTGAAATCACCCATTATTATTGTATTGCCCAGTTTGTTTGCATTCCTAATTTCCTTTACCATTTCTACATCCGTCTGTTCATCCTGGCCAGTCGGATGGTAGTACACTCCTATCACTATCCTTTTCCTCTTTACACATGGAATTTCAATCCACAGTGATTCCAAGAAGTGTTATATTTCCTGCAGAATTTTCAATCTATTTGATTCAAGGTTCTCATTAATATACAATGCTACCCCTCTACCAATTCGATCCACCCTATCACTACGATATAATTTGTACCCCGGTATGACAGTGTCCCACTGGTTATCCTCCTTCCACCAGGTCTCAGAGATGCCTATTATATCTAATTTTTAATGCAATATATTCTAACTCTCCCATCTTATTTCTTAGTCTCCTGGCATTCGCATATAGACATTTCAAACTATGTTTGCTGCTCCTATTTATATCATGCTCAGTACTTGACAGTATTAATTTGCAATCATTTGTCTGCTTTTTATTTTTATTTAAGGACACCTGATCTATTACGGTCTCTTTTGCAACCTCACTATCAGGATACCCTATCTTCCCTGTTTTGGTGGTATCTTTGAAAGATACCTTAACCCGTACCATGTGCTTTTGAGCTACTGTCAGCCTTCATCCGTTTCTAGTTTAAAAGCTGCTCTACCTCCTTTTTAAATGCCTATGCCAGCAGCCTGATCCCACTCTGGTTAAGGTGGAGCCCATCCTTTTGGAATAGGCTCCCCCTTCCCCAGAATGTTGCCTATTTCCTAACTAATCTGAAACCCTCCTCCATGCACCGTCTCATCCACGCATTGAGACTCCGGAGCTCTGCCTGTCTCTTGGGCCCTGTGCGTGGAATGGGTAGCATTTCAGAAAATGCTACCCTAGAGGTTCTGGATTTGAGCATTCTACCTAAGAGCCTAAATTTGGTTTCCAGAACCTCTCTCCCACATTTTCCTAAGTCATTGGTACCCACATGTACCAAGAGAGCTGGCTCCTCCCCAACCTATCTAAAATCCTGTCTAGGTGATGCGTGAGGTCTGCCACCTTTGCACCAGGCAGGCAAGTCACCAGGTGATCCTCATGTCCACCAGCCACCCAGCTAACTATATGCCTAATGATTGAATCACCAACAATTTATTTATTTAGATTTTGCTCACACCTTTTTCAGTAGTAGCTCAAGGTGAGTTACATTCAGGTTCTCTGGATATTTCTCTGTCCCAGGAGGGCTCACAATCTATGTTTGTACCTGAGGCAATGGAGGGTTAAGTGACTTGCCCAAGATCACAAAGAGCAGCAGTGGGATTTCAACCGGCCACCTCTGGATTGCAAGACCAGTGCTCTAACCACTAGGCCACTCCTCAACTCCAACTACAACTGCTGTCCTATCCTTTCCCTCCAGGGCAGCACTTGGAGACTTATCCTCGGTGTGACAGGATAGTACATCCCCTGGTGGGCAGGTCCTGGCTACAGGAGTATTTCCTACCTCACCAGGGTGATGTTCTCTTTCTAGAAGTCCTCCCTCCTCCAAGGTAGCACAGGGGCTACCAGACTGGAGGTGGGACTTCTCTACTACATCCCTGTAGGTCTCCTCTATGTACCTCTCTGTCTTCCTCAGCTCCACCAAGTCTGCTACTCTAGCCTCAAGAGAACGGACATGTTCTCTGAGAGCTAGGAGCTTTTTGCATCGGGCACACACATATGACATCTCTCCAACTAGGAGATAATCATATATGTGACACTCAATGCAAAAGACTGGATAGCACCCCTCTCACTGCTGGACTGCTGACTCCATCTTAGTGTTTTTGAGTATTTCAATAATTCAAAACTTGCTACAGTGTTAAGGATATTAGCCTAATATAAAAATGTCTTTTAGTTTATATAGTATATTGTATGATTTATTTAGTGTTTCCTTCCTAGATGGTAATGAAATGTATTTAAAACTCTGTAAGCACTTCCTGCTTGTTACCCTAATTATAATAACTGACTATAAATGAAGAGTTGTCCTAGGGGTGGATGGGTGTTGGGGAGGGTGGGTGGGTGGGAAGACTAAACTAGATCCTGCAGTGCCTGCTAGATTTTATCTGTGGAGGAGGAGTAGCCTAGTGATTAGTGCAGTGGACTTTGATCCTGGGGAACTGAGTTTGGCTCCTACTGCAGCTCCTTGTAACTCTGGGCAAGTCACTTAACCCTCCATTGCCCCGGTACAAAATAAGTACCTGAATATATGTAAACCACTTTGAATGTTGTTGCAAAAAACCTCAGAAAGGCAGTATATCAAGTCCCATTTCTCTTTCACCCCTTTATATAGTTTTGAATCTAAGGGGCCTTTTTTAAACAGGCTCTTTGAAGCTGACTCAGCAACCTATGCAAGTATTCTACTTTCCCACACCTTAGTTAACACTTAATTGAGGTCACTGGATGTGCTAACTCTCCAGTAGCCAAGGAACAGAAAATAACTGCATTTTAGAACAAGAGTTTTTGGCTGTTTAGTTTCTACCTCTAAAAAAGGTTTCAGTTTAAAACTATGGGGAAAATGCATATTTCTAGAGAAAATTTCAGTTTAAAACTAGGGGGAAAGGGTTGTACACTATCCTGCTTATTTTCAAACAAATCGGGAGATGGCCGGCCTTCTCCTAAAGCCGGCCAAATCGGTATAATCGAAAGTCAATTTTGGCCGACTTCAACTGCTTTCTGTCGCAGGGCCGACCAAAGTTCAAGGGGGCGTGTTAGCAGAGTACCGAAGGCGGGACAGGGTGTGGTTAAGAGATGGCCGTCCTCTACCGATGATGGAAAAAAGAAGGCCGGCCCTGACGAGCATTTGGCCGACTTTACTTGGTCCCTTTTTGTTCACAACCAAGCCTCGAAAAGGTGACCAGATGACCACCGGACGGAATCGGGGATCACCTCCCCTTACTCCCCCAGTGGTCACCAACCCCCTCCCACCCAAAAAAAAATTTAAAATTTTTTTTTGTCAGCCTCAAATGTCATACCCAGCTCCATCACAGCAGTATGCAGGTCCCTGGGGCAGTTTTAGTGGGGGTAGTGCACTTCAGACAGGCGGACCCAGGCCCATCCCCCCTACCTGTTACACATGTGGTGGTAAATGGGAACCCTCCAACCCCCCCAAAACCCACTGTACCCACATGTAGGTGCCCCCTTCATCCCTAAGGGCTATGATAGTGTTGTATAGTTGTGGTTAGTGGGTTTTAGGGGGGATTTGGGGGACTCAGCAAGTTAAGGGAGCTATGTACCTGGGATCAATTTGTGAAGTCCACTGCAGTGCCCCCTAGGGTGCTCGGTTGGTGTCCTGGCATGTGAGGGAGACCAGTTCACTACAAATGTTGACTCCTCCCATGACCAAGTGCTTTGGATTTGGCCGGGTTTGAGATGGCCGACATTAGTTACCATTATCGCTGAAAACCTATGGCGGCCATCTCTAACGCCGGCGATCTCTAAGGGCAGGCCAAATGTTGAGATTTGGCCGGCGCTGACCGTATTATCAAAAGGAAAGATGGCCGGCCATCTTGTTTCGATAATATAGTCGGGTATGCCGCTTGACGGGGCTGTAATTATAGATGGCCGGCCCCATTCAATTATGCCCAAAAGAGGAACCACCATACATGTGAGAACTATTGTGCATGTGCAAATTGGTATGCATTCACACCCTATCAGGAAACGAGTGTGGCCTTTTTCTGAATCAGTGCACCCTCTTTATACATAGCATGTACTACTTCCAAGGAGTGCACACTATTATCAGAAACCGGCAAAATGTTAAACATGACCAGAATAACCCAAATAAAATGAAAATTCCCAGAAATAGTAGAAACAACACAAAATTAAACAATTTTGCCTGCTCATCTCTACTGTCTATTAAGGTGTTTTAATGTGTATTGGGCATGGGTGTGTCAGGGGCGTTCTGAAAAGTTACACGTATAGTTATAGAATACTGCCTCAGTGCCTAACTTGTGCACCAGCATTTACTCCAGGTTTCAGCAGGTTTAAGTCTGGTGTCCAAAGTTAGGTGCGGGAATCAGCACCACACCTGATTCTATAAAGGGTGCTATGCTTAGCACCAATTTTTTCCAGCCCCCATTTTTGAGCATCATTTATGGAATCTGGCCAACAGGCAGTTTTGCATAGTAGTTAGCATTAGCATTGATGATGATGAATCTGCAGCCAGGCACTGTCATGTAATTTATTTAGCTCCATTTGGGTGATGTTTAAAGGAAGTATATAAATGCTTGTGATCTCATTTAAAGACAGGAACACAGTTGTCTGCAGCACTTATCTGAACTACAGTAAATTGAAGACTTAAAAATACAGTTCTCTCACTTTGTGGCATAAGATCATGGACTTGCTAATTAACACATACCTAGATTTGCAAGCTCTTTTGGCAGACATGCAGCTTTTTCTTGCTTCTGCCTTCCCTTTTCAAAAGTCTGCATTTCACATGCTGGATACTCTCACCTCGGGAAAGCTTTGTTCACTTCTGTACTTGTCTCACATTGACAGTTATGTTGGCAGTAAAATAAGTAGGCACCAAAGAGTGGCTCGGGGCAATGTGTTAATGAGTGGTTGGCATTGACCCTAAATTGTTCTCCTGAGAAGTCTCTGGCATGACAGTTGATGGTAATGATTTGCAATCACTCTCAATTGATTACAAACAGCTCTTCATCAAATAGCATTCTAAGTAGCTGACGGCATAAACAGTCAATGTCAACTTTGCGTGGCATATCTACGTCACGTTCTGTGCACTGCTGTATGTGTGACTGGCTGTGTATCCTTTCAGTGAAACCAAATGGCAGCTTTTCAAGTAGCATTAATATTGCTATTCAGTTTATGAAAGTGTCTGAACTTTATAAAGCTGTGGAATAACAAAGACAGGCAAATAGCAAAATGTATTTACTGTCTACTTGAAGCATATTATTGTGACAGCTGATCATTCTACCACCATTAGGTCTATATTTCCACTGTGGGTTATCATGTTACTAGATGGAGAGCTAGAAGCACCAAGAGTGACAGCCTGGCATACAACCCTAGTACTTTAGACTCACAGAAATATCTTAGCTTCTCTAATTCTCTCTCTCTCTCTCTCTTTTTTTTTTATTTTTTACTTTTCTTACACTGAGTTGTCAAGTCATCTGCATACACACAAAAAATGCTATTACCTGTATAATTCAAGCTTAGTCTTGCTTTTCACTTTTACTTCAAGGTAGAGAATGGCACAGGGATGGGGACCTGCAGTAACAGCAGGGATGAGGGCGGGGACAGATTCCACAGGGACAGGGTGGAGACGGGGACAGATCCCATGGGGACGGGGGGGACAGAACCCGTGAGGACGGGAACAAACTTTGTCCCTGTGTCACTTTCTACTTTGAAGCCTGTTAATGAACTGGACTGTTATTTATGTTTGATTGATGCAGACAACAATATTTGTATTTTTTGGAAAAACAAGCAAACATGCTGGCCACAGCTAGCAAAATTTGCATGGGGGATCCTGTATATCCTGCTACCAGCACATCTTCTAAGACATCTTTTATTGCAGGAGGCACTGTGGAAGACAGAAGAGCTACATTGAATCCTGAGATTGTTCAATCATAACAGTGCTTCATACTGCATATTTCTCAACTCTAGGGCATACAGAATGGGTTGTATTTTGTACCTCTGAATATTTTAACAGGGTGGATTAGGATTTCTTGGGGTAGTAGAAGTCAGCTATTGTTTGGGTTGGAAGGATAGAGGGTGGTGGTGGTGGGAAGGTTTGTTATAGCTGCTCATTGTTATTATTGTTTTCTATTTGTAATTTATACACAACAGTTGCATAACATATTTCTTTTTATACTTTAATACAATGATTTAAATATAAAATCATAAGTGTTTGAGGCTTCTGCAGATGAGCCTACTAGGATAGGGAGGGGACGGGGACAGAACCTGCGGGGATGGGACAGGAATGGAGATGGGGCCTGTGGGGACAAGGTGGGGCCGGAGACAGAACCGACGGGGACAAATTTTATTCCCTTGTCATTCTCTACTTCAAGGTATTCAGGGATTTGGAATTTTTCTATTCCTATCATAAAAGCAAGAATACGTAGGCAGAATAGTTCAGCAACATTTTGCATTGTCTTTTTGGCAAAATATTTCACTATGATGTCATATATAAAATGCTCATATTGGGCAAAACCTTTCCTGATGATTGCCATTTTCTCTGTCATGTTTTGGAGCAGGAAGAGTTCTTTGACTTGCAGAGACTGAACAAAGGCATTAACAGTCCTTTTTGCTCTGCCCAAAAATCCAGTTATTAGAGATGTGCATTAGTTTTGGTGCAAATTATAAAATGCAATCATAAAGATATTTTCATTTCATATTCTTTGAAGAAACTGAATGGCCATGGGGTCAAAAGAAGCCAAACCCTCATTCACACAAATTCATTTTCAGCACCATTGCAATACAGCCTATGAGGCCAGACACAGCAGAGGCAAAGGAAACAGAAGCACGAATCACTTCACGAATCATGTTGAACCTTATTGACAGAAAAAAGGCACAGTGGAGGCAACCAATAAAAGAGAAAATCACCAATCGTGTACAGCAACCTTTATTCACATCTAACAAGACTTGACATGGCTGTGTTTCGGCTATATAACATTGGCACACCAGTTGACACTTGAAGACTAATCTCTCTGAAAACGTTCTTTATTGGAATAAGCACACTTACTCACAGTTAACTACAGATCAGAGGTTGTGCCCCACTGGCAACGAGTCTCCCTGGTACTGAGATGAGCAGTAGGTCAGAGCTGGCAGAATGCTGTACAATGCCCTCTTTCAGCCACATTCAAGGGAAGAACTAAGTTCTGTAACGTGGCTAACACGTGAAAGAAAGGGATCTAAAACTGGCTTACAAAAATGGCCACTACCTCATGGACTACCAGAAACAAAACAGGGCACACTCTGACCCAGTAAGCAGAGGGAAAAGCACCATGGGAGTAGAGCCTACCAACTACCAATATCGTGAGCATTTGCCACAAGCTACTGGAATCACGGAGCCCAATACCCTACATTGTTGATGTGACTCTGCAGTGCGCATAACAGAAAAGGTGTCACACTCACCCGAGAGAAACATCAGAACCAGGGAAAGGCTGTTAGAGGATAGAACACATTCTGCTGTCATGGAGGTGGGTACGGCATTTGAGGCTGGCATAGAGGCTGGAAAAAAAGTTTGTAAAGTGGGGTTTTTTTGGTGGAAGGGGGTTAGTGACCACTGGGGGAGTCCGGGGAGGTCATCCCCAATTCCCTCCAGTGCTCATCTGGTCAGTTGGGGCACTTTTTTGGGTCCTGTTCGTGAAAAAAAAGGGTCCAAAAAAAGTGACCCAAAATCGCGGTAAAAGCGCCTTTTTTTTTCGATTATCAGCTAAAGATGCCCATCTCTCCTCGGCCAATAACCACGCCCCAGTTCCGCCTTCACCACGCCTCCAACACGCCCCCATCAACTTTACCCGTTTCCGCGACGGATTGCAGTTGGAAACGCCCAAAATCGGCTTTCGATTATACCGATTTGGGCACCCACGGGAGAAAGACGCCCATCTCACGATTTGGGTCGCAATATAGGCGTTTTTCTCTTTCGATTATAAGCTGGATAATGTTCAAAAAACAAAACTAAATCTCAGCGCATGCTGTCTGTCATCATTTGCAATACATAAATCTAAGAATTGCTTAAACAGTCTCAATGAGAAACAACTACTCAATGTATGACAGAAGATGTATAACACAGAATAGCAACATTTGCCCATAGTGTAAACACATAGTGCAATCAAGTCACTGTTATGTTTACACTACACACTAAAAGGATGAAATGAGAGTGCACCACAACAAGTGCAAACAACAATACAAAAGATGTCCCTCCAGAAGAGTAAAAATTCAACTCATTTATTCAGTGTACAAAACTTTCAGTTCTTATCATACAGGTTGAACAGTTCAAAACACTTCTTGGAGAAAACATTCAAATATAGCTTCACAGAACGCCACATTTCAAACTTTTTAAGCTTCATCAAGGTCAACAGGGAAAAGATCGACCTTGCATATTACCGCAAATGGCCACCGTTCAGAATCAATAAGAGAAAATCTGCCGCAAGGCGGAGAACTCATGACTCCCCACGGAGAACAACAATAATACAAAAAGTGGGAGGACGACCAAGGATCCCAAAGACTGAGAAGATGTATAATACAAGAGAAGTTTATCTTCTCAGTCTTTGGGATCCATGGTCGTCCTCCCACTTTTTGTATTATCACCGTTCAGAATCATCATTTCAAAATGGTGCGTTCAACCCAGAAGATGCGGTAACTGCAAGCTCAATCTTTTCCCTGTTGACCCTGATGAAGCCAATTTGAATGGTGAAACAGGTCCCGTTGGCCCAGGGAGTGTTATTTGCACAGTGAATATATTTTGACTGAAGACGCTTTACGGCTTAAAATCACTTTAAAAGTTATGTGGAAGTCTTGAAGTGCGAGTACCAGCGAATTATTCATGCTTTTCTTAAAAATGTTTGAAATGTAGTGTTCTGTGAAGCTGTGTTTGAACAGTTTTTCCGAGAAGTATTTTGGACTGTTGAACCAGTATGATAATTTATTTATTTTTTATTTATTAGGATTTATTTACCACCTTTTTGAAGGAATTCACTCAAGGCAGTGTACAGTAAGAATAGATCAAACATGAGCAATAGGCAATTACAGCAGTAAAAATATTCAAATAACAATACAAAGTATGGCGTGGTATACCACTTATAATGTCAACACAATATGTAATAGAACATTTTAATTGATAGTGAAGGGTAAAGCAAAGATGTAACATACAGATAGGTAAGAGAGTAAGAAGAGTTAAAAAGTAAGGTGACTGATTTTAAAAAGTTGCACATTAGGTCATAGAGATTGTTAAATATTATCTCAGCTAGGGTAGGAGTGGATCTAAACCTCCATTATACATGCTGCAAAGGTCTCAAATACAAAACAACCTATGCATCCAGCTTCTCCTATTTAGGTACAAAACTATGGAGTGAAAACAATCTACGACCATCTAAACTTCAGGAAATCACTAAAAACTTACCTATTTAAAAGGGCATACACTATTGACCCATCATGGATGCCAACACCCTGCAACGCAGCAAATCCAGGGATTGTATTGGACACTATTTAACCTTCCCTCTCTCTGATCCCTTTATGCCTGAAAGAAATGGACCCTTTATTCTGTTGGATTATTTGTAGTAAATAATTAGCAGATTTTAGTACACACAGCTTCAGCTTTAGAAATGTTAATTTCTTTCTTCATCTCTCTCTCATTCACCCCTGAATAATTCACTGCTGAGTCACTTTAAAGTTGAAGTAACAAAACATCTGTTTACTCACAGTTTGCAGTTAGATTATAATCAGACAGGCTTATATTTACATATTACTATACATTTGTCTTATCAGCTCCTTCCATGTGCTTAGATGGTAATGGATGCTCACACCACCATAGATCCTCTCAGGTTAGGAGAGATCATGAGCTCCATGTGCTCCATGTGCTGCATCTGCTGCATCTGCCCCCACAGGAAGTTGCATAGCTGTGTGACCTCTCTAAGTAATTCACATCAGAGGTCACAGAGTAATCACAGAGAAATAATAGGTGACAGGCAATGCATGTAAAATACAATTACATTCCAACAAACCCCTTCTCATGCATAACTGTCATGCAATTATTTATTCATACAAAGTCCAAGCTTTATACGCAGATTCACAAAATGTTCTCTGGGTAACGGTTTGGTCATGATGTCAGCTGTCATCTCACTGGTGTGACAATAGTGTAGACTGATGACCCCTTCTTTCGCCAACTCTCGCACGTTGTGGTATTTCGTTGCGATGTGCTTGGTGCGTGACTGAACCTTGTCATTCTGTGACAGTCGGATGCAGCTCTGATTATCTTCCATTATCTGGATTGGTCTCTTTTCAGCTATTCCGAAATCCAGCAAAAGTTTTTCAATCCACATCAGTTCTCTGCACGCTTCCGATACAGCCACGTATTCAGCTTCTGTAGAAGACAAACTCACAATACTTTGTTTATGACTGGCCCATGAAATTTGTACATTTCCATACATAAACACATATCCACTTGTGGATTTATAATCAGAATGATCCCCTGCCCAATCTGAATCACAGTAACATATTAGTTTGGATTACTATTGGCTAAAATCTTTAATTTACAATCAATGGTACCCTTTAAATACCTTACCATCCTTTTAACTGCAGTCCAATCTGATTTGGTAGGTGAGCTGACCCTTCTGCTCAAAATTCCTACTGCATTTGCTATATCAGCCCTGTATGTGGTAGCTAGATATAAAAGCTTACCTATGGCTGATCTATATTGGATGTTATCTGGTAAAGGTTCTCTTACTGTTTCATCCTTCAGAAAATCAGTGATCATGGGAGTGCTTACAACTTGGGCATCTTGCATACCTAAACTTTCAATAAGCTCATTTATTTTCTGCTTCTGGCTTAGAAGATAAGAACCATCATTTGTTTCTCAATTTCTATACCAAGATAGTATGACACATTACCAAGTTCTTTTATCTCAACATTGAGGTTTAAACATTTTACAATGTCCTTGTACTCTTGCTCACTTTCGCTTGCAATGAGCAGATCATCAACAAAAGCTAAAATGTATGCATATTGTCCATTTGTGCACCTAGTGTACAAACATTTATCTGCTTCACCTTGCTTAAATCCTAAATTTGTCAATATTTCATGCAATTTATCATTCCAACATTTTGCACTTTGCTTTAATCCATAAAGACCTTTGTTTAATTTACACACTAGCTGTCTTTGTTTTGTATTTATGAAACCTGTTGGTTGTTCCATGTACAAGTCTTCAGTTATATCTCCGTGAAGAAATGCTGTTTTCACATCAATGTGTTTGACTTGCATGCCTTTTGAGACTGCAATGCTCAGAAGTGTTCTGATTGTCGTGTGTTTCACTGCAGGTGCAAACACTTCATCAAAATCTTCTCCATAATTTTGAAGATATCCCTTTGCGACTAATCTGGCTTTATACCTTTCCACTTTTCCTTGTGCATTCCTTTTTAACTTGAATACCCATTTGCATCCTATAGCTTTCTTGCCAGGAGGTAATTTTGTAAGAATCCAAGTATTATTTTTATCCAATGCATCAATTTCTTCCTGTGCAGCTTTATGCCATTCAGCAGCTTCTTCTGCTGGCATTTTCTCAATCTCATCCCATGTTAAGGGCTCTTGAGCTTCTGCTGACTTTGTTAGGTAAGACAGTCTTAGGGGTGGAACACCTTTGTTTTCCCTGGATGAGCGTCTGACAACAGGTTGGTCTGACCTTTCCGCATCCTCTAAATCTGAGAGTTCTTCTCCAATTGATTCCCCTTCTCCAACTGTACTGTCTTCTTCAATGATTCTTTCTGTGTCTGCTTCCTCTGCCTGTTCCTCGTTAGATACAGGTGAGTTGCTTTCAGACATCTGCCTTGGTATGGCATTTATATACACTGGCATGTCTATTATGGTTCTAGTTTCATATTCTGGATGATAAGGCTCATCTGGGATAATCCAGCCTTTAACAACCCTTTTGTTTTCATCAAAATATGTAACATGTCTTATGCCAACAATGCCAGTTTTCAGATTCAAAATTCTATATCCTTTGTGTCCTGGAGCATAGCCAACTAAAATGCCCCTTTCTGTTGTGGAATCCAGCTTATGCCTTCTTTGCTTTGGTTCATGAGCATATGCTGTACTTCCAAATGTTCTTATGTGTGACAGGTTTGGCTTCCTACCATGCCATGTCTCATGTGGTGTGCGCTCAGCGCCTTTAGTTGGCATTCTGTTTTGTAGGTACACTGCTGTGAGAATGGCTTCCCCCCATAGTCTTTTAGGGAGATTGCTATCTGACAGCATACACCTGGTCATTTCCACAAGTGACCTAAATTTTCTCTCTGCAACAGAATTTTGCTCTGGTGTATAAGCTACTGTTGTGATATGCTGAATGCCTTCTTGTTCTAGAAATGTGCGCATGCTTTGTGAAGTGAACTCACCACCATTGTCGGTCTGAAGAACCTTTGGTTTTCTTTCAAATTTATTTCTCACCATGGCTACGTATTTCTTCAGCATGTCTGTGACTTGACTTTTCTCTTTCAGCAAATAGGCCACACAATATCTAGAGAAATCATCCAAGAATATTAGCACAAATCTGTTATTTCCCAATGATGGGATATTAAACGGTCCACATAAGTCACTGTGTATTAAGTCCAGCACTTTATTACTCCTATTTCCTGTGTATGCAGGAAATGAGGGTCTCACACCTTTTTGAGTAACACAGTCTATGCATTTCTCAATTTTACCAGCATCTGCACTTATCTGAATGCCGGTGGCCAGTTGCCCACTGTGAAGATCCTGGATCACCTTAGAATCACGATGTCCCAGGCGGCGGTGCCAGATTTCCAGACTACATTTACCATCATTCTTCCTTACTTGCGCCATATGTGAGGCTTCACCTGAAATGCTCAGTTTATAAACATCATTATGCATAAAAGCTTCAGCATACACTTCATCATTTTTAGAGATTGTGCACTTACTGTTTTCAAAATGAATCACAAATCCCTTCTTATCTAATGTAGATACACTAAGCATATTGCAAACTGCTTGGGGAATATACAAGACATCACTTACAGGAATTTCTTTAACTTCATTAGACACTTTGCATTTTAAGAATCCAATACCTTTTGCTTGGATCTTAGCAGTCCCTGCGTTTGCAGTTTTAAGAATACCTTCCTCTGGACACATTTCCTGAAAGAAATCCTTACAATTGGTTAAATGGCATGTGCTCCCCGAATCCAAAATCCAAGTACTTTCATTTGAATTATTATTTACCATAGTCAAAGATTTTTCTGCCATTAGAAAGCCCTTGTGTTTATCTTTGTCCTTCATACATTTCCTGGTTTGAAAATTCTTTAGTTCCATTGGCTTAGGTGAGCTAGAGGGAGTGTTTTGTGTTTCCTTACACCATTTAGATACATGTCCCTCCTTTCCACATGAGTAGCAAATCAGCTTGCCCTTGGGTGGAGTTTTCCCATAGCTCCACCTTCCTCTGTTCTTTGCCAAGAAATTTGTTTCATTTCTCTCTGACTTGCTTTGAGAACACATCTCCTCAGAATCATTTATTATGCATTCCTGCCTTAGTTTTGATGTTGCCTGTTCAAAAGATTGCCCTTCAATGGCCTCATTTACAGACCTAAAAACATCAAACTTCTTTGATAGTGAGGTAAAAAGAAATGCTCTTTTCAATGCATCACACATGGGAATTCCTGAAAGTTCTAACTTTTGAAATGAAGACATAAGATGCATAATGTGATCATTACATTTACTTTTATCCCTTAATTTGGTTTCATTCAACTCTGCCAACCAAATTGGTTGCTGCTTTGCATATGTAGTTGCATACATAGTTCTCAGTTTATATAAAATGTCCTTTGGTGTATCTTTTCCCTCCACTAATATGGCTTGTTCTCTGAGAGAGCTTCCAAAAGCATGCACTTCACATAATAGTTTGCATTGTCCCATTCAGCCATATTTTCATCTGTTCTGTCTTGGTCTAAGCATATATTTAATCTTTTTGCTCGAAGGAGACATATGAATCTTAGTTCCCACTGCCGATAATTAAACTCAGTTAATTTAGGCACCTTGAGAGAATAGAAAAATGGTGAATTTCTTCCCTCAGCCATTTTCTTAGCCTTCTGTCTGCTGTGTGGGGGGAGAGAGAGACAGACTGAATCTTTCCTTTAAAACTTAAGAGAAAAATGTGGCCTTTTTTTCTGCCTGGTAATATTTCTCTTCTTTTTCAATTCCTGACCCTGGGCCCATAACCCTTTTGTTGGATTATTTGTAGTAAATAATTAGCAGATTTTAGTACACACAGCTTCAGCTTTAGAAATGTTAATTTCTTTCTTCATCTCTCTCTCATTCACCCCTGAATAATTCACTGCTGAGTCACTTTAAAGTTGAAGTAACAAAACATCTGTTTACTCACAGTTTGCAGTTAGATTATAATCAGACAGGCTTATATTTACATATTACTATACATTTGTCTTATCAGCTCCTTCCATGTGCTTAGATGGTAATGGATGCTCACACCACCATAGATCCTCTCAGGTTAGGAGAGATCATGAGCTCCATGTGCTCCATGTGCTGCATCTGCTGCATCTGCCCCCACAGGAAGTTGCATAGCTGTGTGACCTCTCTAAGTAATTCACATCAGAGGTCACAGAGTAATCACAGAGAAATAATAGGTGACAGGCAATGCATGTAAAATACAATTACATTCCAACATATTCGACCACAATATCACCTTTTATTTGTTTCTCTACCGTTTGTATAATTATAGTACAGCAAGAGGCTCTCACTGGATGCCCACCGGAAGGGTGGAAGGCCAGATTTTAAGACTCAGGCTGTAAAAATACCAGCTAGGTTTAAAAATCTATGACTGGCTGAGCAAGGACTTGCTTTTCCTGCAAGTTAATATGTGTCCCAGCTTGGGATCCATCCACTGGAATAGTGGTGGGTCAATTTACATACCTTAAACAGCTTAAACTGCTAAAAGGCACTGACTAGGCCTAAAAATCTGATGATGGCCTTGCTGCTGAGCACCTGCAGAAGCAGGGCTGCTTGATAAGCCTTATTAGAATTTAGTGTGACATTCAAAAGCAGTGCAAAAGCCAAGATCAAGGAATTGATGGCTAAAATCCTAAAAAGTTTGGTTCATAAGATGGAGTCTGTCCTTATAGGATGGCACCCAGATTACAAGATGATATGAGACTGATTTGTGCATATTGGGATATCTTCATATGAGGAGTTGCTGACAAAAAAGGAAATTACACAATAATTTGCAATAGCAAAACGGAAAGGAGAGGTGGGCACCTGACCGGTGGTAGAGTATGATTCACTGATTAAGCAACATTAGAAAAAAAAATCCCTCTCCATAGACTGGTATGGGGACCAAATTGTATAAAGGAGGGTGCACCAGAGCCCTCGTTGGAACATTTTTCCCCAACGCATCTGAGGGAGCAGGGCTCTGGCCGGTTGAACCCAGAATCTGTCTGCTGAATGTACCTGATTAAAGCCTGATTTGGGTAAGATTAAAAAGACTATTTCTTTAACTAAACTATTTCTGTCTTTGTGTCAATTTATTCTCTATCTTTCACCTGTTTTGCAAACTAACACACACCCCCCACACAAGTAAGATTTCTCACTAAAACAGTTTTATAGACTTTTCATAGATTTTATGTGGGAACACAAATGGCCAAAGGTTCACTTAGATCCAAATAGACAGAAAGCTGTGGTCATGGGAATTAGATTTGAACTGCGCCTTCTGATGCCTCCCCAGCGCCGATACCCATGGGAAGGGGTGTCATTGAAATTCAGGGAGGCGGTCCACAAAATCTTGAAAGAACAAGCCCTCTGTACACCTCCGTGTGGAAGGGTCCTGCGGGGGTCTACAGAGGGGTAGTTTAAAAACACGTTCTTGGCAAATGCCTACAGTACTATGTAAGCCACATTGAGCCTGTAAATAGGTGGGGAAATGTGGGATACAAATTTAACAAGTAAATAAATAAATAAACATGTCCTGCTGCAGTATATGCAGCCCGAGTCACTCCTTCTGTGTGTATCAGTGAGACTAACAAATTAGTTACTTCTTCCTCCATTAAAGGCTTGGTTCAAGAGCCAAGCTTTCACCTGCTTCATGAAGTAGAGATAGTCTTGTGTTAAGCGGAGCCTTTCAGGCAGTGCATTCCAGAGTGTGGGGGCTACTCTGGAGAAGGCTCGCTTGCTGGTATCACATCATGTAATGTCCTTTGGAGAGGGTGTGGTTAGTGAGAGGACCTTAGTGTCCTTGCGGTGTGTGGAGGATCATCCTATTCTTCAGGTAATCAGGGCCATTTCCTTTCAGGGCCTTGAAGATCAGAGTTTTAAATTTAACCCTGTATTGTACTGGTAGCCAGTGAAGCTTTTTAATAAATGCTGTGATGTGGTCACGTCGCCTGCAACCTTGTATGAGTCTTGCTGCTGCATTCTGAAAACTGGAGCTGGTGCAGGCCCTTTATAGTCAGACCATTGTATAGTGCATTGCAGTAATCCAGTCTTGATGTTATCATGGCATACACAACTGGGATAAGAATTACCTTTTCAATGTAAGGAGAGAGGCAGCTTAGCTGTCGCAAATAGCAGAAGCAGCTTTTGAAGGTTACTTGGATTTGTGGAATCAGAGTAAGTGTTGAATCTAACTGTATTCCAAGGAGTTTGTACTTCCCAAAAGGGCACATATGTATCCTCTTGTGTTATGGACCCAGAGAAGATCGGTTTTACTTGGGTTCAGGCAAAGTTTGTTGTATTTAGCCCATTCTTGAATTGATGTTAGACAAGTAGTCAGTTTATGCAAGGCTGTAGGTAAGTCAGGTTCAATGGGTATGAGTAGCTGCACATCATCCGCATAGATGTAGAACTGAGTGTCCATTGACCGAATCAGCTCAGCTAGTGGCTTGAGGTAGATATTGAACAGAATAGGTGACAGTATCGATCCTTGTAGTACCCCGCAGGTCAGTGTCCATGGTGGTGATGAGTTGCTGCCAAACGTTATGAATTGTTGCATGTCTGATAGATAGGATCTGAACCAGGCAAGTACTGTTCCACTGATACCTGTTTCTGTCAGTCGTGCTAGCATGATATCATGATCCACAGTGTCAAAAGCTGTTGAGAAATCTAGCAGTACTAACATCAAGGTGAATCCCTTGTCTTGGTTTCTGTGCAGATCATCTAGTAGGGCTACGAGCATAGGCGCCCGGTATAAGAGGCTTGGAGAGGCTAAGCTGCTCTGAGGGGATTAAATTGTTGATTTACCTCCATCCTCACAGCAGGAGCTGCAGTGAAAGCCCTCTAGCAGTTGTAGAAATTGGTTTATGGTTTGTTTACCTTACTGCTGGGAAAGCAGGGGGGGTGTTGGCTGGAGGTGTCCTGTGTTGCCAGGGAGATATTTAAGGAGGATGACTTCCTGACCTGCACTGAGGACAGATAGCAGCAGAATCGGATACTGGGCCAGCATGATCAGAAAAAGTGACCAGACAACAAAGGTAGAAAAGATAATTTTATTTTCATTATAGTGTTTGGAATATGTCAACTTTGAGAATCAGGTGCTCAACATTAAAAGTTTATATTTATTTACTTATTTATGGCATTTTATCCCACATTAAACATGAATTAGGGTGTTTTGTGGCTCTACATGAGAATTGTGATGATATGATCCCTTGTTTCATATTGTTGACGGTCTGCATTTTCCGTATGGGTGGTATATTGGTGTATTAGGTCTGCCCAGTGTAATATTTATGGTACAGTAAGGTTCTGAGTGTGTTTTTGGACAAAGTTGTGCATAGTGTTTTGCAGTTGAGCGATTGTGGTTAGTATATGCTTTGAGCAACCACTTTATTCTTTCACATATGATACATATCTAATATCTAAATTTAATAAAGGTATTAATTGTGACTTTTATTTTTATTTATTTATTTTTTCTGTGTGTTATCAGACAATTATGGATTTAAGCTCCACCCCTGGACCTACCCCTAACCCTGCCCCCTTTAGCCTCCCCAAACAGTTGGGCCACCGACCGCCTATGGCTACGTGGACTGTTTCTGTTCCATAACCGGGTCTGAATCCAGATTGACATGGATCTAGCCAGTTTCTCTCTTTTAGCCAATCATTAAGTTGAACACAGACTGTTCTATGAGCTTACCTAGAAACGGGATGTTGGATACTGGCCTGTAACTTTCAAGTTTGTTCTGGTCAAGGTTGTTTTTCTTTAGCAAAGGGTGAACCACTGCCCTTTTTAATGCTGTTGGTAGTTGCCCATTAGAAAGAGAGGTGCTTACAATTTTTATGTCACCTTCTGTAAGGCCCATACTTGCCTACTGCACTATCTTTGTTGGGCAGGGGTCAAGGGAGCAGGTAGTAGGTCAAAGGTCTCTTAGGATTTTGTCAAGGCTGTCCTCTGTCATTAGGTTAAAAGTGTCCCATCTGTCTCTGTCAGGAGGGAATGAGTTTGTGCACCCCTGGTTGACTGGTTGGGGACTGGGTAGGATTGCCTGTAAATCCTGGTGGAGACTTTTAATTTTGTTGGCAAAGTATGCAGCAAAATTATTGCAGTTCAGTTTAGGCAGCACAGGCTGGTTTTATTGTGGGGGTTACAGTAGGCTGTTTACTATACTGAACAACTGCTTGGTTGAATTGGCAGCCTGTGCAATGCATTGAGAGAAATACTGTTTTTTGGTTGCTGTTAAGGCTTGGTGGTACTTTGCCGTTTGCTTCCTACAGTTTAACCTGTCTTCATCCAGGCAAGATTTATGCCATCTCCTTTCCAGTTTCTGTCCTTCGCATTTAAGAATCCGAAGTTCTGGAGAAAACCAAGGTAAGCGTTTGTGAGTGGGGCATAAGACCTTTTTTTAGTGGTGCTGTTTTCTCTAAGGACTTGGCTAAGTGTGCATTCCAGATACCAACTTGTTCTGACACTGTAATTGTCTTTTCATCCACATGTGGTTAGTCCAAGGCCTCTAGGAAATTCTCAGCGGTCAGCTTTTATTCCCCTGATCTCCTTCCAAATTCTGGGAGGTGTCATTTGTTTCAGGTGGTCCCGTAGGGATTAATTAGAAAATGGTCTGACCATGATAGGGGTGTTATTTCAATACAGTTGTCCCAAAATTCTGGAATATCCACCCCTTTGTAGAATACCAGGTCTAGTATATGACCCTTTTCATGGGTTGGAGAATTGATCACCTGTGTAAATCCTAGTGTCATCATGTCCAGAAAGGCAGCTGTGGTGGTATCTGGGTTTTCGATGTATAGATTGAAGTCTCCCATGATCACCAGCCTAGGGTAATTCAGGGTTACTTGAATAATCAGGTCTAAGAGTTCTTGCACAGATAATGTGTTGTTACGAGGTGCTCGGTATACCTTGAGCTGCCAGATTGGTTGCTCCTCTTCAAGTTGGATTAAAAGAGATTCTGATTCATGTAGCTGGGGGATGGATATTCTGTGCAGTTTGATTGTATCCTGAATCAAGACTGCTACCCCTCCACCCCATATTCCTGGTCTTGGTTAATGTTGGATGTTGAAACCTGTTGGGCATAGTTCAGCCAGTGGTAAACCCCCACTTTCATCTAGCCAGGTTTCACTTATTGATAGGATGTCATGATACTGTTCATTTATGGTATCATGGATCACCAAGTATTTCTTTGTAGCTGATCTGGCATTCACCAGTCCTATAGTTCCCAAGGGTGGTTTGGGGGTGCTGGGGGTAGCTTTGGTGTGGCAATGAGGTGATCTTTTAAGTACTGTTATGTAGGTGTTTGACCTCTTGTGTCACGGTTGTGGCCATGCCCTTATGTTCAGACCTACTATTCCTCTGTATCTAGCTCTGTGACCTCTTCAGTCTGCCTTTTTTCCTGTTGTTCTTCCTGTTAGCCAAGCCTCACTTTGGTGTCCCTGTTTCTGCTTCATTTCCTACTTGTGACATCTTCACCCTACTCCTTTATAAGGACCCAGGGAGCTTTCCTGCATTGCCTTTGCAAACAAGTCTATTTTCCATTTTTTTTGTTGTATTGCTGTTTGATTCTGAGGGAACTGGTCTTCTTCTTAAGCTGTGTCTCTGTGGCACAGCCCTGAGCCCTGTGTGAGTGGTTTTGGTTTGAATTTGTATGGATTACTTCCTGTTAGGTTTACTCTCAAGCAAAGCCCTTTTTTGTTTCTCTGTGTGTGTTGTCCTGCTTTTAACCTGTATGGATTACTAGCCTGTTAACTTTACTTCCAAGCAAAGCCCTGTTCTGTTTTTCTGTGTGTGGTTCTGGTTTCAACCTGAATAGATTCCTTGATTCCTTCCTTGTTATCTAGGCTCTCCAGCATAAGCTTGTTCTGTTTCCTTGTGTGGTTTCCCTTGTTACTTTTCACTGTTCGGAGAGCCTGTTGTTGCCAGTCCAGCTGATTTTCTTCATTACTTTGTTTCCACAGCCTAGCTGCTTTCTTTGATTACCTTGCTCCTGTGCACCTGGGTGTACTCTGTCTCTGCCTGCCTTTCTTTTCCCTTCCTGGCTGAATTCTGGTAAGAACATTGTTTGTTTATCCCTTTTTTTTGCTTTAAACCTTTGACTGCAGTGTAAGCCCTGCTTCTTTCTGATGTGTTTCAGAAGCAGCCCTTCCTTTTAGCCTGCTTTAACTCTTTGTCTGCTGTGTCTGTCTCCTGATTCTTGTGAGCATTGCTCCTTATCTGATTTGTGTATGTAAAGGCAGCTTTCCCTGTTTGCTTACTTTTCCCTTTGTCTCTAGTGTCTGTTATTTGACTCTGTGGCACAGCCTTGTGTATTCCTATAAGTGGCTTCCCTTTACCCTTATGTGTTGTGTGGCCAGCCTTGTGTAATCTTATGAGTGGTTTCCCTTTACTTTTGAGCCCTGTGTGGTCAGCCTTGTGTATTCCTTTGAGTGGCTTCCCTTTCTTCCTTGAGTACCTAGGGGTACACCCTTGAGTATTCCTTTGAGTGGCTTCCCTTTTCCCTGAGTGCTATATGGTACAGCCTAGTGTATTCCTATGAGTGGCTTCCCTTTTCCCTGAGTGTCGCATGGTTCAGCCTAGAGTGTATTCCTATAGTTGGCTCCCTTTTTCCCTTGAGTGCTGTGTGGCACAGCCTAGTGTATTCCTATAGTTGGCTCCCCTTTTCCCTTGAGTGCTGTGTGGCACAGCCTAGTGTATTCCTATGAGTGGCTTCCCTTTTCCCTGAGTGCTGTATGGTACTGCCTAGAGTGTATTCCTATAGTTGGCTCCCCTTTTCCCTTGAGTGCTGTGTGGCACAGCCTGCTGTATTCCTATGAGTGGCTTCCCTTTCTTCCTTGAGTGCCTTATGTTACAGCTTAGAGTGTTCCCTCTTGAGTGGCTTCCCTTATCTTGAGTTCTGTGTGGTCTTGCCTTGAGTTTTTCCTGTGTGCTTTCTGTTTGAGTTCTCTTTGTGAGATTTCTGGTTGTGTTTGAGTGGATTGCTTTTTTGTTTAGCTGTGACTACTAGCACAGCCTTGAGCGGTCTCTCTGTGTTGCACGAGTGGGCTGTTCTTCCGGTTAGCTGTATCTACTAGCACAGTCCTCTGCATCCCCTCTGTTTGATTCTGTTTGAGTGGGTGGTTCTTCTGTTTGCTGTGACTACTAGCTCAGCCTTGAGCTACTTCTGTGTGTGATTTCTGTTTGCCGTGAATAGGACTATTCATTCATTTGGTTGGTGGGGATAATGGTTTCCTCTCCCACACACCACTGGGATGCTCTCATGGTCTTTGGGACCAACGCACATTTTTTTTGTCAGAAGATAGGCAAAATTTCACTGGGTTGGCAATGTAGGGTTAAGGTTTTAAATGATCTAAAAGAACAGACCTTTTTAAAGTTGTAAATAAAGAACAGGCCTGTGAGATCAAAGGCTTCCAGCAATAGAGAAACAAATGGCTGTACTTAGCACTTCTATGTGAATTTCACTGGAGACAATGCAGAGGGGTTGATAGTTGCCTTTAGTTTTAAGGAATCTAACAGATGAGAACTGAAAGATATGTTTGGACTACATAGACAGAGATTATGTGAAGCTGCTAAACTTATTTTGCAATGGTAAATGTGAAAGACCAGTATCAGTCCATTGCAACTGACATAGTGGAAAGAAATCACCTAGCATTTCCTTTTCTGTAAGCGAATATTGCCAATGGCAGGAAATAACAAGTCCACTTTATTCATGGTTAGACCCAGATTTGGTAGAAAACTGGGGAGCCCTTTTACTAAAGTGCATACGCGCCTACGTGCATACAACATGCGTCAAATTGGAACTATCGCTCGGCTACCTCATGCCCCAGGTGGTAATTTCATTTTTGACATGTGTCCAAAACATGTGGTAGAAATTTTCTACCGCATGGTTTTTACCCAGTGGTATTCGACAGTGTACTCGTGCTGACAATTAGCGCCTGGTTAATGTGTGAGACCTTACCACTAAGTCAATGGGTGGCGGTAAGGCCTGAGGCCGAAAATGGATGTGCTCTGGTTTTAATTTTGCTGCACATCCATTTTTGGCCTCAAAAAAGCCCTTTTTTGCAGGCAAGCTAAAAAATGGTTCTTCACATGTCCAAAACACGTGCCTACACCAGCGCAGGCCATTTTTTGGCATACCTTAGTAAAAGGGCCCCTGGTTTTTCTAAAGAAAATCTCCACCTGATTAGTTTCAGCTAATTTCCACGTGACTAGGAGGAGGATTGAGTGCACAGCTCTGCTAAAGCAATGCAGGCCCACACTCTTCTCCCTGACTGTCTTGCTGTGGTTTTGCCAAATTGGTGTACTTGCCCTAATGCTTGGCAGCTGTGTTTCAGTTTTCATTTTCTTGAGCTGGCTTGTTAGCCTCTCTTTGGTTTATCTGTGCTACTTGAGATAGAGCTAGTGATAGGACACGAGATCTCATTTAACTTGAACCAGCAGGAACTTCTGGATTGGTGAGATGCTCTCCCCACTGGACTGATGAGTATAAATCTATAGCTCAAGTTTCAAAGTTCACTTATTTGCTATACCGCCTATCATGACAACAACTAAGCTGTTAACAATAAGATGAGTTAAAAGTTAGAAAACAAATTATATACTTCAAAGATAGATGGTATAAGAAAATAGAAGATAAAGCAGTGTGTTCTACTTTACAGCATAATACTAGAGACTCTGGGTCTTTCACCTTCCCTCAAGAATGTAGAGGGTTTTTTTTTTCATAAAAGTAGGTCTTAAGACATGCCTTAAATTTCTTAAATACAGAGATGGTTCAGCATGTAGATAATGATAATGATGATGACATGGTATTTATAGTCCGCCAACTCCCAACGAAGTCGGTTCAAAGCAGATTACAAAAAAAGAAAAAGAAACAATCTCAATACTAGAAAGAAAATCAATAAAACTCGAAAAAAATTGTTTTTAGCTTTTTGAGAAACGACAAATAAGCTGGCATAGTTTTAATCCCTAAGGGCAATGAATTCCAGCCTGGACCGCTTGATATATAAAAGAGAATTCTAATGAGTTTCTATGTTTCAGTCCTAACACAGAAGGAAAATAAAGACAGCAAGTACCATCCGCTCAAGAAAACAAAGGTGAAATGGGAGGTTATTCCAAAGAGATGGGTCCACAACAGTAAATAGAGATCTATGGATATATTCATAGCATGTTTGGTGAAAAGATGGAACATTTAATAAATGCTGATTTGTAGAACGTAAACTTCTACCTGGTACATAATGGGTCAGATATCACCATAGAAACAACGGGAGGCCAGAGGAGTGAATCTGGTGTATCAATGCTAGGATTTTGTATGGGATTCTAGAAGCTACTGGTAACCAGTGTTCTTCTCTAAAGTAGAGGACTGCCTCTTACTGCAACAATTTAATGATGAAAAATCATGTAGGTCTCAGAAATTGCTTTCCAGACCATCCCCTGAGGCCTGCATAGTTTTTCTTTTTTTTATACGGTTTCTGTTGAACTATTGAGTCCCTCTCCTTGGCTTGCATTCTCTCTTAGTGCCCAAGATAAATTTCACCACTATGTTTTGGATTAGTTGGTAGTGGATTTGCTGTAGAAGCAGCTCTGGATGTACTGTTTGGAACTGGGAATGAATCTTAGAGTGTTTTTGATTGGGAAACACCAGTGGACTCAGTGTTGAATGGTGGAGGAGGAAGTAGGGGATTCACTGGCTGCTAATTCACTCCATATACAGATTCATATGAAGTCTAAAGGAACTGTTTTTCCAATTGAATTTGAGTTGGAGAGACCTAACATTTTTCCTTGAAGGTTATATGGCATGTAATACTTAATCTAGGTAAATATTTATCTGGTCAAATACAAGAATCTTCAACAAATGTACATGAACTTAAGATCATGATGATAAAGATATTTTAACAAAAATTGTGAAAAGGCAGTGAATAAGCTGGGAAATTTGGGGACTTCTATTGAGAATACAATTTTGTCTAACAAAATTGAATGTATTGAGAATGCAACAAGAAGGGGGATTTGCATATAAGTAACTCTCCATGTTCATTGCTTGTTCTTACATGAAATATATGTTAAATCTCACTGAGGTTTTAAAAGTTTCTACAAATTCCATTCCACCTTACAAAAATGTCCTATGTGCCTCCCCTCCTCAACCTTAACAAGAATGAGAAAGAACATAGCCAGGAGGAATCTGAACACATGGACTTATTCAACTTGATTGCTTTGCTTGACAAATCTGATAATAAAACCTGTTTCTGTTATTATGGTTGTACCTTTTTCTTTGTATTCTGACCAAGGTTTGATTACTTTGTATGTTGTGTAAACATTATGATGAGTGTTTCCTGAGTTATAAAATTTGAATGTTCCCAGATGTGGTGAACATCACCCAGAAGAAAAGGCAGTATTTTGTTGTAGTTGTTAAGACCTGAAATTCTCCTATCAGATGTTCTTCCTTAAATTCCCTGTAAATATGTTATTAAATAGCCATCCAATAAATATAACTTCTTTGAACCATCCCAGCTGACTGTTTTTCTCATTGGAAAACAAGAATTTAGCTTCTCCTGCTGCTGGATCTGCTTTGTCAGCGACGCAGGCAGCGCCTCGCGTCTGCCCTACGTGTGCTGTGAAGAAGAAAATTGTGTCGCTGGCGTCGGGCCTTCCCTCGCTGTGTCCTGCCCTCTTCTGAGGTAACTTCCTATTTCCTCGAGGACGGGACACAGCGAGGGAAGGCCCGATGCCAGCGACGCGATTTTCTTCTTCACACAGCACACACAGGGCAGACGCGAGGCACTGCCTGCATCGCTGCATGGATTTAAAAAAAAAGGCAGGGTGGTGGCAGGAGAAGAGGGCTCTGTCGGCTCTAAACGGAGGGGGAGGGGGATGGGACCGGCTCGGGGGGGGGGGGGAGCTCAGAGGGGAGAAGGGGATTGGAGAGGGTGGGAGAACTTAGATGGGTGCTCAGAGGGGAGAAGGGGATTGGGGAGGGGTGGGGGAGCTCAGAGGGGTGCTCAGAGGGGAGAAGGGGATTGGGGAGGGTGGGGGAGCTCAAAGGGGTGCTCAGAGAGCAGAAGGGGATTGGGAAGGGTGAGGGAGCTCAGAGGGGTGCTCAGAGGAGATTGGGGAGGGATGGGGGAGCTCAGAGGGGATTGGGGAGGAGTTGGGGAGTGCTCAGATGGGAGAAGGGGTCTGAAGCTGGAACTGGGGTCTGACAAAGGAGCAGGAGGGAAAATGGGTCCATGCCTGAGGCAGGTGGGAGAATGGGTCTGGGGCTGAAAAGGGGGGATGCAAGGCATGTGGTGGATGAGGGGGGCTGGAACTGGGGGCTGAAAAGAGGGGGCAGAGAGAGAGGGTACAGACCCTGTATGGAAGGGGGGCACGTGAGGGAGGGCAGACCCTGGATGGATGGGAGAGGGAAGGCAGACAGATTGAAGGGGCAGAGAGAAAGGGCAGATGGTGGGTGGAAGGGGGAGAGAGAAAGAGGGCAGACTGGGGCAAATGGTGGATGGAAGGGGCAGAGATAGAGGGCAGATGTGGATGGAAGGAAAAGAGAGAGAGGGCAGACAGTGGATGGAAGGGACATTAGAGGGGGCAGACACTGGATGGCAGAGAGAGAGAGAGCGAAGACAGATGCTGGATGGAAGGAAGACAGTGAAAAGAAGATGAGGAAAGCAGAAACCAGAGACAACAAACTGTAAATAAAATATATATTTTTATTTTTTTTGCTTTAGGATATAGTATTGTAGCTGTGTTAATAAATGTTTATAAATAGAACATGTAAATAAGGTAATCTTTTATTGGACTAATTTTAATACATTTTGACTTAACTTTCAGAGAACAAAACCAACCCCCTTCCTCAGGTCAGGATAGGATACTGTAACAGTACTATAGTGTATTGACCTGAGGAAGGAGATTTTGGCCTCTGGAAGCTAAATGTATTAGTCCAATAAAATGGTATTATTTTATTTTCTGTATTTGTTATATTTCTATTTGTTAATTTGTAAAGTGGTGATTGGTATTTGTTAGTTTTTTCAAATTTACATCTGCTGTCTTTATATTTTGCACAGTACTAGGGGACATTTTCTGTTTCTGTGGTGTTGCATTGTATGCAGTCTGGCATCAGGTGTTCAGTTTAATTTTTGTCTAAATAGAAAGTTTATGATTACTTATTCTATAGTAGATTAGGGTGTATCTGTGTTTGTGAAAAATACATGGCTTTCGGTTGGCATTGACTGTGCAGGATTGACGATCTGTACTAATCTGTCTGTTTTCGTTTTACAATAGGTGAATTGATGTTCTAGTGCTCACTGTAGTGTTTAAGATGCTTTCCTTTTCCTTGTGTGACTCGTACAAATTACTGCTTATGGTATGGTAGAATTGCTCTATAGGTCCTGAGTGTTTTGTATTCTCGGATTTGGGGAGGGGTGTTAAAAAATGACCGGCCCCGGGTGTCAACTACCCTAGCTACGCCACTGAGAGAGGGTCCTGGGTTAGGAAATGAGGGCTGAGTATTCTGCTGAGACTGGGGGTGGGGTAGGGGAAGACCCAGAAGGGAAAAGGGGTTGCTGGGGCTGAAAGGGAATGACAGGATACCAATTTCCAAATGTTAATGGAAGTGGGCGTGCATGGCTGTAGGATTGCTTAGGGTGTCAGATACCCTTGGACAAGCCCTGAGAGGACTGGTGATTTTGCATTTCATTTGAAACCAGACGCAGTCTGACTTTCTGTACTTTACAGATCTTAACTATCTCTTCCTCCTTAGACATGAGATCATGAAACATAATGTCATCCTTTTTTGATGTAATTTTCTCTTTTGGGCTTAAAATAAATGTACAAAGACATGACAAAATCTTCTATTCATAAAGCGCTAGAGTGTGTAATTGACTTTGCACAATAGAAATGCTAGCTTTCACTTAAAAATCAACAGAAATAAATAGCTGTTTTATTTATTTATTTATTTATTTTTCAGGATGACATGAGCACACGTGGAGAGGCATTTTCGATATGGCATCTAAATCCAATTTTGGATGGTTTGTGGAAAATGTAAAAAAATTCAGCAGTGAACATGGCTATGACCAAGTTTTTGTTTGAAAATGGCCATCTCCTAGATGTTTTTGTGCTCAGTGCATCTATCTTTTTAGAACATTTTCGGGAAAAATGTCCAAGGGACAAATGCACAAAAACAAGCCATTGGGATGTATGGGGAGCCAGCATTCTTAGTAGTCTGGTAGTCTGGCCACACAGACGTCCTAGCAGAGCTAGGGGGCATTTCAGTGGACTTCACGTAAAAGGTCCCAGGTACACATCTCACTGTTACCCCCTTATATTGTATGGTGGGCAAGTCAAAACCCACCAAAAACCTACTGTACCCAACTATACACCACTACAATAGTCCTTATATCTATAGATGTCACCTATATGCAGGTACAGTAGGTCTTTGGTGGGTTTTTGAAGGGCTCACACTTTCCACCACAACTGTACCAGTTAGAGTGGGATATGGGTCTGAGTCCCCTTCTCTACAGTGCACTGCACCAACCACTAGGCTACTTCTGGAACCTGCTTGCTGCTCCAATAGGACTGGCAATAACATCTGAAGCTGTCATAGCAGCTGGCATGCACTACATCTTTGGGAGGTGGGAGTTGGTCAGTGACTACTGGGGGGTAAGTGGGGTCATGCCTTAAACCTTCCAGTGGTTATTTAGGGCACCTTTTAGTGACTTAGTCTTGACTGAAATAGGTCTATGTTGGGGGTGCTGTTGAGCACCGACTGAGATGGCAGCATAATTGCTGAGCTCCCTAAGACTCCTACAATTAATTGGATTATCAAACTTTTATAAGCAACTAACTACAATCTGATTGTTACATTAGTAAATTTATAGCCATGGCATCAGAGAAAAACAGCAAACGTCTCAGAGGCCAATATTAAAACATTACAAAAGCAAGCTAAGAAGATCACATTGCTTGAGAGAGAAATGGAAGACAGTAACAACAGGTCCAGACGTAACAATATACATCTTTTGGGCTTGCCAGAAAATCTAGAAGGCTCCGACCCTGTTCAATTCTTAGAGAAGTTCATACCGGACATTTTGGGACTTCAATTTCCTAAAGAATTCGAACTAGAACGTGCACACAGACTTCCTACTCATCACGGCCCTAAAGACAAATATCCTCGGCCTATCATCATGCGAGTACTGCGTTACCCCCAGGTAGCCAAAATCTTTCAACATGCCAGAATTTGTGCGCCGGTGAAATATGAAGGCCAAGAGCTACAATTTTTGCTGGATCTATGCAAGGCAACGGTTCAACCTCGGAAGCAACTCCTGGCCTTCAGGCCTAAGCTGAAAGAGATCAACACCAGATATGGCATGCTGTACCCTGCCAAGCTACGAGTAACATATAACAACGCTACTAAAGATTTTATCTCGGCTGACTCCCTGGCTTCTTATCTAGAAGAAATAGCTCCAAGTAAAATCGACGCAAGTTGAATTTTATTATTCTTCTTATAATGGTTGCTTGCTCTACAGTTTAGTCAGTATATGGGCTATAATGTAACCTATCTGTGACACTCTTTAACTACTACATGTGTCTTTTTTTTTCTTTAGTAATTATAAGATTGTATTTGCACTTTTTCAACTGTATTGGTAATCCTACTACCATATATGGTTTCCTAAATCCTCGGAGTCAGTGAGGGGATGCTGTCCATCCGGGTCTCCATATCTCACGGTTGGAACATACTGTGTTTGTTGCTCACGCACTGTTAAGTTATTTGTTAATGTATTCGGTAGTACAAATATGATACTCTCTCCACTTACAACTACCCTGACCTTTGGGAATGTATACATAATGCTGTATTTCTCATTTCACATGCTAGATGTCCCATGACGCTTAATATTTTATCCCTTAATGTAAAGGGGTTTAACAATCCAATTAAGCATAAAAAAAATTTTAATTCCTTAACTAAGCATGTGCCCAACATAGTCTTTTTCCAAGAAACACATTTGTCGGAATGCAAGTCCCTCAAACTCAAAACGTCATGGTCTCTAACCCCAGTTTTCTCTGCTGTGGATGGCAAGAAAAATTAATAGCATATGATAATGATTCATTAGGCAGATGGGTTAAGATATATATCACGGTGACCTGATTTTTCCCATGCTATTGCTAGCTTAATTGTAGCTGAAGGTGATAAGCCTTGTATCATAGGAGGCGATTTTAATCTCATCCTGAATCCTGAATTAGACAGAAAATCCACTTTTTCTTATAAGAAGACCAGAGCCTGGTTTACATTGAGAGACATGATGCAACAGCTTAAGCTATGCATCGTTTGGCGCCTTTTGCATGATAAAGAGTGTGACTATACATTTTACTCTCTGCCACATAATTCTTACTCTCGCATTGATTACTTCCTAATTTCAGAATCTTTATTGAGTAAAGTTTCTGATACTCACATTGATACTATACATTTATCAGATCACGCGCATATCTCACTGCACCTCTTTGATCTTCCAACTAAGTCGTGGGCAAAAAATTGGCGGTTTAATGCTGGGTTATTAGCCCACCCCAAATTTATAGAGGACATAAATGGCGACATTAACGAATACTTCCAACTTAATACGTTGGACGACACTAACTGGATAACTAGATGGGGCGCCTTCAAAGCCTATATACGTGGCTCTATTATACGTTACTCCACCAAACAAAAAAAGATACAAGCAATTGAACTTATTAAATTGGAAAAATCTATTTCATGTTTAGAGAAAATACATCAGAAAATACCCTCTGATTTAGGCACTCTGGAACAATTGCAAAAAGCAAGATATAAATACAACCTATTATTAGCTAATAATGCTAGTAAAGAGATATTCATGAAATCTGCCCAATATTACGCTAACAACAAAAAAGTTGGTCACTTACTAGCTAGTTACTTAAAATCGAGAGCAGAAAAAACGATATTTCTGTTATCAGAGGAGAAGACAATGCAATAATTACAGATCAACAAAATATATTAAAGGCCTTTCAGCACTTTTATGCATCTCTCTACTAGTCAGAAACTAGCCTAGATTATAAAACTCTGGCTTTTCTTAAGGACCTTGAACATCACACTCTTGATGATAATGATAATTTAGCATTGATGGCTCCCATAACTGAGCAGGATGTACTATCTGCCATAAAGTCTATGGCAAAAAAAAGGCTCCTGGCCCAGATGGTCTTCCCTTGGAGTTTTACCTAGCCTTTCAGGCAACACTTGCTCCCATATTAAGTTCATTCTTTAATCACTTAATTACATCTGGTGAGGTTGGGGGGAGTTTCCTGAGGCAACAATTATAGTTCTTCCGAAGCCTGGCAAAGACCCCCAATATATACAGAACTATCGACCATTGTCACTCATTAATTTGGATGCTAAGATATATGCCAAGATAATTGCAGAGAGACTACAAGTGGTTTTGCCCAAAATTATAAACACTAATCAAACAGGCTTTATGCATGGTGGATATTCCTATGACAATACTTGACTGTTTTCAAATGTAATTTTACAAGCACAGGCCTTAACTACTCCGCTTGTAGCTATTGGGTTACACGCGGAAAAAGCCTTCGACCGTGTGGAATGGCTTTATATGTTTCAAGTACTCAAGTGGTTAGGTTTTCCACCTACAGTCATTAGGATGATCCAAGATCTATTCTCCCATCCTTCCACTAAAATATTTATAAATGGCCTTTTCTCTCCCTCATTTTCTCCAATAAGAGGAACTAGACAAGGCTGTCCTCTTTCACCACTTTTATTTAATATAGCACTTGAACCCCTATTATTAACAATACTGCGTTCAGATCAGATTAAAGGTGTAGAATTAGGTAATATTCCGGCTAAACTATCAGCATATGCTGACGATGTCTTATTGTACACAACACCCTCATCCATTCCACACATCCTGGAGGTAATTAACAGCTTTAAGGAGCAGCTGGTACAGGAACCGACGAGAGAAGGAAAAATTCTAGACCTAGTCCTTAGTGGAGCGAATGATCTGGTGCGGGAGGTAATGGTGCTGGGGCCTCTTGATAACAGTGATCATAATATCATCGGATTTGATATTAGCTTTGAAGTAAGTATACATAGGAAATCAAATACATTAGCATTTAACTTTAAAAAAGGAGACTATGATAAAATGAGAAGAACGGTGAAAAGAAAACTTAGAGGAGCGACTGCGAGGGTCAAAAATTTACATCAGGCATGGATGCTGTTCAAAAACACCATCCTGGAAGCCCAGGCCAAATATATTCCGCGTATTAAAAAAGGAGGACGGAAGACCAAACGACAGCCGGCGTAGTTAAATAGTGAGGTGAAGGAAGCTATTAGAGCTAAAAGAAAATCCTTCAGAAAATGGAAGAAGGAACCGACTAAAAATAATAAGAAACAGCATAAGGAATGTCAAGTCAAATGGAAAGCGCTGATAAGAAAAGCTAAGAGGGACTTTGAAAAAAAGATTAAGTTGGAGGCAAAAACACATAGTAAATTTTTTTTAGGTATATTAAAAGCAGGAAGCCGGCAAAAGAATCAGTTGGACCGCTAGATGACCGAGGAGTAAAAGGGGCGATCAGGGAAGACAAAGCTGTAGCGGAGAGATTAAATTAATTCTTTGCTTCGGTCTTCACCGAGGAAGATTTGGGTGGGATACCGGTGCCGGAAATGGTATTTGAAGCTGACGAGTCAGAGAAACTTAATGAATTCTCTGTAAACCTGGAGGATGTAATGGGGCAGTTCTACAAACTGAAGAATAGCAAATCTGGACCAGATGGTATTCATCCCAGAGTACTGATAGAACTGAAAAATGAGCTTGCAGACCTATTGTTAGAAATATGTAATTTACCCTTAAAATCGAGCATGGTACCGGAAGATTGGAGGGTGGCCAATGTAACGCCAATTTTTAAAAAAGGTTCCAGAGGAGATCCGGGAAATTATAGACTGGTGAGTCTGATGTTGGTGCTGGGCAAAATGGTAGAGACTATTAATAAGAACAAAATTACAGAGCATATTCAAAAGCATGGATTAATGACACTAAGAGGGGCATAATCGAACGCGAACGCCCATTTGTAAAAACGTCCATCTCCGAGAACGGGTCCATGAAGAGGTGGGCCAAATTGTATTTTAGAAAAAGATGGACCTTTATCTTTAGTTTCGAAAATACGGTTTGTGCCGGGCAAATGCATAGGATTTGGGCGTTTTTTGAGCTAGGCGTTTTCGTTTTTCAGCGATAATCGAAACCAAAGCGCCCCAGCTCAAAAACAAACAAATCCAGGCATTTGGTCGTGGGAGGGGCCAGCATTGGTAGTGTACTGGTCCCCCTGAGATGCCTCTATGCCAGCTTCAAATATCATCCCAAGCTCCATGACAGCAGTATGCAGGTCCCCCGAGCAAATTTAGTTTAGTTGGTGCTGCCCGGACCCATGCAGAGAGCAAAATCGGAAGAAAAAAAAAACATGCAAGTGCAGTTGGGGATGTCCAAATTAAAAAATAGTAAAAGGGAGATTCGAACCAGCCACCTTCTGATTCCCAGACCAGCACGAGCTGTGATTGGCTGACAGAAACTTGAAGGGACTTAATGGAAAGGGAAGGATGTCTAAACAACTGATTCATGTGGTGCAGTGCTTAGAGCACTGGTCTAGGAATCAAAAGGTGGCAGGTTTGAATCTCCCTTTTACTATTTTTTAATTTGGACGTCCCCAACTGCACTTACATGGTTTTTTTTCTTCCGATTTTTGCTCTCTGCATGGGTCCGGGCAGCACCAACTAAACTAAATTTGCTCGGGGGACCTGCATACTGCTGTCATGGAGCTAGGGATGATATTTGAAGCTGGCATAGAGGCTGGAAAAAAAGTGTTGAAAGTTAGAGTTTTTTTGGTGGGAGGGGGTTAGTGACCACTGGGGGAGTCAGGGGAGGTCATCCCCGATTCCCTCCGTTGGTCATCTGGTCATTTAGGGCACTTTTTTGGGACCTGTTCGTGAAAAAACAGGGTCCAGAAAAAGTGTCCTAAATTCTGGCTAAAAACACCTTTATTTTTTCGATTATCGGCCGAGCGCGCCCATCTCTCCTCAGTCGATAACCACGCCCCAGTCCAACCTTCACCATGCCTCCAACACGCCCCCGTCAACTTTATGCGTTCCCGCGACGGAGTGCAGTTGGAAACGCCCAAAATCGGCTTTTGATTATATCGATTTGGGCACCCACAAGAGAAAGACGTCCATCTCCCGATTTAGGTCGGAATTTGGGCGTTTTTCTCTTTCGAAAATAAGCTGGTAAGTCAACATGGATTTAGTGAAGGGAAATCTTGCCTCACCAATCTAGTACATTTCTTTGAAGGGGTGAACAAACATGTGGATAAAGGGGAGCCAGTTGATAATCCTGCTTATAATCGAACGAAAAAAACGCCCAAGAGTCGACCTAAATCGGGAGATGGACGTTAATCTCACAAAAACGAGTAAATCCATATAATTGAAAGCAATGTTTCAGTGCGCCCGTGTCGCTCGTACGTGGACGTAAAAACGTCCAAATAAGAGGTGTGTCGGGGGCGTGTTAGGGGCGGTGATACGACGTGGACGGGTACAACGTATAACGAATAGCGAAATGGCTCTGGTTGAGCGGGAAGATGGGCGTAATATGATGGACCCGAAATAAAAGTGACCAGAGCAAGGAGGAAATCGTCTTTAGACCCATTAGCGATTGTGTGTAGTTGGAGAGTGGCGATATTGTTGGTGGAAGAGCGGAAGTGGTGGTTGCAGAGAGAAAGCCGAGCGTGTTGAGTACCTGTGACCGTCGTCTGTGTGCCCTGCCTCTTTTTGTGTCTTACCCTTTGACCGTTCCTTACTCCTACTCCATTGCTCCATCGCCCCCTTCCCCTCCCCCTATCCCTCCCCATTCACTCCTCCCACGTGTATACTCTATTCCCTGACCTCCGTTTGTCTCTGTGTTCCTGTACTGTTTGGCGAGTGAGTGGCCAGAGGGCGTGGTGGCTGGAAGTGACAGATCTGTGTGTGTTGCTGTTTGTTTGACTACTAGTCCTAATACTTGCACTGGTGGTGGGGATATGGATGCACTTAATGCACTTGTGGCATGCATGCTACACGAAGAGGCCACCCACCGCAGGAGGTATTCACGGCCCCGAGTGTTTAGGCCCCGCACCACCTTCCTACAACTCACTGACCAGCAGTGTCTAACAAGGTTCAGGTTTGATAGGGCCACTATTCGTCAGCTGTGCGAGCAGCTGACACCCCTCCTTCAGCCCCAGACACGTAGGAATAACCCCATCCCTGCCCACCTCAAAATCACTTCCGCTCTCTCTGTCCTGGCCACTGGCAGTTTTCAATCCGTATTAGCTGCTAACAGGCCTCACCCAGGCTTCTATTTCACACTGTCTCACCCAGTTCCTGGATGCCTTCATGACTCACACCTCACACTACATCACTTTCCCCACCACCCCCCAGGCCCTGCACAACAACATGGCCGCCTTCTATGCTGTTGCTAGATTCCCCTCGGTCATCGGTGTGATAGACTGCACACACGTAGCCCTCAGACCCCCCCGGGCACACGAAGCCACCTACAGAAATAGGAAGGCATTTCATTCTATGAACATGCAAGTTGTATGTGATGCCCAGGGGGAGATATTAGACGTGTGTGCCAGGTACCCCGGCTCCAGCCACGATGCCTACATCCTACAGCACTCGGGCATCTTCCGCAGGTTCGAGCGAGGGGAGTTCATTGGTGGATGGCTACTAGGTAAGTGCAACATGCATGTACCACCCATACTAGACCTCCTCCACTGGGCAACCCTCCGCCCTGGCTTCCTCCACCACAACCCACTATCCAAATCCCCCCGCCCCCCCTGTACCTGCTCCAAGCGATACACACTCATCTATCTCATTCTGCTTTTCTGCAAAGGTGACCGAGGCTACCCGCAGAGGACATGGCTTATGACCCCCCTGATCCACCCACAACCAGGGCCAGAAGAAACCTACAACAGGAAACATCGCAGCACCCGGGGGATCATTGAGCGCACCTTTGGTTTATTGAAAAACCGCTTCCGCTGTCTGGACCGGTCTGGAGGAGAGCTGCTCTACAGTCCAGAAAAGGTGGCCAAGATCTTTGTGGCGTGCTGTATGTTACACAATTTGGCCCAGCGCAGAGGACAGCCTCTCCCAGAGGAGCCACAGCCACCACCAGAAGAGGCCCCAGATGAGCTGGAAGAGGAGCCCCCTCCACCCCCAGCCCACAGAGCAGAGCTCAATGCCTACCAGCTTGGCGTAAGAGCAAGACAAAGACTCATTGAAACAAGTTTTAGGTGAATGTAAGTGAACATTTATTTTGTACATACAGTGCATATGTGTTTGGTCAACCCCACCACCACCACCACCACCACCCCCCTCCCACACCCACCCCCCTCCCACCAACCCTCACCCTACAGCATGTCCCATCATTTTCCCCTTCCCTTCCCCCGTCCCCTCCTACCCCTCCCACGCCCTTCCTTTGCAGCTGGTGCTGCATGAGAAGTCTCTTCTGAGCTGCTGCTCCCAGTGTCCTCCTCCCTATCCCCACGGCAGCCTGCGGCTTCGGCTGCACCGTGGAAATCGGGCCACCTTCTTGCTTCTAGTGGTCTGGCCACAGGACCCAGAATGGGAGCAGATTTTGCGGGTGCTGCAGGAGTGGGTGCGGAGGCTGAGGAGCGCAATGCCCACCTCTTAGCTGGTGGTTGCTGGTGGTCAGTGGAGGAGGATGTTGATGGCAGGGGCTGCTCCAGCAGCACGGGGGCTGGAGTAGGCGCGGTGCCCTGAGGGCGCAGGTGTTGGATGCTCTGCTCCAGCCGTCTCAGTTGCTGGAGCACCTCCTGGTGGCCTTCACGGTGCGCCTGGAGGAGTTCCTGGTGTGCTCGCTGCTGTGCCTCCAGTGCTTGGCGCTGCAGCTCCAGTTTCTGCTGGAGGTACTCCTCCAAGCGCACGTTGTGGCGGAGTAGCTCCGTGGCCAGCCGCAGGAGTTGCCTCCTTTGGCCAGATGGCCTCTGGCGGGGAGCTGGGCCCTCCTCCTCCTCAACAAAGTCCTCCGGTGCTGGAGGTGCGGCCTCTGCTGGTGCAGGTGGTGGTGGTGGTGGCAGAGGCTGGACAGCTGGTGGTGGTAGAGGCTGGACAGCTGGTGCAGGTGGTGGTGGACGCGGAGGATGCACAGCTGGTGCAGGTGGTAGAGGCTGGACAGCTGGTGCAGGTGGTGGTGGACGCGGAGGATGCACAGCTGGTGCAGGTGGTGGAGGCTGGACTGCTGGTGCTGCAGGCTGTGGAGGTTGAGGCTGGACGGATGGTGTAGGGCGTTGGCCTTGCAGGCCACTAGGGCCAGCCTCCTCTGAATCTTCACCTGTATAGCACAAGAGTGAGGAATAGTGTTGGTGCAAATAACCCACTTTTGTCTTTCAGCATTCATATACATTGGTATGTCCCCCAACCTGATGACCCAGCAAAGAGATGGTGAGGAGGAATGGAATTGACACGGGTACGAAAGAGAGAGGCCCGCAGGCAGCTGGGTAGAGGTGGTGGATGAGCAGCCAAGAGAAGGACACCACTCACAACGTTGTGCTCAAGCTGTTAGTTGTATAATTGTTAAATTGAACAACATTGCAGCATGTGTTGTGTTACTACTGACTTGCTAAACTGCATAGAACTGCTTTATGACCCCCATTACAGGCTCCTTCAGTTGAATGCATGTGGCCCACACTCAGTAGAGCACAGAGGTCACAGGAGGAACTAGGCACAGTTTGGTAATGGGAAAATAGGAGGGAGTAGTAGGGAAGGACGCCCCCCAGAGTTCTGCCACAGTAGTAACCTACACACACCCATAGGAGCCAACTGGAAAGTAGTATTGGGGGTGCTAAGCCCAGTGACCAACACTCCTCCCTGCACAGCTACATGATCTTTCCTCAATATTGGGGGTGCTCACACACACACAGCACCCACCCTGTCTGCTTGCTCCTATAACACACATGACCACTACCACTACTCAAATAGAGCTTACAATTAATTCTATAAATATGGGCACACAGGACAAGTAAGAGGAAACCCAATGACAACGGTAGGGATAGGGAGTAAGAGTAGACAGCTAGTGAGTAGGGGTTACCAGGTCACAACAGCATCATAAAGGTGGCCTGTTAATATACATAAAGACACCCAGAGATACTCCCCCCCCCCCCACCCACCTATCTCCCTCCCTCCTCCTGCCCCCCACTCCTCACCTCCCTCCCCCTGACCCCAACTTCTATAACACAAGTGTACTGCAGCACAACAGATACCCCAACTGCATAATGAAACACCTACCTGAGTCCTCAGCCTGGCCCGAGGTGTCCATGGAGCCAATCCCGTGGATGCCCTCCTGGGGTAGGAGGGAGTACACCATCAGCTCCATGGGTGTAAGGTTGGCAGTGTCATTGCCTGGGGGATTGGCCCCCGCCTTCCTCCGAACATCCCTCCTCAGCTTCCGCCACTTCCTCTTGCAGTCCTCCACGTCTCTCCCAGCATGGAAGACAGCATTCAGGCTGTCCCGTACTGCCTCCCATTCCCGCTGCTTTACTGTTGCTGCCAGCCTCTGCCCTGTGGGAGCAAACAGACTCCGGTGCCGCTGTACAATTTCTTGCACCAGGAGCTCCACCTCTGCCTCGAGAAAATTACCCTTCCGGGTCGGCGGCATGCGTGGTGGCATTGTACCAATGGGGTTTTCGAAAATACGGAGTGGGCGTTTATATAGGCGACAAGAACGCCCATTGAGACGGGGGAATAGGCGTTTCTGATTTGGGCGCTACTTTTTCAATTATACACATAATTCCTAAGCGTGCCCAGCTCAGATAGCGATTAGGAACACATGGTTTCGATTATGAGTAGATAAGTATGGGCGTCTCCACCTGCCTTCCCTTTCTTCATTGCCATTTTACCTGCCATTTCCTGCACTTAGACCTTGCCCGATGTTCGTAATAATCAGTTACAGGGTTTTACCCTCACTTATATGAAGGTATGTGTTTAGCTAAGTATGCTTGGGTACACCTGTGTATTTAGGGGGGGGGGGGGGGGGAAATTATTGTTGGCCCTCAGCCACCACGCCTTCCGTTTCCTGTCTTCCACATCCCCTGATGCTCCCTTTCTTTCTCCCATTCTCTCTGCCTAGTTGTAGCAGGCAGTGTGTGGGGGCGAACAATTTAGTACAGTCGGCCCAAATCAAACACCCCTCGGTGAGGGTCATTTCAATCAGGGAGATGTGCAGCTAATGTTCCAGAAGATAAAAGGCGCACTACACAGTCTTGAAACAGACGTTCATGGTAAGCTCTCATTTGTCTGCCACCTCTTCTCTTTGTGCTCATAGTCAAGGAGTGTGCATTCACTGTATGTATGTAGTCTGGAGTCAGATGTTAGGTAGCTCTCTTTTCACCAGGTTCCTGTGCACTGTACTGTGGGGTTGGCAGGTTCTCAGTGGTGTGGGCCAGCTGTTGGAGGTGCTGTATTGGTTCCCGGTAGCTTCCATCTTCCTTGTTTATGTGGTGTACCCCAGTCCCCATTTATGAAGTGGCCACCCATTCTCAAGGTCCATAGGCGGGGGAGGGGAGAATGATTAATGCAATGGATGTGTATAGCACATTATGGAACACCTTCCTAAATTGCTCCATAGGTAGTAGGGTAGGGAACATGCACATTACATTGTTTTTAATCGGTAGCCTGGACAAAATGATCGAGGTGGCTACAGGTAGTGCCACTGAGGCCTATGACGTGGTGGTGAGGGAAAGGGGTGTGTGTACAGGTACCAACCCAAAGTAACTGGTGGTGGCTAAAGCCTGGTGGCTGCTGTGACCTAGTGGTTAGAGCACCAGCCTTATAATCATAAGGTTGCTGGTTCAAATCCCACCTAAGGCAAGTCAGTTCAGGGACAAAGTTTGACACAAACCCAGAATACTTGAATGTAACACACCTTGATTGACTACTGGAGAAAGTGTGATCACACATGCAAATAATGAGCACCATTTTTATTTGTGCCCTTCCCTAACACAAGTATTACATTGCAACTGTGATGAAGTAACCATCCATCTATTGGGTTTCCCATTGTTTCCCTTTTGCTCCTCAGCAGTACCTGGAGTTATGTGGAAGTGTGTACCTGGCAGATCACACGTGGTACACTATTAATCTCTTATTGATGGCACTCTGTATTGTGGGTCAGTATGGTGGAGGGGAGGGAGGAAGGGAGAGAGAGATGCTGGCTGGCCATTTTTATTCATGAACACAAATATCCATCCAGCCTCCCCGGCCCAACCCCCCTGCACATATGGCCATGCAGGTTGGAATGAACAGGTGGCGTTCTGTATGGCCAACATTCTCAGACATACATCACCTTCTCATTCACACAGCACATTTAATGCTATGCATATTGCTGCCTCCTTCCTCTCAACTCAACAGCACCATTTGGTGATATGTAATGCACAAGGGAGACAAACACACACACACACCCTGATAGTTATATTATAACAGAAACATTTATTTCCCCCCCACCCCCACCCCTACAAAATAAGCCCCAACAATGCCCTCCTCCCCCCACAACTCCCCACACACCCCAACAATCCCCTCCCCCACCCCCCACAGAACCCCCAACATTTCCCTCCCCCCACACACACAACCCCAACAATTCCCTCCCTCCCCCCACACACACAACCCCAACATTTCCCTCCCCCCACACACACAACCCCAACATTTCCCTCCCTCCCCCCACACACACAACCCCAACAGGCCCCCCCTATTTAAATTAAGGGCGGCCACGCCCTCTTAGTAAGGCCCTCTGTAGCAGGGCAATGAGCAGCCCCAGCAGTACCCTTAGTGGGCCCTGGAGCTGCTCATTGCCCTGCCGTAGGGCTGTCACCTCCTGCAGCAGCTGTTGCTGGCCAACTAGAAGTTGCTGCTGGCCAACTATAAGTTGGTGCTGGCCATCTACCAGCTGCTGCAGGAGGCGCACTACAGTAGCCGGGCCAAAGGCTGGAGGTGGGCCAGGGGACACGGAAGATGGGCCAGGGGATGGAGGTGGGCCAGGGGACACAGAAGCTGGCCCAGGGGATGGAGGTGGGCCAGGCGATGGCGCTGCAGGTGGGGAGGGAGAGGCCTGATATGCAGCTGCAGGTGGGGAGAGATCCTCATCTATGATCAGGACTCCCTCCTCCGAGTCCTCCTCCTCCTCTTCTTCCTGGTGGCCCGCCTCCTGGCCTGGCTGCTGCTCCTCCTCCTCCTCCATGTGCCCCTTCTCCTGCTCCTCCTCCTCCTCCTGTTCCTCCTGCTCCTCCTCCTCCTCCTGCTCCTCCTCCTCCTCCTCCTCCTGGAGGTGGTGGCCCTCCTCATCCTGCCGCTCAGCTTCCTGCTGGTGGAGCCCTGTGTATGTAAAAGGAGTGTGATTGAGATCAGTGCATACACCATGGCTTGCATAGTGCAGTAGCTGGGTGGCGTGAGGCAGGGGATGGGGCAGGGTGTGGTAAGGCGTAGCCTATGCCCATGGGGAATGAGCTGCATCAGATGACATGAACAGAACCCTGGACCCTCCTCTGACACACACCACGCAGGACATGTGGCCATACCAAATTCATTGCTGACCAGCATGTTTGCATTGTGAGATGCAACGAGGGGTTGATGGGCAGTTGTTGTAGGAGTTATTGGGGGGGGGGGGGCAGTGGGAAGGGTGTTGAGCACAATTCTTTTATGTGATTTAGGCCATAACATGCAGTAAAAGTAGGGCCTCAGGCAGCTGTACCAGGACACAGTAATCAGCCACCACAATAAGGGGAATAGTAAAGTGGGGCATATCATCTCATTCATCTCGGGGGGATGGTCGGACGTTGCAAGCACGCTCATGGGAGAACCCCTGCAACCTGCATCCTTGATCTGGGACAGATATGGTATTACTAGGTGGCTATTAGGCACATGGGAAATGATATTGTACAACACATTTGCTTTATTCATGAAATGTATGTAGTAATGTGTACAGGTGTCCTGTTTTTGAATACTTACGGCGAGCCCTGAGGTGCCTTCGCACCGCCCGGATGAGGTCGGGCCTCTCCCGCCTCACCCGGCGGAACCGCCTCCTTAGGGACTCGAGGTCCCGGTGGACTCCAAAGCGTCTGTAAGATATAAGTTTGTAGAGCAGGGGTCAGGGGTGTTGGTCCTTTTTGTCCTCTGCATACATTCATTTGCTATTCACATACCAGAGAGAGAGGGTCTACAGTGTTGGGGGGGGGGGCACCTCCATTGGTAGTAAATCATAGGAGCCACCTTTTTACCATTTTGGGGGGTGGAACCCCCAGTGGAGATGATCCCTCCCTCCATACATATTTGATATTGGGGGTGGGGTGGTGAAGCACCCACAGCAGCCACCGAGTTGGTTCCTATGCAGATGATGCCAGAGAGGTGGGCATGAGACCAGACAATACCGTTTGTATACATTATAATGTATGCTTGTTAAACTACTTTATATGTGTTATCATGACCATGTTATAAAGTATGGTATAGGTTTCATTGGTCTCATGCTTCCACTATTCGGAGGCGTTGTAACCCACTAGCTGCAAAGAGGGGTTGGAAAATGTGGCCTTCACATAACTAACGATATTTTCACATAACACTAATAGCATAGTCACGATACTAACCTAACGAAATACATTCTTGTAGGGATGTGGGAATGGTGGTCGTTTAAATAACATACAAATTATTAGTGATTGTGCATATTCCTATATTACTCATGATCCTTGCATGGACACTCCAGTTACTGCTGGTAACATTGATGACGGAGCTGTTATATGTGTAGGTACAGGAGGGGAGGGGGGTTGGGCCATAACCTTACCTTTGTAACCTTTCCCGGATGCGGGACCAGGCTCGCATGGCCTGCAGCCTGGGGGGCAGGTGGTGGTGCTGTATGAAGAGGGTGTGGCGGTGCCTTAGGCACAGCCTGACGAGGAGCAAACTCTCCTCCTGTCCGAAGTTGGGTTCTCTTCGTTGTGCCATTTTTCCACGTGTTGGAAAAGAAGTGCCTTATATAGACGACCTTGCGTGAGGGACGTCGTTTCATGCACAGCTCCATATATGGATGACCATTCCATATATGGCCCCTATCAGCACGTGGACGCCCTCGTAAGCATAGATGTCTTTGACGTGCACATGCCTGCAGGAGTGTGAAACGTGCCTTATATAGATGAGTATGACGCACCCCACCCGACCCTTTTCACATATACACAATATGCATTTACTGCATGTTCAGTAGGTGTACAGTGCATGCAGATCCGGACATTCAGATGGGCACATATGATGAAAGTATGGGTGGAGCAGCATGATATGTCTGTAGTTGACACATATATGCGTTCCTCATATATTTCCGTACCCGGATGGCCTGAACAACATGTACTGTACTTGCGATACACCTTTGTACATTATTTTACACACCACGTGATTTGGTCATTTGCACCTGCAATAATCGACCATCTTAGGGCGCCCAATTTAGTCACGCTTATGCGCTCGTCATTTGATTGTTTTCTTACAGGGATAATCGATTATCGAAAAACGCCCACACTATTTTTCCATTATACAGGTCTATTTTTGGACGTTATCGTAAGAACGCCCTAATTCGTACTTGGACGATCTTTCCATTTTGCCCCTCAATGTGTATCTGGATTTTCAGAAGGCGTTTGACAAAGTACCTCATGAAAGACTCCAGAGGAAATTGGAGAGTCATGGGATAGGAGGTAATGTTCTATTGTGGATCAAAAACTGGTTAAAAGATAGAAAATAGAGAGTAGGGTTAAATGGACAGTATTCTCAATGGAGAAGGGTAGGTAGTGGGGTTCTCCAGGGCTCTGTGCTGGGACCGCTGCTTTTTAACATATTTATAAATGACCTAGAGATGGGAGTAACTAGTGAGGTAATTAAATTTGCCGATGACACAAAGTTATTCAAAGTCGTTAAATTGCGGGAGGATTGTGAAAAATTACAAGAGGACCTTACGAGACTGGGAGACTGGGCGTCTAAATGGCAGATGACGTTTAATGTGAGCAAGTGCAAAGTGATGCATGTGGGAAAGAGGAACCCGAATTATAGTTACGTCATGCAAGGATCCACGTTAGGAGTCACGGACCAAGAAAGGGATCTAGGTGTCATCATTGATGATACGTTGAACCCTTCTGCTCAGTGTGCTGCTGCGGCTAAGAAAGCAACTAGAATGTTAGGTATTATTAGGAAAGGAATGGAAAACAAAAATGAGGATGTTATAATGCCTTTGTATTGCTTCATGGTGCGACCGCACCTCGAATATTGTGTTCAATTCTGGTCGCCGCATCTCAAAAAAGATATAGTGGAATTAGAAAAGGTGCAGAGAAGGGCGACGAAAATAATAAAGGGGATGGGACGACTTCCCTATGAGGAAAGGCTAAAGTGGCTAGGGCTCTTCAGCTTGGAGAAAAGGCGGCTGAGGGGAGATATGACAGAGGTCTATAAAATAATGAGTGGAGTTGAACAGGTAGATGTGAAGTGTCTGTTCACGCTTTCCAAAAATACTAGGACTAGGGAGCATGTGATGAAGCTACAATGTAGTAAATTTAAAACGAATTAGAGAAAATATTTCTTCACTCAACGTGTAATTAAACTCTGGAATTCATTGCCAGAGAATGTGGTAAAGGCGGTTAGCTTAGCGGAGTTTAAAAAAGGTTTGGACAGCTTCCTATAGGAAAAGTCCATAAACCGTTATTAAATGAACTTGTGGAAAATCCACTATTTCTGGGATAAGCAGTATAAAATGTTTTGTATATTTTTGGGATCTTGCCAGGTAGTTGTGACCTGGATTGGCCACTGTTGGAAACAGGATGCTGGGCTCAATGGACCTTTGGTCTTTCCCAGTATGGCAATACTTTTGTACTTATGTACTTATGTAAGCCTCTAGATACAAGCTAAACCCAACCAAAACAGAAATGATGCCTTTAAATGCAGCTAGCCTCCAATATGACTTCACTCAATCCCCTTTTAAATGGACTCCTTCAGGTCTGAAATACCTAGGTGTGTTGTTTGATACCACTTTGTCAGAGTCCGTTAAACAAAATTCTGTGTATCTGTTGAAATGTATTACTGATCTGACTACCAAATGATCTCCACTTAAATTATCTTGGTGGGGCAGGTTGGACACCATTAAAATGAAGATTATACCCAAGGTGAATTATATTCTCAGTATGCTCCCAATACCGCTTGACGCCTGTACATATAAACGTATGGAACACTTACTAGTCAAATTCTATGGGCCAGTAAACCACCGCGCATTGCCTTAAAGAAACTCAAATGCTCCAAACAACATGGAGGGGTTAACTTCCCCAGCTTCTTGGATTATCACATGGTTTTTATGTTGAGACACAGCTCTAAATGGATAACCTCCACTGTAACTGTCAATGAACCATTACGGTTACAATGGGAGTCAGAGAAATACAAATCAGTACCTTTTTTTTTTTGTTGTTAAATTTGTACCCCATGCTTTCCCACTCATGGCAGGCTCAATGCGGCTTACATGGGGCAATGGAGGGTTAAGTGACTTGCCCAGAGTCACAAGGAGCTGCCTGTGCCTGAAGTGGGAATTAAATTCAGTTCCTTGGTTCCCCAGGACCAAAGTCCACATCCCTAACCACTAGGCCACTCCTTTGCATTTATTAGCTTGGTCTTATTTGTCTAAATCTGACAATAATCCAATATTAGCTACTTTAAGATTAACGACAAATGTGTCTCATGGCCTAAATGGATAGAGGCAAGTGCCTGGTACATACACCAACTTCTTGATCAAAGTAAGTGGATTCAGTTTACAACATTACAATCAACATATAAACTGAACCACCAATGCTACTTTCAATGGCTGCAATTAAAACATTGTATACCTACTAGCACTGATCTTGGCAAATTAACAAATGCTACACCAAGTTGATGGGATCTATGTCATCGATTCTCCAATGGAAAGAAAATAGCTTCTAACTGGTATAAGCTGCTACAAGACTGGTCTTTTCCTGCACCGTCCGCTTTGGAAAGCATATGGAATAAGGAACTTAATACTTCATTAACTTCTGATCACTGGGAAAAAGTTTGGTCTTCACTATACAAGTCCTCTAAATCAGCAGCATACATTCAGTCATCTTTCTTTGTGCTTCATAGAGCTTTATGGACTCCGAATAAACAATCTAAAATTGACAAAAGCTCATCAAATCGTTGCTGGTTGTGTAACACCTCTATAGGCACTTTGGACCATCTCCTCTATTTCTGTCCATTACTGTAAGAATATTGGTCTCAAATTTGGAAAACTATCTCTAATATTTTGGATATTTTATCATACACTATCATTATAATGGGAGAGCTTGGTCTGAGGTCTTCTATGAAGCTAAATTACTCCGCATATTATTGCACATAGCAGTCAAGATGATTTGCCATAGCTGGAAAGACTTTACACAGTTATCATATGACAGATGGTGGAATACGGTGTGTCTGTCAAATATGAACATGCAGCTGCCGAAAGCTGTGGGTCTATCGTTTCTTTTAAGAAAGTATGGTCTTCAATACAATCTTATATTTCTCAACACTAACAGTATAACGATGTTGGGTGCTATAGCTATACTCTTATGTATACATTTATCTCTTTCGACATTATCAAGCCTGATGTGGATAACATTAGTAATTCTATTTTCCTTTGTTGTATCATTTTTGTTATTCTTGAGTTAATTGCATTACTGTATCTTGCCTAGCTGAGTACATGTTATAAATTGTTAAGTTGTCACCACTGGTTATTTACACTTTGTAACTTGGAGGGGCATAATTGAACGGCGCCGGCCAAATAGATGGCCGGACATCTATTTTGGTGGCGCCACAAAGAGCTGTCCAGAACCGTATTATCGAAAAAGATGGCCGGCCATCTTTTGTTTCGATAATATGGTTGGGGCCGGCCAAATGCCATAGATCACTGGGTTTGAGATGGCCGACTTTGTTTTTCAGCGATAATGGAAACTGGAACCGGCCATCTCAAACCTGGACAAAACCAAGGTATTTGGCCATGGGAGGGGCCAGCATTCGTAGTGCACTGGTACTTCTGGATATTTAGATCTTGCTGATCAGTTATGTTATGACTTACATGTTCTGGAGTGCTGTATTTTGTGATACTGTTTTGAGAAATGTTCAATAAAGACCATACAAATTAAAAAAGTCCCTGCCGTGCACTTCCCTTAATGGCCATTGTTCTGTTGATGGCCATCTTTCTCCATGAACGGGAAAATCAAAACTGTTTTTGCTCTGGCCACAGCTCCACTTACTTGGATGTCCCTCCCTTTTGATTATGTCCCTCCAGGTCTATCTCAGCCACTCACAGACAGCTAAACGCACTGTGATTGGCTGAGAGAGACCTGAAGGGGTATAATCAAAAGGAAGGAACATCTAACTAAGTGGAGCTGTGGCCAAGTGGTTACATCACTGGTCTTGTAATGCAGTGGTGGCCGGTTCAAATCTCACTGTTACTACCAAAAAAGCTATAAGCAAAAACAGTTTTGATTTCCCCGTTTGGGGAGAAAGACGGCCATTAAGGGAAAATGCACCGCAGGAGCTTTTTTAATTTGTATGAAGTCTTTATTGAACATTTCTCAAAACAGTATCACAAAATACAGCACTCCAGAACAAGTAAGCCATAACATAACTGATCAGCAAGATCCTTTTTTTTTTACGAGCTGGCCGACTGGATTCCCCTCCTAGGAAGGAAATTCGCGTGCAAATGAGCAGCTCATTTGCATGCGATTTCCTTCATGCATGCCCTTCCTTTACCGATTCGCTAAGGGATCGGTAAGGGAAGGACTCTTCCGTGCAGTTTAGTGCACCTGGCTTTAAATCTGCTCCAGATACTGCTGTCATGGAGTTGGCTGGCATAGAGGCTGGCAAAAAAATGTTTTAAAGTTTTTTTTTTGGTGGGAGGGGGTTGTTGACCACTGGGAGAGTATGGGGAGGTCATCCCCGATTCCTTCCGGTGGTCATTTGGTCAGGCACCTTTTTGAGACTTGGTCATGAAAATAAATAGACCAAGTAAAACCGGCCAAATGCTCGTCATCGACGGTTTTCTTTTTTCCATTATCAGCTGAAGCCGGCCATCTCATAAGCACGCCCATGTCCCACCTTCGCTACGCTGCTGACATGCCCCCTTGAAGTTTGGCCGCCTCCGCGATGGAATGCCGGCGAGTGTGTCCAAAAATTGGCTTTCGATTATACTGATTTGGCCAGTTTTAGGAGGTGGCCGGCCATCTCCAGATTTGTGTCGGAAGATCGCCAGTGATCTCTTTTGAAAATAAGCCTGTTTGTTATATAAAACCAATAAAACTTATTGAAATGAAATAGGTCTATGTCAAAACATCTTTTAGACTTGAACGTTTTTGTTTTGTTCCATTATGGCAGAAAAATGTCCAAGTTTTGGGAATGCCCAAATCCTGCCTCCAATAAGTCCCCTTGTGACTTGGATGCATTGCATATGAACTACATAGAAATCCATTTTAAAAATGAGTTTTGTAAATAGCAATTTGACAAAAAAAAACAGTCATCTGCAGCTTTGTGCTGCTTTTTGGATGTTTTTCTGTTTTGAAAATAAGCCCCTTAGAGGGGCATAATCGAACGCCCATCTATAAGGGTGCCCATCTCTAATGATGACCCCTTAAAGCGGCGTACCAGATCGTATTATCGTAACAAGAGGGGCGGCCATCTTTTGTTTTGATAATACAGTCGGGGACGCCCAAATCTCAACATTTGGGCCGCCCTTAGAGATGGCCGCCATTGGTTTTCGCCGATAATGGAAACTAATGGCGGCCGTCTCAAAACCGGCCAAATACAAGCCAGCATTTGTAGTGCACTGGTCCCCCTCACATTCCAGGACACCTAGGGGGCACTGCAGTGGTCTTCACAAATTGATCCCAGGTGCATAGCTCCCTTACCTTGTGTGCTGAGCCCCCCAACCCCCCCCCAAAAAAAAAAATCCACTACCCACAACTGTACAACACTACCATAGCCCTAAGGGGTGAAGGGGGCATCTACATGTGGATACAGTAGGTTTCTGGTGGGTTTTGAAGGGCTCACGTTTACCACCACAAGTGTAACAGGTGGGGAGATGGGCTTGGGTCCGCCTGCCTGAAGTGCACTGCAGTACCCACTAAAACTGCTCCAGGGACCTGCATACTGCTGTCATGGAGCTGGGTATAACATTTGAGGGTGGCATAGAGGCTGGCAAAAAAAAATGTTTTGTTAATTTGTTTTTTTGGGTGGGAGGGGTTTGGTGACCACTGGGGGAATAAGGGGAGGTGATCCCCGATTCTCTCTGGTGGTCATCTGGTCAGTTCAGGCACCTTTTCAAGGCTTGGTTGTGAACAAAAAGGGACCAAGTAAAGTCGGCCAAATGCTCGTCAGGGCCGGCCTTCTTTTTTCCACTATCGGCCGAGGACGGCCATCTCTTAACCACGCCCTGTCCCGCCTTCAGTACACTGCCGACACACCGCCTTGAACTTTGGCCGGCCCTGCGACGGAAAGCAGTTGAAGCTGGCCAAAATCGGTTTTCGATTATACCGATTTGGCTGGCCTTAGGAGAAGGCCGGCCATATCCTGATTTGTGTCTGAAGATGGCCGCCCTTCTCCTTCAAAAATAAGCAGGTTAGTGTACTAGTTTTGTTTAAATACTAATACTGTACTGTGAGTTTTTGGTAGTTAAAAGGTAAATTACATTTAAATTAAACAAAACTTCTCAAGTAATGAAAGCCACAGCCAATGAACTCTTGTGTGTGAAAATTATATCATACACTGTTTAGAATCTTCACTCATGGATTCACTTTTTAAAGCACTTCTCCCTTCATTACATTAAAACAACTTTATTTATTTATTTTTGTTACATTTGTACCCCGCGCTTTCCCTCTCATGGCAGGCTCAATGCGGCATAAAAAAAATAAAGAAAAAGAAAAGCAAGAACATTGTTACTACCAGAAAACACAGAAACACAAAGGGGTTCTTTTGGAGGCTGTATCTTGCGAAGAATGTAAAAAAAAATGAATCGGTGCAAAGGAAATCAACAAAAATGGTATGGGATTTGCGTTACAAGACATATGAGGAGAGACTTGCTGACCTGAACATGTGTACCCTGGAGGAAAGGAGAAACAGAGGTGATATGATACAGATTTTCACATATTTGAAAGGTATTAATCCGCAAATGAACCTTTTCCGGAGATGGGAAGGCAGTAAAACTAGAGGGCATGAAATGAGATTGAAGGGGAGCAGACTCAAGAAAAATTTTTTCACGGGGAGAGTGGTGGATACTTGGAATGCCCTCCCACAGGAGGTGGTGGAGATGAAAACGGTAACGGAATTCAAACATGCGTGGGATAGACATAAAGGAATCCTGTTCAGAAGGAATGGATCCTCAGAAGCTTAGCTGAGATTGGGTGGCAGAGCCGGTGGGGGGAGGCGGGGCTGGTGGTTGGGAGGCGGGGCTAGTGCTGGGAAAGACTTCTACGGTCTGTGCCATGAAAATGGCAGATACAAATCAAGGTAAGGTATACACAAAAAGTAGCACATATGAGTTTATCTTGTTGGGCAGACTGGATGGACCGTACAGGTCTTTTTCTGCCATCATCTAGTATGTTACTAACCTGCTTATTTTCTAAGGAGATCGCTGGCCATCTTCTGACACAAATTGGGAGATGGCTGGCCATCTCCTGAACCTGGCCAAATCGGTATAATCGAAAGTCGATTTTGGCCGGCTCAAACTGCTTTCCATTGCAGATTCGGCCAAAGTGAAAGGGGGTGTTTCTGCAGGGTATGGAAGGCGGGACAGGGCGTGGTTATGAGATGGCCGGCTCTGATAAGCACTTCGCCGGCTTCACTTGGTACATTTATTTTAAGACCAAGCCTCAAAAAAGTGCCTCAACTGAGCAGATGACCACCGGAGGGAATCGGGGATCACCTCCCCTTACTCCCCCAGTGGTCACCAACCCCCTCCCACCCAAAAAAAAAATAAAAATCATTTTTTTTGCCAGCCTCTTTGCCAGCTTCAAATGTCATCCCAGCTCCTTGACAGCAGTATGCAGGTCCCTGGAGCAGTTTTAGTGGGTGCAGTGCACTTCAGGCAGGTGGACCCAGGCCCATCCCCCCCTACCTGTTACACTTGTGGTGATAAATGGGAGCCCTCCAACTCTCCAACCCTCCCCCAAAACTCACTGTACCCACATGTAGGTGCCCCCCTTCACCCCTTAGGCCTATGGTAGCATTGTACAGTTGTGGGGAGTGGGTTTTGGGGGGCTTAGCACACAAGGTAAGGGAGGTATGCACCTGGGAGTTATTTTTTAAGTCCACTGCTGTGCCCCCTAGGGTGCCCGGTTGGTGTCCTGGCATGTGAGGGGGACCAGTGCACTAGAAGTGCTGGCTCCTCCCACGACCAAATGCCTTGGATTTGGTCGGGTTTGAGATAGCCGGCATCAGTTTCCATTATCGGCGAAAACCAATGCCGGCCATCTCAAACCCGGCCTTCTCTGACATTTGGCCGGCCCCAATGATATTATCGAAACGAAAGATGGCAGGCCATATTTTTAGATAATAAGGTTCGGGACCGCTGTTTGTTGCGCCGGCCATATAGAGGCATAGAGGCTGCATATAGATGGCCGGCGCTGTTTGATTATGCTCCTCCACGTTACTATGTTACTATGTTTTTAAATAAGCTGCGATAAGAATTGGCCTCAGCACACTCTTACACAGGTCTTTCCTGCGCATTAAGATCATTTTTACTGTGGCCAGCAAAAAAGCTTTTTTTTTCTATTATGCAATATATTGAACTTGCCCAAGAACTCCTTGAGCTGTTTGTATACCATGCTCTCCATTAATTTCATGAAAAGCGGAATAGATGCAATCGGCCGATAGTTGGCAAGATCTTGGCTGTTTTTCTTGACATCTTTGGGAATTGGGGTAAGTAGGATGTCAATACCAAGCATGAAGTTAAAATGCAGTGTCAAATCAGCTATGAAGCAACGAGGAGCACATTTGAGTAAATAGTTTGCACAAGCATCTAATTTGCAAAATTTACTGGAAAGTCTGCGGATCTCCTGTTGGGCAGAATCAACAGTAAGAGGTGCGAAGAGTGAGAAAGATCGGTCAGCTGGGTGCTCGCCTAAACTCGGATCCAGGTCACTAAGAAAATCACTTACACACAAACTGCTCTGCATTAAGGAATTCTTTAATTTTATGACAGATGTGAGCGCTGTAGTATCCGTTAGTTTGTTAACTAAATAGTAGAGTTGTTTCAAATCTTTGTAATCTGGGCCTATTTTAGTTTTATAATAGAGTTTCTTGGATTGTCTGATAGTATATTTATACTTTCTCTGAGATGTCTTCCATGCATTTAGATGTTGAGTGTCCTGGTGCTTTCTCCAGGCCCTTTCAAGTCTTCTGCAAGTGGTCTTGAGTTGTCTAAGATCATCGTTAAACCATGGTGCAGCAGCAGACCTCTTTGTAGATCTTGCTCTGAGAGGAGCAATGGTGTCCAAAATTCTTCTACATTGTGCGTCCCAATTTGCGAAGAAGTTAACGGAATCCACTGGCTCAGGCCAATCTGTCTCATAGATTAACTGCCAAAATTCCTTGGGGTCAATATAACCTCTAGTGTAATAAGTTGTTTGATTTCAAGAATACGGTGGGCCTTTCACCTGCCATGAAATGGAGCAGTTCAGCTTGAAGTGATCCAACCAAGGGATTGCTGACCAATTAGTATAGGTTATATGAAAAGTGAGGTTATCGGCTGATTTTAGGGAGAGGAGATCAAGCATGTGTCCTTTTGAATGGGTTGCTTGGCGATTCCAGCAGGAGAAATCCCAGGATTGGAGAAAGCCCAAGCAGTCACGCGTGTCGGAAGATGAGAAGTTTTCAAGATGCCGATTAATATCACCCAGAATAAGTATACTAGAGCTGGCCAAACATGCGCTGGAAACAAAATCCGCAAAAATAGGCTGTATCTCGTTACAGTCGCTAGGCGATCTATATAATAAGATGCAGGTCAGATGACTAAATAAGGTTTTATTGAAGATTCTGATAGAAGCAATTTCAAGATGTGGTGAAATAGAGTCTGCAATGGGTTCTACTACGAAGGTGGAGCTATAAATTAGGGCAATACCTCCTCCTCTCCTCCCAGACCGCGGCCAGTGGACAAGTTTATAGCCTGAGGGGCATCATTGCCCCAGGTACAAATAAGTACCTGTATACAATATGTAAGCCGCATTGAGCCTGCCGTGAGTGGGAAAGCGTGGGGTACAAATGTAACAAAAAAATATATAAGTCAAGTAAAACGGGATCAGTTTGTTTAGGGATCCAGGTTTCTGTGAAAAAGACCAGGTCTAGATTATCTGACGCAATCCAGTCTGTGATGATTGCAGCTTTATTGACCACAGATCTGGCATTAACATAGCCCATTAGGATGGTAGAATAAGAGGTCTGCGAAGGATAGATTTTGACAAGCTTGCAGTCCTTGGCAGTTATGCTATTGAAATGGTAGTTTTTGCCATGGAATAGATGTTTGACACTATGTGTGGAAGAGCTACTTGGTAACCTGTATGGATGATGAATAATGGGAATAAGATTGTTGTCAGGTGTAGGGACAGAAAGTGAAAAGTAAACTAAGGAAAGAAATAAAAAGTGGAGAAAGGTTTAAACATGTTCATTTGGAGTCAATTAGAATCAGTTGACATTCAAACTGGCACCGGCCGCCGCAGATGGTATAAAGGCGAATGCAACTTGCAGGCAGAAACGAAATCCATCCAGTGTAACTGCAGAGGGCAGCAAACACAATCATCACTCTCAAACCAGAAGCTGTTCACCAATCAGATGAAGAGGGTGTGGTGTGGTGAAGAAAATCCACAGCCAGTCAGCAACTCAACAGGTATGTCAGCAGGATCGAGCCCAAAAGTCCAGATGGCGATCCAGATAGATGGTCCGCTATGCAGAAAAGTGTACTGGAATCAGCAATGTGGAGTAAGCCTGCTCCCAAACAGCAGGGCAGAAGAGGCAGCACCGGAATCATCACTCAATCACTGAAACTTCAGCAGCGAAACTGCAGCAGTGATCAGCTGATAGGAAGGAGGTTACCGGCAAACAACAGCTGACTGGCATCTGCGACAGGCACCTCCTCTGAAACATCAGGGCAGCAGAGGCAGTGCCGAGATCCTCACTCAATCACCGAAACTGCAGCAATGATCAGCTGATAGGAAGGAGGTTGCCAGCAAACAACAGCTGGTGAGCGGCAAAGAAGGCGGGGTGCCACAGGGAAGGCCCGCTATGCGGGAAAAGTAAACAGCCATGTGGACTCGCTGGTCATGTGTGGATGGAAAGGCTGATAGCAATCCATGAGGTGTGCAGTAGTTCATGAGTTCAAATGAAGCAGGTACCAGCAGAAACTGGCCAAACTACAAACGGGTAACAGCCCTACCCGATGTGTGGCTCAGGAGCTAATGGTTATCAAGCCCTGCATTCGGCAGCCATATTCGAATCTACATGAAAATGGATTAGTAGAGCTAGCCTCATTATTGCACATAATATTAGGATATGAAAAAGGCCTATGAAAAAAATAATGACAACTGGTGAGGAATTTTCACCTACAGCATTTTTGGTAAAAAAAAAAAAAAACATGCAGGTGTCTTACTATTACTTTCTCAGAGGATTTATCCTCTTGGACAGCAGTGGGGGTTCAGTATTTTGGCACAGATATGGGCAGGATCTCAGATAAAATCTTTTCTAGAGTGATATGTGCTATCTCTGTTCACACTTTGGTTTATTGTAAAATTGGGAAGACAAGGATATGTCCAGAAAACAAAAGTGTCTGATTTCAAATTGTTTACATGCTGCACAGTTACTTTACTGTTTATTTTGGAAATAAAACCCTGGATTCATATTTTGGAAGGCTAAGCAAAATGAAAATACAACCTTAGAAATGCTCATGAAAAAATTGCAGAGAATAAGGAGGAAATATGAAGCAACTTGGGCCAGTTAATGGAAATGGAGAACAGCACTTGCTTAGAAAAATATTGAGCTTACTGTACTGGACTCATTTTGACAATCGTTCAAATATCAAGTTTTACATACCATCTTACTAAACTAGCTTTTTCAAAATGGTTTATATACAATAAGTTACAAAACAATAACATAAGATGTATTTGTTAGTTGAAATTGAGCATTTAAATGATTGGTTGGGTATGTGATATAGAGATCTGACATGATACGAAAAATATTGAAATTGTGGACTATTGTTCTATTTGATGAACAATGTAAACATTTTCAAATGCTGTGTCTGCTATGCCCATTCCCATCTGTCAAAGTTAAGTCAAGGTCAAGTCCCATCTCTGAATACCCTAAGGTGTGGGGATAGCCTAACTGATAACAAAAGACAGCCATTGGAAAAAACAAAACAAAAAAGGCACATATGTCAAAACAATGTGGCAAAATCTGACAGAAAAAAAAAAGAACTGGGGTGTTACAGCGTCTCTGCATGTTTACAGATAACAAAAAGGCCTGATGCTATCAGATGATAACCCTTGAATACTGGGCAGAGTCTTATGTATGGTCATAAATAGGGGTCAAGCATTGCTGATCTCTGAGGTAATGATCTAGATGTTCCTGAACATCTTATCCATATTTTGACTCCAAGAACGGGGAATGGAGAGCTGAAAGTCTTCTGATTTCGAATTGTCTTTTGGAACGGTGATGCTAGCATCAGTTGTTGTTCCAGTCTGTTAGACTAGACCAGACATAGCAAAGTGGTCTTAGCAGTTCAGAAGTGAAACCCTGTAGGATTTGAAAAACTAAACAAGCAGCTTTGAACCTGAGACTTTGTGCTGTGGGATGTCAGTGCAGTTTGTTTAGTTGAGTTGAAACACTAATATATCTATTCAATCTGTATATTAGTCTAGCAGCTGTGTTCTGTATGATTTGTAGCTTTTTCTGATATTGACATTTAATACTAAGAAATAGATCTATCAAGATGGCGCCGTGGTAAGACCTACTTGGAGGAGCTCTGACCCTCCGATGGCGGCATTGGACAAGGAAGCATGTCGAGGTCTTGAATTCGACTGCATTTAGGGATCCGGGCTCATCTGACTACAGACGAAGCCCAGCAGGACCCGAACAGCGATCCTCGGAGTAGAGAGAGGCAGGAGAGCCTCTTTCCACGAGGGAACGCGGGAGGATACACCAGTGGCCGGCCAGTCCACGCGACACTCTAGCAATCAGCTCTACCCACACAACCGAAGCCTAGAGTGGGCAACAGTATCGACTGGGTCGCGCTGAAGTCCCGGAGAGGTCTGCGGGCCGCATCTGCCCTTGGACCATCCGTTGACCAGGTGCTGAGGAACAGGAGAGCGGCGAGACCCGATGGAGGATGGAGTCGAGGAGGGCCGGGCGAAGTGAGCCCGGGCTCCGAACTCCATCGTGCCCAGCGGACTAGCCCGAGACCAGTCACGGCCTGACCTGCTCTAGCTGGAGACCGAGGCGAACGAGGCTGCGAGGCCAAATGCGGCGCTCGATCACCTAACCGGAGCGGGAGTGCAGAAGAGAGCTCGGTGGAACCATCTGCGCGCGAATAACCCAAGACCGCATTGCATCCCGACCCGACCTCGGAGTCGGCCGACTGCACTCAACCGGGAATCCCCGTTCTGATCACATGACTGCAATCGCCCCTGCACCACTGTACTCCAGAGGCGATTGTTTTCTGGAGTTCCGGTTGACGCGAGAGATCAGGGGGACGGAGTGAGGGGGACGAGAGAGCGGCTTGAGGAGCGGTCGGAGAGGGCAGAGATGGGAGGACATTGGGAGCAATTTGGAGCTGCATCCTACAACCTCCAGCGACTGTCCTGCAGCGACGGCGGGGTCGGCGTTTGAGGCCATTGCTGCCCAGGCCTGACCACGTGGCGGGTGGAAGGGGAGACGACAGCGGCGAGCCGCAACTGATCCCCACAATCTCGGACGCCCTTTCTCAGCAGGAATACCGATCACGCGGCCAACGGCAAGCCGACCATGCGAACGACCACAAACTAGGCTGCGCCTGAGCTAAACCGGTGAGATACAGACTTAAGCAATAAACGCAAATATAAGGACTGATTACTGTAGGTCTTGAGGCCTGCTGACTCACAGCTTGAGGTATCTTGTCAAGCCTAGTAGTTCTTTGCTAATTTAAGTAGAGTACAAACGTTGATTAATGTATTCACTGATCTATTACCTGCGTTATCTTCCTAGCTCAATAATATATTTTTCCTAATTCATAAGGACACATTTACTGATCACTTTAGTACTGATCTGTTTAATGACTCTCTAGCTCAATAGTAGAGCACAATCATTGATTACTGTATTATAGAACCGCTTAATGCATTATAGAACTGTTTAATGTCTTTAAAGCGCAGCAGTCATGTTCAAGATTATGCTGCAATGCTTAGATTGTACTGTTAAATGTTTAAGCTGCACTGATTGTACTGCACTGCTTAAACTGTACTGCTCTACGGCACTGCTTATATGATGCATACGGTGCATTCTTCACTGTCTAAGCTATATTGCTAACAATACGATGCTCATATTGCACTGATTACTGTTAAGGATTACACTGCAATGCTTACATTGAAATGCTTACAATGCACTGCTTATACTGCGCCACACTGAACATACTGTACTGCCTATACTAAATAACACTGGCTACTGTTTAAGTCGATCACAAACTATAGCCAACATGAATACCAAAAAACTACTCATGATAATATACTTCCTCGCTGTAATCTACCAAGCTTGGACCACTCCCAACTTAAACGACAATTTACCCACTATAAATAAACCTTACAGACAACTTATCCACAACTCACCAAACCAAAAGAACAACAACCAACTGAAAGGAAAAACAAATACATACGGATATAACCAACAGAAAGGGAAGAAAGGAAACAACAAAACCAAATACCAAGAAGATAGACAACTAATAAAGATTAACACATCCACAGCCCGAATCGAACCGTACCATCCAATCCAAATGGGATATACAAACGCAAGATCAGTAGTAAAAAAAACAGAGGATATAACGGACTGGATCACCACAGACAATATCGACCTCCTATTCATCACTGAAATCTGGATCCATGACCTCAAGGATCCCATAATCCTAGACTTGTGCCCACCAGGATACAAAATTACCCACTGGACAAGGAACGGGAAAAGAGGAGGTGGCATAGCTATAATATATAAATCCTAGTTTACTATCACAACCACAGCTGAATCCATCCTACCTCAACTTGAAATTGCATCGGTCAGAATCAATCACCCAAACCTGCAGGAAAACCTTAACGCAATCCTACTCTACAGACCACCAGGTAAATGGCAAGACACTCAAACACACCTCATGGATTTCATCTCGAATACATGCACCTCTACCTCAAACCTTATCATAATAGGCGACATCAACCTGCACCTAGAAGACCTTACCTCAACAAGCACCCAAGAATGCATAGAATTCTTACAACTATGGGATCTTCACATACCAAATGTACAACCAACACATACCAAAGGACACACATTAGACATTATTGCTTAAAAATTTGATCCAGACTTAAATATCACACTAATAGATACAAAATTGATACCCATACTGTAGTCAGATCACTACAAAGCATACATCTCCCTCCAATGGCGAACGAAAACCACAATCAAAAAACAAGAACGACAAACCTACACCACGAGAGGAAAAATAGATCTGGTAATATTCTGGCAATAGATCTACCACAACGAATGGACAACAAAGGCAGACACAACCAAATTCCTCATAGACTGGGACGATAGATGCAGAACAATATTAGACAGAATCGCCCCAATTCAAACTAGAACCTCACACAGAAAGAACTCAATACCGTGGTTCAATGAAGAACTGAAAAAACTCAAAACACAAGTTAGGAAATTAGAACGTGCATGGAACAAAAAGTAAAATGATCCCACACTCAATGAATGGAAACAACTCCGTAGAACATATAAATACACCATAAGACAAACCAAAAGACTATACTACAAAACTGAAATTGGACCAAATTACAAGGACACACACAAACTTTTCCAACTTGTGAATAAACTACTAAATACCACACCAGTCACGAACAACAACACAGACACACCAGAGGCTGAAAACCTCGCGAAATACTTCAAAGAGAAAATAGTACAACTGCAACTCAAAATACCTGCAAGCCCCATCGAATACGTTATACTTCTAGATTGCTTAGACCCAAACCCTGGAATATACCCAGCAGATAGGATCTGGAATGAATTTGAGACAATATCGGAAGATCTTATCTCCCAAACGCTTAAAAAATTCGCCAAATCTCATTGCAAATTAGATATATGCCCAAATAACCTTATGAAATTGGCACCCCAATGCTTCATCACGGATCTAATGAAACACGTGAATTTTATGCTACAAAATGGACTCTTCCCAAAGGAAAAAGGAAACATTCTACTCACCCCCAAAGATGCAAAGAAAAATGCAAGCGAATTAACCAACTATAGACCAGTTGCGTCCATTCCGTTAATAACCAAAATAACAGAAGGAATGGTAACCAAACAACTCACAGAATATCTAAACAAATTCTCAATACTACACGACTCCCAGTCAGGATTTCGCTCTAATCACAGCACTGAAACAGTTTTAGCCACGCTCATGACGAAATTCAAACAAACGATTGCAACCGGCAAGAACATAGTACTTCTACAATTCGACATGTCAAGCGCCTTCGACATGGTTGATCATGGAATCCTATTACACATCCTTGAATACTTCGGCATCGGAGGCAATGGTCTTAATTGGTTTAAAGGATTCCTAACCACACGCTCATATCAGGTGACATCAAAGTCGATTATATCAGCTGCATGGACACCTGAATGTGGAGTTCCACAGGGATCTCCCCTTTCACCGACCATATTCAACCTAATGATGACACCTCTGGCCAAACTACTATCCAAACAAAACCTCAATCCTTACATTTATGCCGATGATGTAACGATCTACATCTAATAGAAATTTCCAATGACATCAACCAAAGCCTCCACATCATGCACTCCTGGGCAGATGCCTTTCAGTTAAAACTCAATGCAGAAAAAACCCAATGCCTAGTACTTACCTCTCAACACAATACGAGCAAATTCACCACCATCAACACACCAAAATTAAATTTACCCGTCTCGGAAACCTTGAAAATTCTTGGTGTTCCCATTGACCATCACCTAACACTTGAGAATCACGCGAATAACACAACCAAAAAGATGTTCCAATCAATGTGGAAATTAAAAAGAGTATGACCATTCTTCCCGAGGACAGTCTTCCATAATCTGGTACAATCACTAGTACTCAGTCATCTAGATCACTGCAACTCACTTTATGCTGGCTGCAAAGAGCAAATACTCAAAAAACTCCAAACAGCCCAGAACATGGCAGCCAGACTCATATTTAGAAAACCAAAATGCGAGAGTACAAAACCCCTATGAGAGAAGCTACACTGGCTCCCACTCAAAGAACGCATCACGTTCAAAGTATGCACCCTAGTACATAAGATCATCCATGGCGATGCCCCAGCCTATATGTCAGACCTGATAGACCTACCACCCAGAAATGCTAAAAAATCTTCTCGCACATTCCTCAATCTTCATTTCCCCAACTGTAAAGGACTAAAGTACAAACTAATGCACGTATCAACCTTTTCTTATAGGAGTGCACAACTCTGGAACGAACTGCCACATAACCTGAAAGTGGTCTACAAACTGACCAACTTCCGGAAACTGCTAAAGACCCATCTCTTCGACAAGACCTATCACAAAGACCAAGTCATCTGAATTTCCCACATATACCCTGAATGTAAATTAATGCCTTCTGTTTTTTTTTCTTTCTCTTATTATTATGTACTACTCTACCATGTAACCTAATCCTCTGTAACACCAAATGTATACTCTCCTCACACTTCCACTATCCATGATGTATTGTAAGCCACATTGAGCCTGCAAAGAGGTGGGAAAATGTGGGATACAAATGCAATAAATAAATACATAAAATAAATAAATAAAAACATTACAGTAATCCAAGTGAGGTAGAACTAACATTTGAACTAGTAGTGTGAAGGCTTTTTGGTTGAAGAATGATCTGACTAGACGTAGCTGACTCATTTTGAATAGTGTTTTTTTCCAGAGTGGAGTGGAGGACTAGCCTAGTAGTTAGTGCAGTGGACTTTGATCTTGGGGAACTGAGTTTGATTCCCACTGCAGCTCCTTGTGACTCTGGGCAAGTCACTTAACCCTCCATTGCCCCTGGTACAAATAAGTACCTGAATATACTATGAGGGGCATAATCAAATACGAAAGCTCATCTCCATGGGCGTTTATCTCTTAGAATGGGTCCGCGAAGGGGCAGGCCAGATTGTATTTTCAAAATAGATGGGTGTCCATCTTTTGTTTCGATAATATGGTTGGTGCCGGGCAAATGCATCGGATTTGGGTGGATTTGAGCTGGGCAGTATTGGTTTTCAGCGATAATAAAAACCGAAGGCGCCCAGCTCAAAAACAAACAAATCCAAGGCATTTGGTCATGGGAGGGGCCAGTATTCGTAGTGCACTGGTCCCCCTCACATGCCAGGACACCAACCGGGCACCCTAGGGGCACTTGTAACAATTAAAAAAAATTTAAAATACCTCCCAAGTCCATAGCTCCCTTACCTTGGGTGCTGAGCCCCCCAAACCCCCCAAAACCCACTCCCCTGAACTCTACACCATTACCATAGCACTTATGGCTGAAGGGGGGCACCTAGATGGGGTACAGTGGGTTTTGGGGGCAGTTTGGAGGGCTCCCATTTACCAGCACAAGTGTAACAGGTAGGGGGGGTGGGCTTGGGTCCACCTGCCTGAAGTCCACTGCACCCACTAAAAACTGCTCCAGGGACCTGCATACTGGTGTGATGGAGCTGGGTATGACATTTGAGGCTGGCATACAGGCTGGCAAAAAAAGTTTTTAAAGTTCTTTTTTTTGGTGGGAGGGGGTTAGTGACCACTGGGGGAGTCAGGGGAGGTCATCCCCGATTCCCTCCGGTGGTCATCTGGGCAGTTGGGGCACTTTTTGGGGACTTGTTTGTGAAAAAAAGGGTCCAGAAAAAGTGACCCAAACTCTCGCTTCTGGCACCCTTCTTTTTTCCATTATTGGCCAAGCGCGCCCATCTCTCCTCGGCTGATAAACACGCCCCAGTCCCGCCTTCACCACACCTCCAACACGCCCCTGTCAACTTTGTCCATTCCCACGACAGACTGCAGTTGGAGGCACCCAAAATCGGCTTTTGATTATACCGATTTGGGCGCCCATAAGAGAAAGGCGCCCATTTCTTGATTTGGGTTGAAATATGGGCGTCTTTCTCTTTCGAAAATAAGCCTGTATGTAAACCACTTTGAATGTAGTTGCAAAAATCACAGAAAGGCAGTATATCAAGTCCCCTTTCCCCTTACATAGCTGGTTAATATGGGAAGCAAAAGTGAGTGAAGAATCAATCAAGACCCAGATTCAACTGTAAAGATTTGACCATTGGTCAAAGATATTGATGATGGGATCTCAACTCCCTGATTTTGAAACCACAGGACCTTGGTTTTTTGTGTATTCAATTTCAGTTTATTGGTCAGGGCCCAGGTGTTGACAGCAGTCATACCATTCGCTACAGACTGAGTTGGATCTATGTTTGATGCTGTCACTGGTAAGAGAAGCAGGCTGTCATCTGCATAGGATAATAATAGTTCATTAAATCCCAGGTGTATTGAGGCAAGGGATGACATAAAGAGATTAAACAGGATAGGTGAGAGGGGAGACCAGAAGTTGGAAACTTAGTTGTTTAGCTTGACAGAATAACTTTGATTTGAAAGGAAGTTGTTGAACCATTTGAATACAGTCCCTGTTATTCCTGTCTGATCCAGGCATTCAAGTAGCAAAGTACGGTCAAGCACATCAAATATTACCGATATATCTATTTGGAGAAGAATTACTTGGTCGCCTTTGCATAGATGTTGTTTGACATATGTAGTTAGGACTAGCAGCAATGTTTCTGTACTATGTGACAATCTAAAAGCAAAATGTAACCAGTGTAAAATAAACAATGTTTCCATATATAAAGAGAGATGTTTACTAATGTAGGTTTCTAATTTGTAACAGAAGAAAGCCTTCAGTTGTAAAATGGGGTATGCTTGCCACTGGACAGTAGTTTGCAAGTGATTTTATGTTTAGCCCAGATCCCTTCAGTAGTGGAGTGAGAACAATTTTGTCCATGTCAAGAGGAAGAGAGTTTTTAGCAGCTCACTGAGAATATTGAGTAGCCAGTTTACTACTTCCATAGGGATGCATTTGAGTAGGTGTATTGGACATTGATCCATGGATCAGTTGGCTCGGGAGCATTTCAACAGCATTGCTCTTACATCCTCAACCATTAGTGGCTAAAAAAGATTCCAGGTTTTGGTCAGTTTTGAGTCCTTGGATTGTAGGATGTCTGGCAATTAAGGTTGAGCTACGGGTTGGACTATTTTCCTTTGTTGGTGCAGCTTTAGATAGTTTGGACCTTGAGGATGTTATTGGTGAAATGATAAGCTAGGTCTTGGGTGGTGGGACCTGTTTTTTTTTATGGCAATCCTTATTAGTAGAAGTTAGTGTTTTAAAAGATTTTTTGGTATCAAGATCATCTTGAGTGGAGAAGTGGCCTAGTGGTTAGGGTGGTGGACTTTGGTCCTGAGGAACTGAGTTCAATTCCCACTTCAGGCACAGGCAGCTCCTTGTGACTCTGGGTAAGTCACTTAATCCTCCATTGCCCCATGTAAGCCGCATTGAGCCTACCATAAGTGGGAAAGCGCGGGGTACAAATGTAACAAAAAATAAATCTTGTCCCAAAGCCTGGCCAAGCTTACTCTTCAGATCATGTGAGTTCACTAATTCACTGTAAAATAGGACAGGAACGCTCAAACTCAGACTTTGAGGACAACAACCCAGCTAGGTTTTCTGGATTTGAACAATAAATATACATGGGGTAGATATTCAAAAGTGTTTAACTGGGCAGGAGAGGCTCCTGCTTGTTAAACCCAAATGAGTTAGCTGGCCATCAGTATTCAGTGACACTTAACTTGGTAGTGCTACTGAATATCACTGCTAACCAGCCATCCCCCTAACTGGCTAGCTTAGGGCTGGGCTGAGGATGAAGTTAGGGCAGAGCAGCAACTTAGCTGGTAGGTGGCAATATTCGGTCTGCTAACCTACTAAGTAAGTGCATAAAACTAAAAGTTACAGTTAAAATTAAAACAAAAATCTTATTTACCATCTCAACCATGAGCTCTATATGATTTACAATAATTAAAAATACCACCAATCCAATGGGGAAAAAAGGGCCAAATTCTATAAATAACACCTTAAAAGGTGACACCGAAAACCCACACGCTTAACGTGATTCTAGAAACTACACCTAAAGTTAGTTGTAGTTTGTAGAATATGCTTGGCAGCTGATCTTGTAACTAAAACTAGGCCTAAATACCTGTGCCTAACTTAGGCACAGTTCAGGTGTATTCCATAATAGTGTGCATAGTTTTTTTTTTTTAAACACTCACAACCCGCCCATTCCACGCCCATGGCCATGCTCCCTTTTTGGCTATGTGCATGAGAATTTACTTGTACCACATTATAAAATACACCTAGAATGTTGTGTGCATAAATTCTAATTAAAGCCAATTAGTGTCATTAATTGGTTGCTATGTAACAATTATCAGTGCTGATTGGCTTGTTAATCAATTAAGTTGTGCGTGCAATTTGGCTGTTTGGCCAAATTAGCATGTACAACTTAAAGGTGCCATTTACAGATTTTGGGGGAAAGACTATATTGTACAAAAAAAATATACACGTCAGTGAAAATATTTCTTAAATATCCAAGGGCCCTGTTTACTAAGCCATGCTAGAGGTGCGCTAGTGTTTTTAGCATGCTCTAAATATTAGCATGCGTTAAATGCTAGAGACACCCTTAGGAATATATGGGTGTCTCTAGCATTTAGTGCACACTAAAAACGCTAGCACACCTTAGTAAGCAGGGCCCCAAGTTTTCAGTAATTTCCTAAATTTAAGAAAATTATCGTTTACATCTCAAATCTAACAGCAGAAAATTCCACATAGCCAGAAAAATGGTATCAAACAATGGGCTCATTTTACAAAATGGCACTACTGATTGGTGTTTGCCGAATATGAAGAAGCCATGGGAACTGAATGGGCTTCTTCACATTGAGTGCTCTGCTAATTGATAGCACCACTTTTTTTTTTGTTACATTTGTACCCTGTGCTTTCCCACTCATAGCAGGCTCAATGTGGCTTACATGTGGCAATGGAGGGTTAAGTGACTTGCCCAGAGTCACAAGGAACTGCCTGTGCCTGAAGTGGGAACTGAACTCAGTTCCTCAGGACCAAAGTCCACCACCCTAACCACTAGGCCACTTCTCCACCCAATATTTTTCAAGCAGAAATGAATCAAGAAACAGAAGCAGAAAGAAGTGCAAACTTATTTTCAGAATCAACCTTTTAGACACATAGAGAGGCATAAACGAATGGGGCACCCAAGTTTTCCTGAGGGCGTCCTTACGGATGTCCCTGCGAAGGGGCGTGGAAACCCATATTATCGAAACAAGATGGGCGTCTATCTTTCGTTTCGATAATACGGTCGGGGATGCCCAAATCTCAACCTTTAGGTCGACCTTAGAGATGGTCGTCCCCAATTTTTGGCGATAATGGAAACCGAGGACACCCATCTCAGAAATGACGAAATCAAAGCCATTTGGTCATGGGAGGAACCAGCATTCATAGTGCACGGGTCCCCCTCACATGCCAAGACACCAACTGAGCACCCTAGGGGGCACTGCAGTGGACTTCACAAATTGCTCCCAGGTGCATAGCTCCCTTACCTTGTGTGCTGAGCCCCCCCAAACCCACTTCCCACAACTGTATAACCCTACCATAGCCCTAAGGGGTGAGGGGGGCACCTATATGTGGGTACAGTGGGTTTCTGGTGAGTTTTGAAGGGCTCACATTTACCACCACAAGTGTAACAGGTAGGGGGGATGGGCCTGGGTCTGCCTGCCTGAAGTGCACTGCAGTACCCACTAAAAATGCTCCAGGGACCTGCATACTGCTGTCATGGAGCTGGGTATGACATTTGAGGCTGGCATAGAGGCTGGCAAAAAATATTTTTAAAGTTTTTTTTTAGGGTGGGAGGTTGGGACCACTGGGGGAGTAAGGGGAGGTGATCCCTTATTCCCTCCAGTGGTCATCTGGTCAGTTTGGGCACCTTTTTGAGGCTTGGTCGCAAGAAACAATGGACCAAGTAAAGTCGGCCAAGTGTTCATCAGGGATGCCCTTCTTTTTTCCATTATCAGCCGAAGACACCCATGTGTTAAGCATGCTCCAGTCCCGCCTTCGCTACGCTTCCGACACGCCACCGGGAACTTTGGTCATCCCCGCGATGGAAAGCAGTTGAGGACGTCCAAAATCGGCTTTCAATTATGCCGATTTAGGCGACCCTGGGAGAAGGACACCCATCTTCTGATTTGTGTAGAAAGATGGGCGTCCTTCTCTTTCGAAAATAAGCCTGATAGCTAAATTTAACCATTGTTAGAGCCATCATATAAACAAGGGACTTCGCTTTGATTTATTTGTTTAAAAAAAAGGCAATAAACATAAACATATTATTTTAGATTGTAAGCTCTATTGAGCAGGGACTGTCTCTCTGTGTCAGGTGTTCAGCGCCACGTGCATCTGGTAGCGCTATACAAATGTTAATAATAATAATAATAAAGCAGCTTAAACGTGCAGAAAAATCTTAAATTCAATGACAGCCTGAACAGGCAACCAGTGCGATTTCATCAAATATGGAGTCACACTTTCAAATTTTTGTTTTGTTCAAAATAGGCCTTGTAGCTGTATTCTGTAAAAAGTCCTAACTTTGAGTTAAATCGGACATACCCGGAAATTCAATGCCGAGAGTCGAGCATGCCCTGGCATTGAATATCAGGGTCAGCCTGTGGCTTAAAAGCCATCCATCACCATGGGGTGAATATCAACCCCTACATGCGATCTATTTACATGCATTGCTTTCATTGTATGTCAGTAGATCTTATGAATATTCATTGTGGAAATCCTGAAAGCCTGACTGGCTAGTGGCTCTTAAGGACCAAGTTTGGGTACTTCTGATATAGGATTAAAATAATCTCTCCTTGCAAAAATCCCTAAAGAAAATATAGGAATATAGCTGAGTACTGTAGTCATTGTCCATCCTGTAATTCTCTTTAAATAAAATCACTCTTTAGCTATTTTTTTCTTTTACATTTTCTGAGAAACAACAATGCAAGCAAAAACAATTGCTCAGAGGAAAATTCAAGACATCTGCCAGAATCATACAACAGGAAAAGACAAAAGAAAAGAGGAGAAAAACACTTAGCAGGTCCTTCATTCAGTTCAATATTGAGGAATTGGAGGGGGAGAACACAAAATGGAAAGTTAAGAGAAAATAGTATAAAAAGGAAAATACATAACAACGCAATAGCATGTCAAACAGTCTCAAAATAACAAAAGGGATGCTTAAGGTCTTACATTAGAGGGGGATCAGAAACAAAAGGGATGCTTAAGGTCTTACATTAGAGGAGGATCAGAAGCTACAACTACTGACTTACTGAGAACAAATAGAGGCAAATGGAAGAGTTAAAAAAAATCACATCTAAACTCCTGCAGCATTATCACACATTTACAAGAATATTGTAGTATAAATGTACTCCCCACACACACACTTGATAGTAACAATGGCTTCCTCTTCTATTGAGTTACATGAGCACAATCTGGAAACATCAGGGAAATACCCAGTGTACCTGAATATAACTCACCTTGAGCTACTACTGAAAAGGTGTGCGCAAAATCTAAATAAATCCACACTCTGCAATTCAGAAACAAAACAGATCTAACCTTGAAGAGCAACAATGTGGGAAGGCATCATGGTCTCATCCCCCAAATTTTTCAGGAAACCAGATATATTGTGATGATCCTGATCGCCTTTTATGATAATCAGGAACCACTTCACCCATAAGAGCTATATATGTTTGCTGACTAGAAAGACTTTGGGCCCTGTTTACTAAGGTGTGCTAGCATTTTTAGCATGTGCTATAAATTAGCATGTGCTAACCATGTAGACGCCCATAGGAATATTTTGGGCATCTATATGGTTAGCGCATGCTAAAAACACTAATGGGCCTCTAGAGCTGCTTAGTAAATAGGGCACTTAGGCCTTCTTAAATTCAATCCGTAACAGTAAAATGAATCAATCCAGGATTTCTATTTAACTTCAATAAAAATGTATTTTATTGTTTTTATCTTACACAGCTCCAACCAGTAGTAGCCTACAGGTTTAAAGCAAAATAATGCCACCAATCTTATACAATTAATCCCATTTTTCTTATACCATTGTTCTTTATGGACACCAGTCAAATCTATAAAATGTGGTACTAAATTGGATAATCTTTGATGGTCTTGTATTAAATCAATTGGTACTTTGTTTCATCTCATTTATGGATGTCCTAATTTACATTTTTTGGGGAAAGATATTTGGCACAAAATTACAGATATTTTATATATTGATATTGCTATGTCGTATAAGTTAAGTATATGAAAATCAGTTCTTCCTGTTCCCGTGTCCAATTCCAATAGATGTCTTTTTATTTGGTTTCTATTGCCCTGCAACTTATTATCAAAGACTGGAAAATAATTCTGATCTTAAGGTGGATCTATTAAAAACATACAAGAAAATATTGGAACTATGGTGCCCAACTAGCCCTAAATTGATTCATAAATGGGAATCAAAAGATAGATCTGATTGTTGACCTTCTTCAGTTGGTTGTTTTTTTCCCCCTTGTGGTAGGTAATAAGTTTTGGATAAGGGAGGGAAAGAGGTTTCAAGCATCTTACCCACCTCAAGAAGATATTTTTTAAGCATAAACTGAAGCAGTTAAAAGTTTAGTTACAGGGTTTTTAGAACTTCAAAAACTCTATGGATCCATATCACAAAATATTCCCTCACTTTGAGAATCAGAATACTCCATGCAGTAAAAGAATAAAGGAAATATATTGGAAGCAAATTTCTGTTCTTCCTATTGTATTGAAGGCTTTTAGGAGTACCCAACCCCAGGCTGAGGTAAATGAATTCTAGGAAGTAGCCTGGAGACCATATGATCCCTTGAAGTTGAGAACAGTAAATATTCAATCAATTCAGAACTGAGTTGCTGGGTGTACATGATATCACTTTTATGAATTGTCATATAACCATTTTCCCAGACAGGAAGCAGGTAAATGAAGGCTGTAATACAGATAATGGAAAAGCCTGACAAGAAAGATGAATGTTTCCTGGTCTGCTACTGAAGAAGATTCAGAGGCACTAACCAGAAGGAAGAGCATGTGAAATGTACCTAGATGTATTCCTTTCAAATGGAGTGTTGTACAACTCTGCTTATTTTCAGAACTCAGAACCATTTTACTTATTTATAAATTCCACTTATTTAATATTCAGCATTTGTTATTCCAACAATGTTGTATATAAATCCACATCAAGTAATAAGAAATAAACATCAAACAGCAACATATAAACAACAATAACACAGTAAAATAGTAAATGTTGTTCATGGGGACTGGGTGGGACTGGAGTTACAGATCAGTTTCCTGCAAGGCAGGCTACGCAATGTATTTGAAATAAGAATGCAACAAACTTTACCCACTGTTTTGTAGCAATGACCCAGAAAGAAAATGAGATCCCCCAGCTAATTTTTATAATTACCATTGGCTCAGATTGCAAAAGATTTCAGTGAATCACTGTGTATATTGCAGATGGCCTACAAATTACTGGCTCAAGTGTTATAATCATTAAATAGAACAGACAAGTAGCCCAGACCCAACATCTAAAACAACTGATCCAAAAAGTCTGCTCTCTCAGGTCAAAATTAGCTTAAATTTCAATATAGACCTATCCTCTGTAACAAAATAACTATTAGTTCTTTCAAGAACACCCACTAAGTGAATCCAGGCAAGTTCAACAAGGCTGCCAAACCACAAAACAGAAAGGTTTTCCTTTATAATCTCAATTATTTTAACATGTTAATGTCAAATCCAATTTTTCCTCATATTAACATGCTAAAGCCCTATTAAGGGATTTCTTCAAAGTTTGATTTACTGTAGACACTTGCATTTTCAGTTCAATTTTCTTGTTATTTAAAAAATATAACAACACAATCATAGCATAAGAAAAAAGAGGAATCAGTAGCATATCAATCTAGCATTGAGGCCTATTCAATATAAATGTATCTAGCTTTGTCCAGTAATTTGGAGTCAATTGTGCACTTCCCTGTTTTTCCATAAAAAACTGTTCATATTTCTGATGCAGAGTTCCAGCATTATAGTTTATAGGCATTTGCTAAACCGCTCTTACAGACAAAGCAGAACAGAGCAGTGTACAATCCACAGTACATTTAGAAAAGGAAGAAACTCCATTGTTTGATAGGAAAGAATTACAGACACACAAAAAGACAAAGAGGGAAGAGGAGATGATAGAGGAGAGGGAACAGCTGGGAATGAAGGACTCTAGTGACTTGGTAACCATAGTGAAATTAGAAATATCTTTCCAATGAGTTTTAGGCTGTAGTCTGGAACAGGTCAAACAGTTTTTTCTCCGATATGCATACACAATAGATAGACCCAACAATTTCCATATTACAATTTTATTAGTGAGTAGATCCTGAAGACCAAAAACTGAAGACATATGAGACTGCATGTGCTCCCAATATTGTGAAAGAAAGCAACATTCAAATAACATATTACTAGAGTGCCCAGTTGTGTCTTACATGTCCAGTATCTATTTCCTGCTAAACACTTGGCCTGTTTGAATGGTATCCAACAAATCTTATGCAACAGGAAAAAGTTTGTATGTCTGAGAGATGCCAATCATGATAATCTAATCACCAACTTCCAAAGCTTATCCCATTGAAAATCTTCTCCTATACAACCAAGTCCCTTTATGGAAATGAATATATTTATACAAAAGGTATGAGGTAACAAAATTATCTTGCACAGGGCAGCCCTCACTGGCCACACCATTTCAAGGTCAGAGTGTTAGCCCGCTGTGTCATAGCAAATGATACAGCTGTAGCCACTGAAAAAACTGACCTGCAGGAAGCCCATATCTCTCTTGCAAAGCGGGAAAGGAAACAATCTCACGCTCTGTCACTATTTGATGTAAAAACCAAATACTACAATGTTGTCAGAACTTCCAGCCGAGAATCTTCTTATTGACCTGAACATGTGAGTTATGTCATAGAGACATGCTAGGCAGTTGTATTGTTTATTTATTTAGTATTTATTTATTTATTTATTGTATTTATTTATTTATTTATTTATTCATGCTTGTATCCCACAATTTACTAAAAACAAATTTCGGTTCAATGTGGCTCACATTTAAAAGTTCTTAGAGATTACATTGATTCAACTATAATTACAAGGTTGTATGATACTGTGTTTTATAGTGGTTGGCAAGATATCTATTAGTGCATATGGAATAGTCAGTGGCTTTCTTAAGAAGATATGTCTTAGTTCATTTCTTAAATGAAAAGATGAGTTAGATGTTGTATTGAAAACGGTAACGGAATTCAAACACGCGTGGGATATACATAAAGGAATCCTGTGCAGAAGGAATGGATCCTCAGGAGCTTAGCCGAAATTAGGTGGCGGAGCCGGTGGGGGGAAGAGGGGTTGGTGGTTGGGAGGCGGGAAATAGTGCTGGGCAGACTTATACGGTCTGTGCCTTGAAAAAGGCAGGTACAAATCAAGGCAAGGCATACACATATGAGTTTATCTTGTTTGGCAGACTGGATGGACCGTGCAGGTCTTTTTCTGCCGTCATCTACTATGTTACTATGTATTGTTGTTCCAGAACGATTAGTGCATATTTTACTCAGAATTTCCTGTAGAGGTAGGTCTTTAGGTCTTTTCTGAACTGGAGGTAGTTCGTGATGCTTCTAATGACTATGGGAATTGAGTTCCACCATTTTGAGCCCAGATAGCTAAATCCCACCGTGTAGGTGGACTTATATAGTACGATTTTGCAGTTGGGCAAGTGAAGTAATAGGTAACCTCTGGTTCCTGGGTTTGCATTTCTTGGTAATAGTTTGATCATGTCTAGGATTTAGTCCGGTGACATACCAAGCAGTATTTTGAATATGATTGTGTTGGTTTTGAAAAATAGTCTGGCCTTGATTGGGAGCCAGTGTAGCATTATGAGTAGTAGGGTTGCTCTATTATAGTTTGACTTTTTGAATATCAATCTCGCAGCTGTATTTTGGACAGTTTGCAACGATCGTAGTAGGTTTTCTTTGCAGCCTACATATGCTGCATAACAATAGTTTAGTTGGGACAATATCAGCGTTTGTACAAAAAGACAGCATGACTGTCCGGGGAAATAGTCTCAGATTCTTCTCAGTTTCCACAGTGTTTTGAAGCTTTTAAACATGATTGCAGCAACTTGGTCTTCAAGAGTCAGATGTTTGTTGAGAATGATTCCTAGTATTTTTATTTGTGTTTTGATTGTTGATCTATTATGAGGCTTTGGTAAGTAGTGGGATTGTGCTGGCTGGATAAAACCTGGAGTTTGTTTTTGTCTTGATTCAATTTAAGTTTGACAGTTGTGGCCCAATTTTCCATGAGGTTGAGTCCTTTTTTGGCCTTATCCAGTATCTCTGTGATGCTATTGTTGAAAGGTATGTAGATGGTGACATCGTCTGCATATATGAATGGGTTTAAACCCATTTTTTCCAGTTTTTTGCCAAGTGGAGCCATCATGACATTGAATAATATTTGTGATATTGGGAAACCCTGAGGGACCCCTCGTTCATGGATCCAGGAGCCTGAAAATTCATTGGACATCTTGACAAGGTAGGATCTAGTTCTTAGAAAAATGTTGAACCAGGCTGCTACTGGTTATTTCTATGTTGTCAAGCAGGGTCATTAGTTTTGTATGATCTACTATGTCGAAAGTGCTTGACATATCGAACTGTGGTAATAGTAGTATTGACTGGCCTTGGCTTATTCTTCTTCTGAATTTTATGATCATGGTGGTTATCACTGTTTCAGTATTATTCTATCACAGCAATGCTCTCTAAAAAAAAAAAAAAGAGACAAAGTCAACATGTATTTAGTGAAGGGAAATCTTGCCTCACCAATCTACTACATTTCTTTGATAAAGGTGAGCCGGTTGATATTGTGTATCTGGATTTTCAGAAGTCGTTTGACAAAGTACCTCATGAAAGACTCCAAAGGAAATTGGAGAGTCATGGGATAGGAGGTAGTGTTCTATTGTGGATTAAAAACTGGTTAAAAGATAGAAAACAGAGAGTAGGGTTAAATGGTCAGTATTCTCAATGGAAAAGGGTAGTTAGTGGGGTTCCCCAGGGCTCTGTGCTGGGACCACTGCTTTTTAACATATTTATAAATGACCTAGAGATGGGAGTAACAAGTGAGGTAATTAAATTTGCTGATGACACAAAGTTATTCAAAGTCGTTAAATCGCGGGAGCAATGTGAAAAATTACAAGAGGACATTACGAGACTGGGAGACTGGGCGTCTAAATGGCAGATGACGTGTAATGTGAGCAAGTGCAAAGTGATGCATGTGGGAAAGAGGAACCCAAATTATAGCTACGTCATGCAAGGTTCCATGTTAGGAGTCTCGGACCAAGAAAGGGATCTAAGTGTTGTCGTTGATGATACGTTGAAGCCTTCTGCTCAGTGTGCTGCTGCAGCGGCTAAGAAAGCAAATAGAATGTTATGTATTATTAGGAAAGGAATGGAAAACAAAATGAGGATGTTATAATGCCTTTGTATTGCTCCGTGGTGTGACCGCACCTCGAATATTGTGTTCAATTCTGGTCGCTGCATCTCAAAAAAGATATAGTGGAATTAGAAAAGTGCAGAGAAGGGCGACGAAAATAATAAAGGGGATGGGACGACTTCCCTATGAGGAAAGGTTAAAGTGGTAGGGCTCTTCAGCTTGAAGAAAAGGCGGCTGAGGGGAGACATGATAGAGGTCTCTAAAATAATGCGTGGAGTTGAACGGGTAGATGTGAAGCATCTGTTTATGCTTTCCAAAAATACTAGGACTAGTGGGCATGTGATGAAGCTACAATATAGTAAATTTAAAACAAATTGGAGAACATTTTTCTTCACTCAACGTGTAATTAAACTCTGGAATTCATTGCCAGAGAATGTGGTAAAGGCGGTTAACTTAGCGGAGTTTATAAAAGGTTTGGACAGCTTCCTAAAGGAAAAGTCCATAGACCGTTAATAAATGGACTTGGGGAAAATCCACTATTTCTGGGATAAGCAGTATAAAATGTTTTGTACTTTTTTTGGGGGATCTTACCAGGTATTTGTTACCTGGATTGGCCACTGTTGGAAACAGGATGCTGGGCTTGATGGACCTTTGGTCTTTCTCAGTATGCTACAATCTGGGTTTCTACCAGGTACTTGTGACCTGGATTGGTCACTGTTGGAAACAGGATACTGGGCTGGATGGACCATGGGTCTGACCCAGTATGGCTATTCTTATGTTCTTATGTTCATCCTACAATTCAGCCTGCTTAAAAGGTATGAAGTCTTATGCCTCACTTCAGTCGGCACATGTAGTACAAATCTTATTTCCTTCAAAGAAGAAAAATATAACAGGCAGTGGCATAGGAAGGGGTGGCAGTGTGGCGGTCCGCCCCGGGTGCACGCGCTGGAGGGGTGTCGGTGCCGCTGGTTACCTGCTCTATCTGCCCCGGAACAGGTTACTTCCTGTTCCGGGGCAGAGAAAGCAGGGAACCAACGGAGCCGACGCAGCTCCCAGAGACGACGTGCACTCGGCGGGGAGGAGCGCCAGCGGCAATGATGCACTCCGGGGGGGTTGCACGCGCTGAGGGGGACACCACGCTGCACTGGGGGGGTGCGCAGCGGCGACCCACCCCGGGTGTCAGCCGGCCTCGCTACGCCGCTGATAACAGGCAAGACTACAACTGCATTCATGAAATAATACAAAGCCAGGATGGTGCAAACTGTCCATTATAAACACTGGGACACTTGAGAAACAGCTACCATTACTCCAAGGAACTCTGTGAAAAAGAAAAAGCTGATGGGGTAATTTTAAAAGGCATTTCTGTGTATAAAACAGCATTTTACACATGCTGTAAAAATCACGTTGTCCATGTGATTGACCAGAGTATGGAGTGCTTAAACTTCTAGATATATTTGTGTGAACCTCTTATGGTCTAATTAGATGTGTCCTATAATATATTTTAAGTCTTAAAATTCTAAGATGAACAGAGAAATTGGTAGTTCCCTCTTCTCGTTCTAGTCTAAGTATTACCATGCAAAATAATTTATTTGTGCGCTCATTCATTCTGATTCCAATCTTTGTTTTAAAGATGGATTAATGTGAATGAGAATATTCAATGTGAATATGTTGGGCATTCACTCCTCTGGTAACTCATTCTCATGACAAAGGATGTAATGATGACAGAAGAGAGTACAGAATTAATCTATTCTTGTGACAATCTTAAGATTGTAATGAGAAAAGAAAATGACACCAAATTATCCCATTTTCAAGACAAAGATCATAACAAGAAAATAAAACAGTATAAAATTAACCTATTCTCATGGCAATATTATGACTGCAGTCTCCTGGTTTGCTTCTAATGCCATGTTCTCACAGAGAATCATGAAGCCTGTTTTTTTCCAAAACTGAGAAAGTGGATATGACATAACTTCCAGCATGAAAATGTTCAGTTTATTTTATTTACTTATTTATTTATTTGTTTCATTTGTACCCCACATTTTCCCACCTATTTGCAGGCTCAATGTGGCTTACATAGTACCGTCAAGGCGTTCGCCAAGTCAGTTGATAACAAATACAAGGTTATATTGTGGTTGAAAGAGGTAGATGTGTAACAGGCACTATGAGGGTCAAGGGAGTGAAGGTTGTATGTTGTCCAGTACAGTCATTGGTTATGCTGTGTTGCTGGGTGTGGGGATTTACGGTGGGTCGGTGGGGTAAGCCTTTTTGAAAAGGTTGGTTTTTAGTGAGTCTGACATCAGTGCCGGGGAAAATGGTAGAGGCTATTAGTAAAAACAAAATTAAAGAGCACATCCAAGGACATGGATTACTGAGATCAAGTCAGCACGGCTTTAGTGTGGGGAAATCTTGCCTGAAACCAATAGAGAGGGTGATACAGCATACATATAAAGTATACAAAAAAAAAAGCAACACTGGGCCTTCAAGACTGGGACAACTGAAGTTCTTTATTGACAAGTGACCCGACACGGGCCGTGTTTCGGCGTTAATCAATGCCTGCCTCAGGGGCCAAAGTATAGTCCTGTAATCAGTAAGTTGTATAGGGTCGTTGCCCCAAGATGTTTAATGCGCTTTTGTGCAAATGAAAAGGCTCTTCAAAGAGCTCTACCTTCGCAAGTGCGGCGATTCATAATCATCATTAAACATCTTGGGGCAACGACCCTATACAACTTACCGATAACAGAACTATACTTTGACCCCTGTGGCAGGCGTTGTTTAACGCCGAAACACGGCCCATGTCGGGTCACTTGTCAATAAAGAACTTCAGTTGTCCCAGTCTTGAAGGCCCAGTGTTTCTTTTTTTGTTTGAAATCTTGCCTGACGAATTTACTTCAATTCTTTGAAGGAGTAAACAAACATGTGGACAAAGGGGAGCCGGTTGATATTGTGTATCTGGATTTTCAAAAGGCGTTTGACAAGGTACCTCATGAAAGGCTACAGAGGAAATTGGAGGATCATGGGATAGGAGGAAATGTCCTATTGTGGATTAAAAACTGGTTGAAGGATAGGAAACAGAGAGTGGGGTTAAATGGGCAGTATTCACAATGGAGAAGGGTAGATAGTGGGGTTCCTCAGGGGTCTGTGCTAGGACCACTGCTTTTTAATATATTTATAAATGATTTAGAGATGGGAGTAACTAGCGAGGTAATTAAATTTGCTGCTGGCACAAAGTTATTCAAAGTCGTTAATTTGCAAGAGGATTGTGAAAAATTACAGAAGGACCTTACGAGACTGAGAGACTGGGCGGCTAAATGGCAGATGACATTTAATGTGAGCAAGTGCAAGGTGATGTATGTGGGAAAAAAACGGAATTATAGCTACGCCATGCAAGGTTCCACGTTAGGAGTTATGGACCAAGAAAGGGATCTGGGTGTCGTCGTTGATAATACACTGAAGCCTTTTGCTCAGTGTTCTGCTGCGGCTAGGAAAGCGAATAGAATGTTGAGTATTATTAGGAAAGGTATGAAAAACAGGTGTGAGGATGTTATAATGCCGTTGTATCGCTCCATGGTGCGACCGCACCTTGAGTATTGTGCTCAATTCTGGTCGCCGCATCTCAAGAAAGATATAGTAAATGCTAAATAGTAGTAGTAGTAATATAGTAGAATTGGAAAAGGTGCAGCGAAGGGCGACTAAAATGATAGCGGGGATGGGACGACTTCCCTATAAAGAAAGACTAAGGAGGCTAGGGCTTTTCAGCTTGGAAAAGAGACAGGTGAGGGGAGACATAATATGAGGTATATAAAATAATGAGTGGAGTGGAACAGGTGGATGTGAAGCGTCTGTTCACGCTTTCCAAAAATGCTAGGACTAGGGGGCATGCGATGAAACTACAGTGTAGCAAATTTAAAATAAATCGGAGAAAATATTTCTTCACCCAACGCATAATTAAACTCTGGAATTCGTTGCCGGAGAACGTGGTAAAAGCAGTTAGCTTGGCAGAGTTTAAAAAGGGGTTAGACGGTTTCCTAAAAGACAAGTCCATAAACCACTAGTAAATGGACTTGGGAAAAATCCACAATTCCAGGAATAACATGTATAGAATGTTTGTACATTTGGGAAGCTTGCCAGGTGCCCTTGGCCTGGATTGGCTGCTGTCGGGGACAGGATGCTGGGCTCGATGGACCCTTGGTTTTTTTCCCAGTGTGGCATTACTTATGTACTTATGATTTCCTGAAGTTTAGGTGGTCATGGATTGTTTTCACGGCTTTTGGGAGTCTATTCCATAGTTGTGCGCTTATGTAGGAGAAGCAGGATGTGTAAATTGTTTTGTATTTAAGTCTTTTACAATTTGGGTAATGTAGGTTTAGGTATGACCATGATGATCCGATTCTGTTTCTGGTTGGTAGATCTATGAGATCTGTCATTTATCCTGGGACTACTCCGCAGATTATTTTGTGGACCAAAGTGCAGATTTTGAAGAGGATCCGTTCTTTGATTGGGAGCCAATGCAGCTTTGCACGGAGAGGTTTAGCACTTTCGAATTGTGTTTTACCAAATATCAGTCTGGCTGCTGTGTTTTGGGCGGTCTGAAGTTTTTTTGAGAGTTGCTCTTTGCATCCCGCATAGATTCAATTGCAGTAATCTACATGGCTTAGGACCATTGATTGTATAAGGTTTCAAAAATTTTCTCTCGGGAAGAAAGGTTTTAATCTTTTCAGTATCCACATTGAGTAGAACATTTTCTTTATTATAAAGTTTACTTGGTTCTCGAGGGTAAGGTCACGGTCGAGTCTGACGCCAAGTATTTTTAGGCTGTCTGAGATAGGGAGGGTGTGTCCTGGAGTGTTTATGGTTGTGGGTTTAGAAGAAACCATTTGCAAAGTCTTAATGTGCTGGCTCTAAATTGCAGATAAAACAGCACAGAGAGGGTCCAAAGTACAGAGCAAAGTCCAAATAGCAAAAAGAAGCAGCAGAAGCCTTCAAATTCGGGGCACAGTTCCTTTAATCACCCTGCAAGCTGAGAAAGCTCTGATGCTGCATATTGAGCCTATTAGACGTTACAACACAATTGACCTCTGATGCAGGCGCTGTGTGCCGAAACCCGGCTCGTGTCGGGTCACCAAGGAAAGACTGATGTTCAAGTTATATGATTAAAGGAACTGTGTCCCAATTTTGAAGGATCCTGGTGCTTCTAAATTGCAGATTAAATTTTATGCGGACAAGTGCTAACTGACACAAGCAGGGAAGAACAACTGAAACTAAAGTTACACAGGGCTAGATTCTATATCCACTTTATCTACTCCTACCCTAGCTGAGATATGCAACTTTCTTTAAATTAGTCACCTTACTTTCTAACTGTTCTTACTCTCTTACCTATCTTTGCTTTATCCTTCACTGTTAATAAAAATGTTCTATTACATATTGTGTTGACATTGTAAGTAGTATACTATGACATACTTTGTATTGTTATTTGAATATTTTTACTGCTGTAATTGCCTATTACTCATGTTTGATTTATACTTACTGTACACCTCCTTGAATGAATTCCTTCAAAATGGCGGTAAATAAATCCTGATAAATAAATATAAATATGGTTCAAAAAAAGCACTATTTTATAAGCCACATTTAAAGTTAGGCATGGTTTATAGAATAGTTGTTACGCCCTGCAATCGCGCCTAACTTTAGGTGCCAGCCATTTGCAGCAACTGAAATGTGGTGCAAAACAATGTGCCTACATTAGGTGCATATCCCCATCCTATATAATAATTTTCACCTCCAACATTCTATCTTGCTGCCTGTGTCCGTGGCTTTCTTCGCAGTTGGTCTGCTAGGCTCCGTAGATCAGGCTGACGTCAAGTAGAATGCCAGAGCCGGAGGAGGAGGGGCGTAAGGGGCAGGGCACAGGGCGGATGCAGAGCTTGAAAGAAACAGAAGCGTTGAGGGGTGGAGTAGCTGACAGCGTCGCGACCAATGGCAGGGAAAGAAAGGTCGGCGTCCTGGAAGCACCGTAGAGAAAATGTGGTAGTGTCAAGGAAGAGGATCCTAGCATCAGCATCCCCACCATGTCGTTGCTGTCAAAGAACAGCCTGGAGTCCACGCTGGCCTGGATCCGGGGCTGTGGACGAAAGAGAAAGGCTGTAGAAAAGCATTTGGTGCTCCCAATTTCCCATTTCTACAAGTCACACAAGGAAAAGAAAAGCATCTTAAACACTACAATGAGCAGTAGAACATCAATTCACCTATTGTAAAACGAAACCAGACAGATTAGTACAGATCGTCAATCCTGCACAGTCAATGCCAACCGAAAGCCATGTCTTTTTCACAAATACAGATACACCCTAATCCAATATAGAATAAGTAATCATAAACTTTCTATTTAGACAAAAATTAAACTGAACCCCCAAGATGCTAGACTCTACATACAATGCAACACCACAGAAACAGAAAATGTCCCCTAGTACTGTGCAAAATATAACGACAGCAGATGTAAATTTGAAAAAAACTAACAAATACCAATCACCACTTTACAAATTAACAAATAGAAATAAAACAAATATAGAAAATAAAATAATACCATTTTATAGGACTAATACATTTAGCTTTCAGAGGCCAAAACCTCCGTCCTCAGGTCAATACAGTATAGTGCTGTTACAGTATTCTATCTTGACCTGAGGAAGGGGATTTTGTTCTCCGAAAGTCAGCCCCCAGTACGCACAGTTTCAGCCCCTGCCCCTGCCCCTTTTCAGCCCCAGTTCCTGTACTGGCCCCCTTATCCCACCTACCCTCCTTTTCAGACCCCAGTTCCCTTCATCCACATGCCTTGCATTAGGGCCCCCTTTTTCAGCCCCAGACCCAATCTCCCACCTGCCCCAGGCATGGCCCCATTCTCCCTCCTGCCCCCTTCTTAGACCCCAGTTCCAGTTCCAGGCCCCTTCTCCCCTCCCCACCCAGACCCAGACACCGTCCCCTTCTCCCATCTGAGCCCCTCCCCATCCAGACCCAGTCCCCTTCTCCCATCTGAGCCCCTCCCTCGCAGACTCCTTCTCCCATCTGAGCTCCCCTCCCCGACCAGGTCCCCGCCTGCCTACCAGCTCCATCGACGGACAGACGACCCTCTTCTCCTGCCACCCTGTACCCAGCCTTAGAAAAAAACCCGGTGAAGCGCCTCGCATCTGCTCTGCTGTAAAGCAAGCAAATCTCCTCGTCAAGTTGGCCCTTCCTTCACTGTGTCCCGCCCTCGCGGAAATAGGAAGTTACATCAGAGGGCGGGACACAGTGAAGGAAGGGCCGACGTGATGAGAACCCCCCCCCCCCCACCTGCTGACACCCGGGGCTGACCGCCCCACCCTTGGTACGAGGATTTTGGCTGGGCGGGCCTGGAGGTAAAGTGGCTGGGCCTGGGCCCATCCAGGCCTGCCCATGGCTAGGCCCCTGCATCAAACATGAACAATAGACAATTAAAGCAGTAAAAATATTCAACATATTATACATCCTTAGTCTTAAAATTTCCTTTTCATATATCCTTAGGTCCTGGTTCATACTGTTGCCATGATTTATTGACTTATTTGAATTTATTATCTGCCCTTATGAAAAGATTAACCCAATGTGATGAAGAGTCCAATGAAATTAAAGGGTGCATACCATGGCGCTTCTTGTGCTGGATGAAGGCAGCTTCTTTTATGATGCTTGAAAAGTTCATAAATTAAGAATAGCTTTAAAACTTCCATTTTAAGTGTGTTTCGGCCTAGCGATAGCATCTTTAGGTCTATTTGTCTGTCTGTCTGTTTGTCCATTAATCTGTATGCATAGATTGGTTTGTGATTTAGGAAACAAACCTATTCATTCCAAAAAAGGCAGCGGGAGGCTGTGGCCAATGTCAGGTTCTGCAACCACAAGAGATGTGGCAGGGACTTTCAGCTCTGTGTTCTGGTGTTATATTTAACATACTTGCAGCCAGGAACCATATCCTCTGCCAACAGTAGAAGGAAGGAAGGAAAGGAAGGAACAAGGACGAACTGTGACAAAGAATAGCAGAGCCTAATGGTGGTGAGCGCACCTCTCACTGGAAGAGGAGTGGAGAGATAACATTGCTGTGATAGAGACCAGTGCAGCCTGTCTACAGGGACTCCATCTCCTGCTAGTAAAGGAGCAGAGAGAGGCTACATCTGTAGAAAAAAGGAGTGAAGCCTACCAGCAGGGACTCCATCTCCTACTGGCAGAAGATTGAAGGCACAGTGAAGAGGAGAGGACTCTGCTGGAGGAACCCCATCTCCTGTTTGCAGAGGAATAGAGAAAGGTTGTGGCCATATAACCACTAGCAAAGATCTGCAGTGCTGTAGCCTGAGACCATAAAAGGTCAGAAGTTGGGGGTCGGGGTCGTGGTGCAGGGGAGGTGAGAAGGAGGGGGATGAAAGGAAGGGAGGAGAGAATTAAAGAGGGTGAGGATGTAAGAGGGGAGGAAAGAGGATGAAAGTATAAGGGGAAGGAAAAAGAGAGAGGGAGACAGAGGATGAGGAAAAAGGGATGAATGATGGCAAAAATAATTGAGGACATGAGGTTGGTGCTGGAGCAGGAGAGATCTTAAGGGAAGAGAAATGTTGGGTAAGGAATGACAATGCAAGAAAAAGGGGGAAAATGGTGGAAGGAGAGACTCTGAGGGAGGAGAATGGAGGGTAGAGTGCAAGAGTGCAAGGAGGATGAGGGCTGAAGAAGAGGGGGATGCTGGCAGAAGGGAGACAAGAGTGCAAGGGTTGGGAATTTGAGGAGGTGAGTGCATGGGAGAAAGGGACTTCAATGCTTGTATGCCAAGAGGCACACACCTTTCCCCAGATTCCCACACACTCTCATGCACCCACACCCACTACATACCTCTCACCATACACAAAAACCCACCATATACAAACCCCTCAACCCCCCACTATACACACACATGTACACATACCCCACCCATACCCGGCTCTTCTCAGAGATGCCTCATGCTGTCCCACAGCTCCTTCTACGTTAACAAGAGTCACTTTACCAAAAACATGCAAATGGAGGAAGGGAAAATATGCCATTTGGTCACACTGTAAATCTGCACTTTTTAGTTTTTTTGACTGGTTGCTGTTTTTTTTTCGGCACTGTAAGGATGAAGCCAAGACAACTTCTTCTTCTTCTTTTTTTTTTTTTAATCTCATATTCATTTGGCTCTTGAGATTTGTGGAAACCAATTTTATGATACTATAACTGGGCAAATTATTTTTGCATTTGGATTTCATTTAATTTGGTCTGCTGTTAGTTTTCTGGCTCTTTTAAGCCTGTACTTAAAAGATTTCCTTATCATTTATTGTGCAATTGAAATTACACTGCCTATCAGCAAAAGAATAACAAGACAATTTGATATCTTTTCTTGTGCTAAAAAACCCAGTGTTCTGGAAATGCACAAAGTCTGAGCTGGTCTTTCAGAAATTAAAATTGTACTATAGATCATAACCAGACTTACATGGAGGGGTATATTCGAAAGAAATGTCCAAGTTGCGATTTGGACAACTTTGCAAAATGTCGAAATCCAGGGGTGGGGAAAACCATATTTTCAAAAAAAGATAAGACGTCCATCTTTCGTTTTGAAAATACCATCAGAGACGTCCAAATTTGGACTTCCCTAGATTTGGATGTCCCTAGACATGGACGTTTCTGACTTTCGGCGATTTTCAAAACCAAAGACGTCCATCTTAAAAACGTCCAAATGCAAACCATTTGGATGTGGGAGGAGCCAGCATTTGTAGTGCACTGGTCCCCCTGACATGTCAGGACACCAACCGGGCACCCTAGGGGGCACTGCAGGGGACTTCATAAAATGCTCCCAGGAACATAGCTCCCTTACCTTGTGGCTGAGCCCCCCAAAACCCACTACCCATAACTGTACACCACTACCATAGCCTTACGGGTGAAGGTGGCACCTATATATGGGTACAGTGGGTTTGTGGTGGGTATGGAGAGCTCGCTGTTTCTTCCACAAATGTAACAGGTAGGGGGGTATGGGCCTGGGTCCGCCTGTCTGAAATGCATTGCAGTACCCACTAAAACTGCTCCTGGGACCTGCATGCGCTGTCATGGACCTGAGTATGACATCTGAGGCTGCACGACATATTTTTAAAGATGTTTTTTGATGGTGGGAGGGGGTTAGTGACCACTGGGGGAGTAATGAGAGGTCATCCCCAATTCTCTCCGGCGGTCATCTGGTCATTTCGGGCACTTTTTTGTGCCTTATTCGTTAAAAAAAAAACATCCGGGTGAAAACGTCCAAGTGTTTGTCATGGACGTCCTTGCTTTTTTCGATTATGGGTCAAAGACATCCAAGTGTTAGGCACGCCCAAGTCCCATCTTCGCTATGCTTTCGACACACCCCCTTGAAATTTGGACGTCCTTGCAATGGACTGCAGTTGGAGACATCCAAAATCGAGTTTCAATTATACCAATTTGGACGTCTCTGGGAGAAGGACGCCCATCTTCCGATTTATGTCGAAAGATGGACATCCTTCTCTTTCGAAAATGAGCCTGATAGTAACTGTATTTCATGTCCTTTTGACAAATCTGCAGCTGAATCTGTTTAGCCCCCCTATTTACAAAGTCGTGCCATGTGGCATTGCCGACACAGCCCACTAGTGTGGCTTTGTAAATTGGGCCTAGGTGTTCAACTAAATATTCACCTAAATCTAGACAGTCAAAATTTGATTGCCAAACTAGTGTGGCTGTGTTCCCTGGATACATTTTGATGATTACTGCTAAATATCAGGCTCTTACCTACTAAGCCCACTTCTCTTCTCCCTGTACACCCTCTGCTCTGGTAATCTGATATCCTTCCATAACGTCTAGTACCACACAGATGACTCACAGATCTATCTTTCTATCCCAGAACTCTCACCAAGAGCCCTGTTGCAAATTGTTGCCAGTTTGCCTGATTCTGCTGCTAAAACTCAATGAGGTGAATATTCAGTTGGTGGCAGTCAGGAATGTTTGGTCACTGCCAGCGTTATTGCCCAGATATTCAATACTGTGCCATTCTGGGCACCGATGTTAAATATCTTGGTTTCTGCGACCAGTTATCTCTTATCTGGTTAAGGGCCCCTTTTACAATCAGCAGTAAAAGGGGCCCTGCAGTGGCGTTGGTGCACAGGTTTGCCTAGTGCCAGGCCCCCTTTTACCGCTGCCCAGTAAAAGGGTTTAAAAAAAAGAAAGAAATGGCCATGTGGCAAGGTGAACACTTGCTATGAGGCCATTTTCTAGGGGATCTCTTACTGCCACCTATTTAAGAGGCAGTAAGAGATCCCGCACTAACCCAGCAGTAACCGGGCAGTGCACGATGCTGGGAAGCCCCTGACACTAAGAAAACTAAAAGCATTTTTTCAGCACTGGAAATGGTGTGTGGTGGGACTCCTGCGGTAGTGCCGGATTGGCATGCTGCTTTGCAAAAGGGCCCCCAAGTGCAATATTCAGCACATAGCCATCTAAATGAAACCAGATAAAGATAGGACTGACATCTGATTTGACTGCTAAATTTAGGCCACTTGTTACCAAACCTGGTCCTGGAGGTACCCCAGCCAGTCAGGATTTCAAGATATCCACGATGAATATTCATGAGAGAGATTTGCATGCAATGGAGGCAGTGCATGCAAATATGTTTCATGAATATTCATTGTAGATTCCTGAAAGCTTGACTGGCTGGGGTGCCTCCAGGATCAGGTTTCAGTGCCAGATAATTATCAGAGAAATACCTGCTCAAACTTACTCAAATAACTATCCAGATGCTGGGCTGAATATTGCCAGCATTGCTTCCAGTGATTGTTGAACGGTGGCATAGCCTGGGTAGGCCCTTGGGAAATTGAGGCACTGTCTGCCGCTTTGGCTGTTGGGGATCACCAAGCCCCGCCAGCAGAAGCCTTCCAAATGTAAAGCCTTTCCTGAGCCGGCCCCCATCTATACATGCTTGGCTTTTGTGGAACTGAGCATATGCAAGGAACCATGCATTTGTGAAAACTGAGCATGTGCAAGGAGGTGGGCCTCCCTCACACATTCTCAGTTTTACAAAAATCAAGCATGTGCAGAGGGAGTGACCGGCATGTCAACAGCCCAGGAAAAGCACCTCTAAATGCCAGGCTTCAGATGGAGGACGGCTTCTGCAGGTGGGGCTTGGGGACCTCCGCAAGCTAAGGGATGTGAGGTCAAGGTCTGGCTATATGTGCCTGCTGTTAGATATTAAGCACCAACATCTGCAGATACATCATCACTGAATAACTTGGTATATGAAAAGTCACAGCAGCCAGCATTAAAAAAAACACTGCAGGATTAATATTATCCCCATAAACTTTACAAGAATTGATAAACCAAGATGTGGAGAAATCAAAGATATAGAGGGGCCCTTTTACTAAAGTGTTTCTGTTTATTAGTGTTTGATATACTACCACGTACTTGGTACACAGGTCAAAGCGGTGTACAATCAAAATTAAAATAGGAAGAAAGGAATGCCAATTAGGAGCTAGAAAAGGATATCCACACTCATTAGGATGAATAAACAGAGGAGGGAAATTCACTAAAATGAATGCAAGAATTAATGCAGGAATTTCCTGCACGGTAAATGCAAATTTAGCGCTTCTTTTTTAAGGGTATTTTCCTTTTTGTTTTTTAAAGTTCATGCACTAATATTGCCATTAGCGTGCAAGATCTGCAAAACCTTAATGTGGGAGCACTTAGCATCTCCTATTTAAGAGGCGCTAAAGGCTCACGCATTTACTGTGCATTAATCATAAACATAGTAACATAGTAGATGACGGCAGAAAAAGACCTGCACGGTCCATCCAGTCTGCCCAACAAGATAACTCATATTTGCTGCTTTTTGTGTATACCCTACTTTGATTTGTACCTATGCTCTTCAGGGCACAGACCGTATAAGTCTGCCCCGCACTATCCCCGCCTCCCAACCACCAGCCCCACCTCCCACCCACCGGCTCTGGCACAGGCACAGACCGTATAAGTCTGCCCAGCACTATCCTCACCTCCCCAGCCCTGCCTCCCAACCCCGGCTCTGGCACAGACCGTACAAGTCTGTCCTGCCTCCCAACCCCGGCTCTGGCACAGACCGTACAAGTCTGTCCAGCACTATCCCCGCCTCCCAACCACCAGTCCCGCTTCCCACCACCGGCTCTGGCACAGACAGTATAAGTCTGCCCAGCCCTATCCCTGCCTCCCGACCTTGACTAAGCTCCTGAGGATCCATTCCTTCGGCACAGGATTCCTTTATGCTTATCCCACGCATGTTTGAATTCCGTTACCGTTTTCATTTCCACCACCTCCCGCAGGAGGGCATTCCAAGCATCCACTACTCTCTCCGTGAAAAAGCACTTCCTGACATTTTTCTTGAGTCTGCACCCCTTCAATCTCATTTCATGTCCTCTCGTTCTACCACCTTCCCATCTCTGGAAAAGATTCGTTTGCGGATTAATACCTTTCAAATATTTGAACGTCTGTATCATATCACCCCTGTTTCTCCTTTCCTCCAGGGTATACATGTTCAGATCAGCAAGTCTCTCCTCATACATCTTGTAACGCAAATCCCGTACCATTTTTGTAGCATTTCTTTGCACCTCTTCAATTCTTTTTACATCCTTAGCAAGATACGGCTTCCAAAACTGAACACAATACTCCAGGTGGGGCCTCACAAACGACTTGTAGAGGGGCATCAACACCTCCTTTCTTCTGCTGGTCACACCTCTCTCTATACAGCCTAGAAACCTTCTGGCTATGGCCATCGCCTTGTCACACTGTTTCGTCGCCTTCAGATCCTCAGATACCATCACCCCAAGATTCCTCTCCGTGTCTGTACATATCAGACTCTCATCGCCTAACACATATGTCTCCTGTGGATTTCTACTCCCTAAGTGCATCACTTTGCATTTCTTTGCATTCAATTTTAATTGCCAAACCTCAGACCATTCTTCTAGCTTCTGCAGATCCTTTTTCATGTTTTCCACTCCCTCCGGGGTGTTCATTTTGTTACAAATCTTGGTATCATCTGCAAAACGGCAAACATTTCCTTCTAACCCTTCAGCAATGTCACTCACAAATATATTGAACAGAATCGGCCCCAGCACCAGTCCCTGAGGTACTCCACTACTCACCTTTCCCTCATTTGAGAGAATTCCATTAACCACCACCCTCTGGCGTCTGTCCGTCAACCAGTTCCTAATCCAGTTCACCACGTTGGGTCCTATCTTCAGCCTGTCAAATTTATTCAAGAGCCTCCTGTGGGGAACCATGTCAAAAGCTTTGCTGAAATCTAAGTAGATTATGTCTATAGCACATCCTTGATATAATTCTCTGGTCACCCAGTCAAAGAATTCAATGAGATTCGTTTGGCACGATTTACCTTTGGTATAACCATGTTGTCTCGGATCTTGCAACTTATTGGCTTCCATGAAATTCACTATCCTTTCCTTCAGCATCGCTTCCATTACTTTTTCAATAACCGAAGTGAGGCTTATCGGCCTGTAGTTTCCAGCTTCTTCCCTATCACCACTTTTGTGAAGAGGGACCACATCCGCTCTTCTCCAATCCCATGGAACCTCTCCCGTCTCCAAGGATTTATTAAACAAATCTTTAAGAGGACCCGCCAGAACCTCTCTTAGCTCCCTAAATATCCTGGGGTGGATCCCTTCCAGTCCCATGACTTTGTCCACCTTTAGATTTTCAAGTTGTTCATACACACTCTATTCTGTGAACGGTGCTATATCCACTCCATTCTCATATGTACTTTTGCCAGTCAATCGTGGTCCTTCTCCAGGATTTTCTTCAGTGAAAACAGAACAAAAGTATCTGTTTAGCAGATTTGCTTTTTCTTCATCATAATTTACATAGTGGTTTGCAGCATCTTTCAGTCTCACAATTCCCTTTTTAGTCTTCTTCAGTCTCACAATTCCCTTTTTAGTCTTCCTCCTTTCACTAATGTACCTGGAAAAATTTTTGTTGCCCCTCCTTACATTTCTAGCCATTTGTTCTTCCGCTTTCGCCAGACGTATCTCTCTTGGCTTCTTTCAGTTTCATCCGGTATTCCTCTCCATGTTCCTCTTCTTGAGTTTTTCTGTATTTCATGAATGCCAACTCTTTAGCCTTTATTTTCTCAGCCACTTGCTTGGAGAACCATATCGGTTTCCTTTTTCTCTTATTTACTCTCCTTACATAAAGGTTTATGGCCATATTTATAGTTTCTTTAAGCCTGGACCACTGTCCTTCCACTTCTCATATGTCCTCCCAGCCCATCAGCTCCTTCCTCAAGTATTCCCCCACTTTACTAAAGTCAGAATGCTTGAAATCCAAGACTTTGAGTTTTGAGTGGCTGCCCTTCACTTCAGCTGTTATATCAAACCAAAATGTTTGATGGTCACTGCTGCCCAGTGGGCACCCACTCGGACATTTGACACACTATCCCCATTTGTGAGCACCAGATCCAGCGTTGTTCCCTCTCTTATGGGTTCTGTTACCATTTGTCTGAGCAGAACACTTTGAAAAGCATCCACAATGTCTCTACTTCTTTCCAATTGCGCAGATGGAACCTTCCAATCTACATCTGGCAGATTGAAATCTCCCAGCAACAGCACCTCTCTCTTCTTTCCCAACTTTTGAATATCTGTAATTAGATCTTTATCTAGTTCCTCTGATTGTGTCGGAGGTCTGTAGACAACATCCATGTGGACAAAGGTTCTATCATTTCTTTTAAAGGTGATCCATATCACTTTTTCCTTTCCCCAGGCCCCTGTCATTTCAGTCGCTGCGATATCATTTCTCACATACAGAGCTACTCCTCCACCTTTACGACCATCTCTATCCTTCCTAAATAGATTATAACCTGGTACGTTTGCATCCCATTCATGGGAACCATTGAGCCATGTCTCCGTGATTGCAACAACATCTAAGTCTGCCTCTAACATCAGGGCTTGCTGGTCATGAACTTTATTGCTTAAACTGCAAGCATTTGTGGTCATCACTTTCCATCTACATTTCAGTGGAATTTTTATCTTCTGTTTATTTTTTTTTTTGTTTAGTCTCACTTCCTGCTGTATTCTTAAGAAGTGATTTGCTAAGATTGTTGTATTCATTGCTTTCTTTTCTACTGTCGCATCTTGTCTTTAGCTTTAGCTGGGGGTGACCACTTGAAGTGAACTGCGTCCATATGCCACCCCCGGCCTTCTAGTTTAAATGCCTAGAAATATATTGTCTGAATTTCTCCCCAAGGATTTTTATTCCTGCCACAGTGAAATACAGCCCATCTTTACAATATAGTCTTTTGTTTTTGATATCCTAGTATCTAAAACTGTATGTCTCCATTTACAACAATGAAAACATGGTGTCAGGCTCGCCTAGTGGAGATGTGAGCCCTTGTGCCCGATGGAGGAGGATTCCTCACTGGGCTGTCAGCCAACTCTGAGTTCCCCCTATGCCTCCCTCCGTTCTCCAGGGGTTGAGCCCCCAGGTGCGGGAAGCAGACAGCAGAGAGAACTGAGTCCAGAATAAAGTCCACGGGGCACGGCCAAACAATGGGCAAAAGCAGGACCAGGAGCAAACAGTGGTCCATGCCAGGCAGCAAGCAGTAGCAGATCCAGGAACAGGCAAAGATCAATACCAGGCAGCAAACCGTAGCAAGTCCAGAATCAGGAAGAGGTCAGTACCAGGCAGCAAACAGTAGCAAGTCCAAGATCAGGCAGAGGTCAATAACAGGCAACAAACAATAGCAAGTCCAGGATCAGGCAGAGGTCAAAACCAGGCAGCAAAGAGTAGCAAGTCCAGGATCAGGTAGAGGTCGATACCAGGCAGCAAATAGTAGCAAAACCAGAAGCACTGCAACTACCCAGGAAACTGAATAGAAGCCGAAGCGTGGAAGAACTGGAGGCAGGGCATTAAATAGGACATGAATTAAGCCCAAACATGCACAGCAGTCTTCAAGATGGCTGCCCCCACCGGAGACGCTCTCAAGCCCAAATATGGGCTTCCTTCCTGAGGCTACCCAGCTCCAAGATTTATAGATTTATTTATTTATTTATTTATTACATTTGTATCCCACATTTTCCCACCTTTTTGCAGGCTCAATGTGGCTTACAATACATCTTGAAAAATAGAAGACATTAGAAAATAGACATTTAGTATTACAGAGGAATCTTGGGCAATATGATAATGAAAAAGCAAGATAATAGTATAACAAGCAATATGATTATGATAAAGCAAGATAATAGCATCCTAAGGCACCCACCTCTGAGATGGCCACCATATCCTGGAGATGCCCAAATCCAAGATGGCCACCATCTCCTCAGATGCCCATACCTTGCGTAAACAGGGAACATGACACATGGCATAAATCCTGGCGCGTAGATTAGGTGCATTGGGCTATATTCTATAACAATGCATACAAGTTTTGGAACACCCACGAAATGCCCATTTCAACACCCATAATCATGCCCCTTTTTGCCTGCATACATTAGATTGAGGCACAGTGCATTACAGAATATGCTTAGCAAGTTATGGCCATAAATTTAAAATTTTGCCAATTTGTGCTCATTACTGCTTGTTAAATGCTATTAACAATGCTGATTGGCTTTATTAAGCCAATTATGTTGCATGCGTGGTTACAGAATATGTTTGGATTTTGGTGCGGAATGCTAGGCACACTATATAGAATCCTGGGATTAGTACCTTTTAGTAAGAGTCCATAGTGACGTATAGCCTGCACTAATATAGCAGCTATGCAATAATAGCCCCATGTATACTAAACTGGTCTGGAAAGATGACAATATGTATGCACTAAAATTAATATATGCATGCATCCGATAATGGAATGTTATATGCAAATATGTTCTTCATTGACGAGTGCTAAAAAGCACGATGGGCTCTTTGCATACTGTCCAACATAAGTTTGCTAAATACTATATTTTTAGCACTTGCCACTAATTGGGTGTTTACTTTTTTACTGTGCATGCAATTGAAAGGGCTCAGGTAGCAGAATGTACTAGGGGTTACAAAGGGAGGAAAATAGACTGCTGCAACAGGAAGAGTTGTGGGAAATGTGGAGTACCAGATAGGGAAGAAACGGAGGAGGCCATATCAGAGGAGGGACACAAACCCACTCTTCTTCAGCACTTCAAAAATAATTCTGCATTTACAGAATGTCAATGAATTTCCAAGCAAAAGGATCAGGCACTTCTAAATATGTAAAATGCAGTGGTGTCAGAAATTGAAAGAAAGGGCCACCCTATATCTTAGATATGGCCATGATTGTGCACAAAGATTTCACATCATACATTCTATGGCCTGCACCAACTCAGATGTCTTTCATCATATGCAAGACAGGTGTTGCATCAATGAGAAAACTGCAAAAAGGAAAGGATAAGTGCATCACAGATGGCATCAAGGAGGGGTTATGAGGCAGCAACCTTTTCTCACCAGAGCTAATGTTCCAACTCTGGTACGGGAATTTCTGTGATGTCTGTACAATTAACTTTTAACTTGAGAGCACTGTCCAGTAATTCCTTTCGAGTAATCTTTGCTGTTTCCTGTGTGTGCACAGAAGACACAGTAAAAGGGTTTGGAGTTGTATGGACTGTACAGATTGGAATCATTCTTGTCATGGTTAGTTTGTCGAACGACAAAGCACAAATTCAGAGATTTCTGTGTGAACAGATATCTTAGCATCTGTGGTTCTCTTCAGCTCACTAATTCTTGGTTTGAATGTACAACTCTTTCTGGGTAGCTTTGAGACCCTCATGGACTGGGTCAATATGCAATTTCTGCCCCATTTCTGCCATAAAAGGAGGCTATTCAGATGGCATTGCCCTCCCATATCAGGAAGGGTCTGTCAGATATCTCACAGCAGTCACAGGGACAGAAATAACATGGCTAGTCAGGAAACATCTGAGCTTGTTTAGTTTTGCTTCTTCCATGCTCTCTGGTATGAGTATGAGTCATGAGTGTGAGTCAGGTATTTGCGGTGCATATGGTGGAGGATCCAGGTTGAAGCCATTGCCAGCTATTCCAGTTCTTCTCCCTCAGTAACAGCTGTGGGGGGTCCATTGCCATGCATCCCTTGCACCTCAGAGCTTTGGGTGTCCTCAGGAAAACCTACAAAAGATAAAGAAATCATGATTTTATTGGAGTACAGAATTCCCTTTTGGTTGAAACATGCAATGGACTTTTTCTTCCTCCCATGCCTTTCTTAACATAAGCTTTTATTCACTTACTAGAAATTTGAATCTGAAATGTTTGGAGCTTCTTTGGGCATTTTATGTGTGAACTAGTAAAAAAGGCCCGTTTCTGACACAAATGAAACGGGCGCTAGCAAGGTTTTCCTCGGAGTGTGTATGTTTGGGACAGTGTATGTGAGAGTGACTGTTTGAGAGTCAGAGTGAAAGTGTGAGTGTGTGAGAGAGAGAGTGAGTCTGGGTGTGAGTGTGTTTGTGAGAGAGTGTGTGTGTGTGAGAATGAGAGTGTGTGCAAGTGTGTATGTGAGACACAGTGTGAGAGAGAGTGTGTGTGTGTGGGCGAGAGAGAGAGAGTGTGTGTGAGACACAGATTCTCTGTGAGAGAGAGTGTTTGAGACCAAGCGAGTGTGTGAGTGACTGTGTGGCACATAGAGAGTGAATGTGATACAGTGTGAGACAGAGTGTGTGAGAGTGAGAGTGAGAGTCAGAAAGACATTGTATATGAGAGAGAGAGTGTGTGAGCCCTGCCCTCCCAATCCATGCCCATCTGTCCCCTGCCCCCTCCATTAATCCTTTTCCAGCAGTTCCCCTCTCTCCCTGAGCCCTGCCCTCCCAATCCATGCCCATCCATGCTCCTCTGTCACCTGTCCCCTCCATTCATCCCTATCCAGCAATTCCCCTCTCTCCCTGAGGCCTGCCCTGCAATCCATATCCATCCATGCCCATCTGTCCCCTCCATTCATCCCTATCCAGCAATTCCCCTCTCTCCATGAGCCCTGCCCTCCCAATCCATACCCATCCATGCTCCTCTGTCCCCTGCCCCCTCCATTCATCCCTTTCCAGCAATTCCCCTCTCTCCCTGAGCCCTGCCCTCCCAATCCATGTCCATCCATGTTCCTCTGTCACCTGCCCCCTCCATTCATCCCTATCCAGTAATTCCCCTCTCTCCCTGAGCCCTGCCCTGCAATCCATATCCATCCATGCCCATCTGTCCCCTCCATTCATCCCTATCCAGCAATTCCCCTCTCTCCCTGAGGCCTGCCCTGCAATCCATATCCATCCATGCCCATCTGTCCCCTCCATTCATCCCTATCCAGCAATTCCCCTCTCTCCATGAGCCCTGCCCTCCCAATCCATACCCATCCATGCTCCTCTGTCCCCTGCCCCTCCATTCATCCCTTTCCAGCAATTCCCTCTCTCCCTGAGCCCTGCCCTCCCAATCCATGCCCATCCATGTTCCTCTGTCACCTGCCCCCTCCATTCATCCCTATCCAGTAATTCCCCTCTCTCCCTGAGCCCTGCCCTGCAATCCATATCCATCCATGCCCATCTGTCCCCTCCATTCATCCTTATCCAGCAATTCCCCTCTCCCTGAGTCCTGCCCTTCCAATCCATGCCCATCCATGTTCCTCTGTCACCTGGCCCCTCCATTCATCCCTATCCAGCAATTCCCCTCTCTCCCTGAGTCCTGCCCTCCCAATCCATGCCCATCCATGCTCCTCTGTCCCCTGCCGCCTCCATTCATCCCTTTCCAGCAATTCCCCTCTCTCCCTGAGCCCTGCCCTCCCAATCCATGCCCATCCATGCTCCTCTGTCCCCTGCCTCCTCCATTCATCCTTTTCCAGCAAGTCCCCTCTCTCCCTTCCATGACCCCCCCTCGCATCCATGCTTCTCTCTCTCCCATGTCCCAGCCTGGGCCGCCCTCTTCCCCCCCCTTCGCATCCATGCCCCCCCCCTTCGCATCCATGCTGTCGTTTCTCCCCTGCCCTCCCGCTCCCATTGTTCTTCTTTACTGGCCACCCTCTTCTCTCCCCCCAACATCCCTTTTTGTTTTTTTTCTTCTTTTTAAATTTACCTCCGTGGCGGTTCCGGCAGCGAAGCGTCAGGGAAGGAGGCGGCGCTCCCGACGTCTAGCTTTCCCTTCGCTGTGTTCCGCCTTCTTTTGACGTCATCCTTGACGTCAGAAGAAGGCGGAACACAGCGAAGGGAAGGCTAGACGTCGGGAGCGCCGCCTCCTTCCCTGACGCTTCGCTGCCGGATTTTTTTTTTTTTTCCGCCCTCGACGTCATGACGTTTGACGCGAGGGCGGGGCAGAGACAGCTGGCTGGCTTGAAGGCTTCACACCACGAATCCACGAACCCTTCAGCCTGGGAGTGACGTCAGATGGCTTAATGGCTTCAGAACGTTGTCCTCAGAACGTTGAGGGTGCGTTTTATTATATTAGATAAAAGCTTTTCTGGGTTCCTGGTGGTTCAGCTTGCTATAGTGCCTGGTGTGATTCAAAGAGATGATACAAGTGTGGATGCTGATTGGTCCTTGCATTATTTATAGACTGGAAACAAGATATGTTTGCTTGCAACATTTTTATGATGAAACTAATTCATTTAATTAATGAAGGCACCTTAAGGCACAAATGTGTTCTTGAAATCACAGTGTGAAAAACCATGACATATGCGTAATATATGCTTGAATGCCATAGGAATAAAACATGCATCCAGTGTCTATTTCTCTGTTGCTTTTAGAAGAAAGGCAAAGGAGTGAAGAAAAATTAAACTTTATCACAGCAGGACCGGAAATGTGCATCTGCAGGAATAAAAGGAACATTTATGAAGAAAGATGAGACCACTGTTTGACTCTGTTCTAAAATAAAACAAGTAAAGATGAGTATCATAAAGGGATTTGTTCAGAACTTGAATGCCATTGACATTTGACACAAGATGATCCTAGTGGGAACAAAAACTACAGAAATTCCAAGTGGTCAGCAGTGAAGACTCTCCGAAAATATAATAAAATGTTAAGAAGACCTGGAGGAATTGCCATCTATAAAAATCTAATTTATGTATTTGATTTATTTTTAAAACAGCTGATAATTGAAGTGTAAGAACGGATTTAAATTAACATAATATTTAATTATTTTGTTCTCTAGAGATTGCACTGATTGCATGGAAAACCTAAGTATATATTATTATAGCTACAGAAACTTAATACAATTGATTATAATATTAAAGTTAAGCTTCTCAAAAAGGTAACACATTTAGCTAATGCATTGATATTGGGGGGGAGGGGAGTTATCAATGTAAGCTACTATTAATTCAGGTTATTTTACCTCAAATCAGATTATTTTAGCATAGTGTCTTATTTTATGAGATCTTCTGCTACAATAATCCAGTTTGTGGCAAAATTACCCAACTTAACTTTAGCCCATATTGACAACTTCCCCCCTTAGAAACATATTATTATACAAAAGCAAGACAGAGTTTGGATCGGGGCCTTTTCTTTGTTTTTGAAACCAAACCTTTTCACTATAAATTTAGACTAGAACTACACATTTTGGAATGAAATAATGTAGTCTTTGTTGGCTACTAGCACGTGTTTGTTGATTCACGATTTTAGAATTAGATGATGGACTTACATAGTAGACGTTGGAAGGTAAAGACCATAATTTTAAATGTTCCACCATACTGCATGCCAAGAAAAACATGAACTAGTGAACAAAACCAGCAGTATTGTAATAAGAAAACAACTAGGTGCATTTTTTCCAAAACCTAAAAGCCAGGAATCTAAACGTACATGTTACTGGCTAAGTATTCATTTTTCATGGCACATTTTCTGTACAAGCTTAGAAAACAACCTAGATCTCATAAAATATAGCAATTAAAAAATGCAAGGAAGCCCAGACTTGGGTGTGGGTGGTGATGGTGAGGAGGTTTAATCAAAATGGCTACCTGAGAGATGCTGACTACAGAGTTCTGTGTCTAATGTTTCTTCACACTAGCTGTCTCTATTTTGGTTTCTATCACATGGAAGAGAAAAGGGAGTTTAGAGGTCTTCCTCTTGTATTTCCTATACCAATGGACTTATTTCCATACCTTATATCAAGTCATCCTAATGGACAGTAATTTCATTTTTTAGTATTGCTTTACCATTTTGCCTGGCACCAATATATGGCTCACTGATCTATAATTTCCTAGATCACTTCAGCAGCCCTTTTAAAAAATTGTTGTTACATTGATGACCCTACAATTCTCAGGTATTATGGCTATGTTTGAATGATAATTTACTAGTAACACAAAAACATTAAAAATAATGAAGGCAGACTTCCGGTGACGTCACTGTCCTCGATGGAGGCTTGATCCCGTTGCTCCCGACCAACCCAGCCAAAATAGCAAAATTTAGCACTTCAAACGTCGAAATCTTTACCTCTCTTGCGGACTGAAACTTACCTGAAGTAAGGGACGGTACGATGTCTCAAAAATTGAAAAGTTCGGAGGCCAAAGGAGGGGGACGTAGCAGTCAACACGTGTCCAAAACTCCATCACGCCATGTTTCGCCGCAGCCTGAGGAGGCCTCAGATTTTGAATCTGGGAGATCAGAGGAAGAAACAGGTGCAGTTAGAAAATCGCATTCCGCACGATTGCTCCTTGAGCTTCGAAAAGACTTAGCGCATATGAAGGCGGATATTGTTGAAAGAATTGACAACTTGCGAGGTGAGCTTAAGGAAGTGGGAGCACGTATTGAAGACTTGGAACTGCATATGGATGAGCACGTGGAATATGTGCAGCAAATGAAGCAGCGAGAAGACGGAGTTGAAACGCAGCTGACTGACCTACAATATAAACTTGACGACATTGAAAATCGCAGCAGACGCAAGAATTTGCGATTTCGGGGAGTGCCAGAAACAGGGGCTCAGGAAAAAGTCCTGAGAATTGTACAGGAGATTTGTGGGCAATTATTAGCCGCAATGCCGGACACCCCTATGCCAGAAATTGAACTGGCGCATAGAGCTCTGGGGGCTCCCCAGAATAATAAACCGAGGGACATAGTTGTCAGGTTTTGGAAATTTTCTGAAAAAGAAATTATACTTGCTCAGGCACGCCAGCAAAAAGAGCTGCGATATAATGAATCTTTGATTACAATATATCAAGATTTGTCTGCACATACGTTGCAATGGCGTAGGGAGATGAAACCAGTATTGGCAACACTGAACAAACACAACATTAAGTACCGATGGTCCTTTCCATTTGCATTATGTTTTGCCGTAGCAGGCAAATCCCACCGGATGCGTACTGTTGCAGATGCGAAGCAGTTGCTACAAGAGGCAGGTCTGATGGAAATGGAAGCTGAGGACACCACAGTGGCAGACAAGGCTCGGGACAAAGTCCGTCAATGGCAGCAAGTGTTTAATAAAGCGAAGAAGCCACGATTGGCGGCAGCACGGCATGCAACTTGAACTGTGAATGACACAGGGCTGTGTTTTATTTCTCCTTCTCGGGCTGACAAAGCCACCAGGAATACGAGAGGAACATTGTTATTTCTCTTTGTAACTATACCAAGTTTGAAGACAGGCTTCTGGGTGTGGGGGGGGGATGGGATGGAAAGCCGGGGATGAGGCTGCTGGCCTTGTTGGGAGTTCAGTGTGGTAGAGGGGAGAAGGTCTTTCTCTCTCTGCCACATAGAAAATATTGTTTGGGGAGGGAGGGGGGTGGGGAATATGTTTGTTTTCAGAGCCTAAGTGGGGGGAAGTTCTATACCAAACGAGATTTAATGCTTACATATATAACTTGCTTTCTTTTTGAGAAAAAAGATGATGTCTGACTTGAAGATACTTACTTTAAATGTTAAGGGTTTAAATGCTCCAAGAAAAAGACAGTTGATATACCAAGAACTAGCTAGAGTGCGACCGCAGGTGGTAATGTTACAAGAAACACACTTGAAGCGTGCACATGAATATCTGTTTCGTCCAGCATATTACTCAAAATTTTATTTTGCCTCTGATATCGCGAATAGTAAGAAACGAGGAGTGGCCTTACTTTTTCATGATAGCATACCTGTACAGATCCAGCAAATCAAAAGAGACCCAGCTGGCCGCTTTCTGTTTGTTCGTGGAACGCTGGAGTCTAGGGAATACACTTGGGGATCTATTTATGGGCCAAATACGGGCCAGGCCTCATTTTTTAAAACATTGAAGAAAAGTGTGCGATCTGTACAGGGAGGCTATCTTATTTTTGGAGGCGATTTTAATGCCACCATGAACCCAGAGCTGGACCATTCGGGGACAGTTTCTTGGGCGGACAGAACACTGGCTGAACATCTGGCTTCCTGTGTAGAAGAGATGGGGCTTTTTGATGTTTGGCGAGATGGACATCCGCTTGATCGAGACTACTCCTTTTATTCTTCAGTGCATGCTTCATACTCTCGCATCGATTTTCTTTTTGTAGATAAGTTACTGGGGGGACATGTGAGAGATGCAAAAATAGGAAACATAACTATTTCGGACCATGCCCCGTGTACAGTATTGCTTTCTGTTCCTAGTGAAGATGGCTCCCATAGGCAATGGGCCTTGAATAATACTATGCTTAAAGATGAGCAGATTTGCAAGAACTATGTGAAAGTACTTAAAGAATATTTAAGCTTTAATTTGGGATCTGGTCCCTCCACTGCTGTAGTATGGGAAGCTTTGAAAGCAGTCTCACGAGGGCATTTTATGACAGTGGCTGGACGCCTCAAACGGCAGAAAGAATACCTGAAGCGGTATTGGAGGAACCAGATTGTAGATCTTGAAGTTCAACATAAACGCACAGGCTCCCCTATGATCTATAGATCACTCCAGAAGGCGAGATTGCAGTTAGATGCACTGCTCGCTAAGGAGCTAGATTTTGTTAATGAAAAACTCCATTTACATGCTTATAAAGAGAAAAATAAAATTAGTCGTCAATTGGCACTTAGGTTGCGTAAACTTAGGGTGGATAGAAATATATTTAGGATCAAAGATAGGGAGGGTAAGATTCTCTCCACATCTCAAGCTATTAGAAACCGATTTCAGGCTTTTTATGCTGAATTATACACTAATGACCCCTCTATTCAAAATACTGCTATTCAGGCATACTTAGGGAAATTGAATCTCCCATCCCTACGACAGGACCATTGGGATATGTTGGAAGCTAAGATTGATGTTAAGGAAGTACTCACAGCTATTAAGTCACTAAAGACAGGTAAATCACCGGGCATGGATGGATATACGGGGGAATACTATAAAGCTTTTGCCCCATACCTTGCACCAGTTTTAACTGAGGTCCTAAATTATGTGCGGGAGGGAGGAAACTTACCCCCTACCATGAAGGATGCATGGATAGCAGTTATCCCTAAGCCTAACAAAGAGGTGACTGAGTGCGCCTCTTACCGCCCGATTTCTATACTTAATGTTGATGTACGTATTCTGGCTAAAGTAATGGCAACTCGGTTGGTGAATGTCCTACCAACCTTGGTGCATTCAGATCAGGTGGGTTTTCTTTTGGGAAGACAAGCCTCTGACAATATTAGAAGGACGTTGGATGTGCTATACTTGGCGAAACAAACACGATCCTCATGCTGTTTACTTAGTATCGATGCCGAAAAAGCATTCGATAGAGTGCACTGGGCCTTTTTGCATATGGTATTACAGAGGTTTGGCTTTGGACCTATGTTTAGAGGCTTGATCCAGGAACTATACGCTGCTCTTAGGGCATGTGTCAGAATTAATGGCTGCACCTCTCCCTATTTTGAACTACATCGAGGTACACGCCAGGGGTGCCCTCTTTCCCCTCTTTTATTTGCCCTTGTAATGGAACCTTTAGCGTATAACATTAGATCTAATCATGGAATCCAGGGGGTGAAGGCGGGTGCCTGGGAATCAAAAATTACCCTCTTTGCGGATGATGTTTTGCTGACACCTCTCCCTTGACATCAATACCGGCAGTGTTTGCTGAAATTGAATTGTATAGCCAAGTCTCGGGTTTCAAAATCAATTATACAAAGACTGAGGCGATGGCAGTAGGGATGGAAGAGATAGAGTATCAGACCTGTCGCCAGCTTTACCCGTTAACTTGGGTCACCCAGGGAATAAGATATTTGGGTGTAACACTCACACACAAGATGGAAGATATGAGTGCAGTTAACTATTTACCACTAATAAAGGAACTGGGCAAAGATCTGGATAGATGGAATCCACTGTATTTGTCATGGTTTGGGCGAATAGCAACAGTTAAAATGAACATATTACCACGACTGTTATATCTTTTTCAGTCTATCCCTTTGCCAATTGATGACCGTATGCTTTGGTCGCTACAAACCAAGCTTCAACACTTTATATGGCAGGGTCGTAAACCTTGACTTCCCAGATCTATTTTGTATGTAGCCCGTAAAGGAAAGGGTGGATTGGGTGTACCACATTTGGGGTTATACCACAGAGCAGCCCAGGCAAAAGCTGCTATTGAATGGTTTCATGAATCAGATCATAAACTATGGATCAGAATGGAACAATTTATGATTCGTAGCCCCTTAAAGTTAGGGCAATTACTCTGGTTGACGCCTAAAAACAGATATCTTCCCCAGTCTCTTAACCCTATCATACAATATACTTTTTCATGTTGGGATAAAATAGAACGAGTGAAAGGATTTCATGACTCACGTTTGACACCTATAGCATACAATGCTACTTTCCCTCATGGATGCTCCCCTTCCCCTTTTATTAATTGGCGAAAGAATAGGTTGATATGGTGGGGACAATTAATGAAAGAAGAACATTGTATTACTTTTGGAGAACTAGCAGCTGAGTATGACTTACCTCCACAGGATAGATATGCGTATAATCAGATTATTCACTTTCTTCAGTCATCTGGTCTAAAAAGTAAATTAAGGGGAGAGGTTACTTTGTTAGAGAAAATGTGTGTGGAGACGGAAGAAACTAAGGGATTGATCTCTAAATTATATGGTCATATGAGGGATTCATTAGAGGTTAGCGGTAAGCACCGTGATAGATGGGAAAAGGAACTGGAGGTGACTTATACGCCTGTACTTTGGCAGCAGATGGAGCGGGCCTCAGTCCATAGCTCCAGGGCAGTCAATATTCAAGAGAACTGCACAAAGGTTCTATACCGATGGTACCTCACTCCGGTGAGGTTACACCATATGTTCCCAGGGGCATCAAAATTATGCTGGAGGGGATGTGGATAGGAAGGCACAATGGGGCATATTTGGTGGACCTGTAGAAAAATAGAAGCATTTTGGAAGTCGGTGCAAGGAAGAGTGCAGGTGTGGGTGGAGGGACAGATCCCTTGGGATCCAGCGGTGTTCTTATTTAATAGATCTATTGCCGGGCTTAGTGCTGGAAGAAACTTGTTGGCTAAGCATTGCTTCAATGCAGCTCGATTGTTGATTGCACGGATGTGGAAGAAGAATGAATGCCCTTCAATTCGCCGTTGGTATAATCTGGTTAGGTATATAAGTGACATGGAAAAGCTACTGGCTAAGGAACATAAAACCCTAACAAAATGGGAACAGATGTGGGCTCCTGTGATAAAGTCATTAAAGTGAAAATGTTGGATAGAATTCCTCTTCATGAAGGGGTGAGAGGCGGGGAGAGGGGGTTGGGAAGGGTGGTTTGGAGGGGAAGGGGTAAATTTGAAATGTTTAAATATTACAAGAAAAATTATTGCTGTTGTGTGAAGGTTCTCAGTAGAGAAATGTATGTATGCCAGATGTTTAATGACAAGGGACCTGTATGTTTTTTTTTTTATTATTTGAACAGCTTCAGTTGTAATACATGGATTCCTTTAATAAAGATTCTTGTTAAAAATTAAAAAAAAAAAAAATAAAAATAATGAAGGCAGATAAAGACCATGTGGCCTATCCAGTCTATCCATCCATACCATCTAATATACATTCCTATCCCTTAGAGATCCTATGTACTTTTCCCAAGCTTTCTTGAATTCAGGTTAGCAATTTTATGTTTGAGCTTTTCGGGACTCTGGGATGATTGTTGTCCAGTCCTGGTGATTTGTTGATCTATTAAAGGAATCCTGTTCTGAGGGAATGGATCCTCAGAAGCTTAGCTGAGATTAGGTGGCAGAGCCGGTGGTGGGAGGCAGGGCTGGTGGTTGGGAGGCGAGGATATTGCTGGGCAGACTTATACGGTCTATGCCAGAGCCGGTGGTTGGGAGGCAGGGATAGTGCTGGGCAGACTTATACGGTCTGTGCCCTGAAAATGACAGATACAAATCAAGGTAAGGTATACACAAAAAGTAGCACAAATGAGTTTATCTTGTTGGGCAGACTGGATGGACCATGCAGGTCTTCTTCTGCCGTCATCTACTATGTTACTATATTACATCTTCTAGATTTATAGAGGTCAAGTTTCAAATATCTCTTAAAATATTAAAATAGATTCATACTAATGATTAAATTCTGTTCTGTCATCGTCCATTGTCATTTTTTTAAACAACCTTGTTTGACTATGGATTGACTGTGATGAATATTAGTATATAATCTTCATTAGCAACCAAAGTTATAGTAGTCTAGTACTAGTGAAACCCCAAATGAGTTCAACAAAACTCAATTGGGTCAATACTTAAAAGAACTTATACATTTAGCTGTTGCCACTAATGGGGAAGTTATCAATGTGGGATACCATTAATACAGGTTATTTTACTACAAGTTGTGGTATTTTAGCACAGGATCTCTTCTAAAATAGCATGACTTGAGGTCAAATAATGCATCATAATGATAGTTCACATTGATAACTTCCCTCCTAAGGACCTAATTCTTTATATGTCACCTAAAATATCAGCACCGATTGAAAACACGCTTAGGCGTATTCTATAAGCTTCGCCTAAAGTTAGGCATGGTTTATAGAATAAGTGCAGCGCTGTCCATGTGACTAAAATTTAGGCACAGCAAATTATGCCAATAAAAACCTGGTGTAAATACCCACACCTAGATTTAGGCATGGAACGGGTTATTTTATAACACTGTGCTTAAATTTTAGCTACGCCCATGACCCACCTGTGCTCCTTCCATGGCCTGCCCCCTTTTGAGATCCGTGTGGACTATTTTATAGAATACTCTTAGTGAGTAGTGTGCATAAATTCTAATTAGACCCAATTAGTGCCGATAATTGCTTAGCATCCAATTATCAGCACTGATTGGCTTTGTATTCAATTAAGTTACGCGCACAAATCAGCTATATGTGTTAATTTGCATGTGTAACTCTAGGCACCATATATAGAATCCGGGGCTCCGCATTGAATTTCTGGGGATTACACTGGTGGTGGTCAGCAAAACTCTGATTGCTGTAAACTGTAAACTGAATATTGGGCCTCAGGTTTTTAAAGCTCTCCAATGATTTAATTTGCAGAATTCCACGGGGAAATTATTCCTGTACAATGGTGGGGCAGCTTCAGAGAAGGCTCTTTCTCTTAGACAAGTACTTCTAATATGCTGTAAAGATGGAATTACTGACAGTGAATGGAAGGGATGAGTAGAAGAATAATGCACTAACTTTTGGGACAGATATAAAGGACCTCCATTATGTAAAATCTGAAAAATCAAATACAGAACTTTAAACTGAACTCTTGATTTTGTTGGGCAAAAAAGAAACCTAAAATGCAGATTAAATTAATGATGGGGGGCTGGCGCCAAGGTGGGTTAGGACTACCGGATCTATCCCTATATAACCAGGCTTGTTTATTGAGGCACTTAGGTGACTAGGTTGGCCAATCTAGTGCATTTACACCGCTGGAGGCAGAATGTGAGTATTTTGCCCCTTATGATCCTATCACACTGCTGCATCTAGAACAGGGCCAGCTTCCGTCCCATTTCAAACAATGTACGTTACTACAACCAATGTGAGTGGCATGGAGGACGCTGGTAAAAAGCTTGGCGGGAAACACATCAGTTTCAGAGTTATTAGCAATTAGAGGAAATCTGAACTTTGAGCACGGGCAGAACAACCCCGTGTTCCTGAGGTGGAGTAAGTTGGAGATTACAAGGGTGGAACATTTATTAGAAAGGGGAGGAGTCCTTATAAAGTTTGAAGAGCTACAATCTAAGATCGGGAATGCCTGAGGGGACCGTTTTGCATATACACAAATTAAACACTACATTTTAAACTTAAACCAATTAGACTTGAAGATGAAATTAGGGCACAACATCCGCACTTTCTTCCAAAATCAAGAGGCACTGGGGATGACAGTGTCATCGCTATGTAAAGCACTGGTGAAACGAGCCCTGCCAAAAAACCTTCAGCATATTACACAAAAATGGGAAAAGGAATCGGGAAGGTCGTTGGCGGGGTGGGATGTGTGGGCAACACTGAACAGTATTCCGACCCTCACCATAGATGAGAGACTGTGAGAATGTGGGTATAGGGTGGTTATGCGGGCATATATGCCAGGTCAGCAGTGGGGGCATATGGGAGCTGCGGGGGAGGCAAAGTGCGTCAAATGTGCCCATACACCTCACATTTTATATCACGCCTTTTGGGGCTGCCCGGAAGTAAGGGCCTTTTGGGGGCAGATTCAGAGATACATGACTAAAACCTTAAGAATGCCAGTGGGCGGGACTTGGGATCATTTTATGCTAGACACACAATTAGCATTTAAGACACAGGCCAAAGGGGGCTAGGATTTGGTGTCGTAAGGTCTGCTTGGTGGCCCGAAAGAGTATTTTACCGAGTTGGATATCCCCAGAACCTCCTGCATACTGGCAATGGAGGAATCAGGTGCATATACTGGCAAAGTGGGAAGCCAGGGAAGTGAAGAGGGCTCCGAAATGAAAAAAATGTTGTCTACAAGTTTGGAACAACTACCTACAGAAACTGAGTCCTCGCGGGCGAAGCTTACTGCTTAACCTGTTGTAGCATAAAATTGAGGTTGGGTCATTCAAATCTCTTTCGGGGTTATGGTTGGCTCCGGGGGGAGGGGGGCATGCCGGAACTTTAAGAGTTCAGTAGTGGAGAGTAGAGATGACGGGAGGGGAGGGAGAGTAGGTCCTGAGGTAGAGTGGGAGGGAGGAGGGGGAGGGTTAGAGAGGGGGGTTGAGGAGATTAGAGGGGGGAAAAGCAGTTAGGTTAAAGAGGGGAACTAGAAGTTGGTTTGATTGGTAGAATTAGGCTTTGAAGAAGCCCAACCAGACAAGGTCCGATATAAATATGTAAACTGGACAACAAGTTGTTACAAGGGAGGGTGATTTACTGGTTGATTATACTGTTGGGGAGGGGGAGAGGGGGATAAAAATTAAAAGATTGATGATGGTATTTCTTTGGGTACACTTGATGCAAGTGGTGGACTCTGTTTGGAGATTACTGTTCTTATATGTATATGTGAAGTTCACTTTCTTTATGCTGTCATTAATAAAAAAAAGTTGAAACATAAAATTGAACTCTTGATTCCATCAGGAGCCAATGTAACTGCTCTAGCAAAGGGCAAGCAGATAACCAGCCAGCTTATTTTCGAAGGAGAAGGGCGGCCATCTTCTGACACAAATCGGGAGATGGCTGGCCTTCTCCTAAGGCCGGCCAAATCGGTATAATCAAAAGCCAATTTTGGCCGGCTTCAACTGCTTTCCGTCACAGGGACGGCCAAAGTTCAAGGGTGCATGTCGGCAGTGTACCGAAGGCGGAATGGGGGCGTGGTTAACAGATGGTCATCCTCGGCTGATAATGGAAAAAAGAAGGCCGGCCCTGACGAGCATTTGGCTGACTTTACTTGGTCCCTTTTTGTTCATGACCAAGCATTGAAAAGGTGCCCAAACTGACCAGATGACCACCAGAGGAAATTGGGGATCACCTCCCCTTACTCCCCCAGTGGTCACCAACCCCCTCCCACCCAAAAAAAACATTTTTTTGCCAGCCTCTATGCCAGCCTCAAATGTCATACCCAGCTCCATCACAGCAGTATGCAGATCCCTGGAGCAGTTTTTAGTGGGTACTGCAGTGCACTTCAGGCAGGCGGACCCAGGCCCATCCCCCCCTACCTGCTACACTTGTGGTGGTAAATGGGAGCCCTCCAAAACCCACTGTACCCACATCTAGGTGCCCCCCGTTACCCTTGAAGGGCTATGGTAGTGGTGTACAGTTGTGGGGAGTGGGTTTTAGGGGGGGTTGGGGGCTCAGCACACAAGGTAAGGAAGCTATGCACCTGGGAGCAATTTGTGAAGTCCACTGCAGTGCCCCCTAGGATGCTTGGTTGGTGTCCTGGCATGTGAGGGGGACCAGTGCACTACAAATGCTGGCTCCTCCCACGACCAAATGGCTTGGATTTGACCGGTTTTGAGATGGCCGCCATTAGTTTCCATTATCGGCAAAAACCAATGTTGGCCATCTCTAAGGGCGGCCCAAATGTTGAGATTTAGCCGTCCCCAACCGTATTATCAAAATGAAAGATGGCCGCCCATCTTGTTTTGATAATACGGTCAGGTACGCCGCTTTACGGGGGCCGTCATTAGAGATGGGCACCCTTATAGATGGGCGCCCCCATTCGATTATGCCCCTGCATATGACTTCTGAAAAGTTCACGGTACAGTAATGTTGTATTGTAAATGTTTATTTCTTTATTTTGTTTAAAAATGTATTCTATACTGTACTATCTATAAAACCAGACAGTGAAAACATGAAAATTGCAGCATATCGGAACAGCATTTCAGGTTAACCAGAAAGAATATGACAAACTAGACTTATTACTTTCTAAATGTGATGACCATTGATTTGCATAATTGAATGTTATTTGACAAATGTGATAATATTCAATGTCTGTATGTTAGGCTCCAGATTTAGAAATATTACATGCTTTAACATTTTATTTTGATAAACCAAGTATTCAGAATTAATGACCGAGAAGGGAAAATATGTCATAGTGTAGCACATACTATTTCATTATTTCAGAGGAAATCTGCTACAGCTTTCTGCACTCTCACATCTGAAGTGTTACACTGAGGGCAACTGTTAGCCATTCAGGAAATGGTAAATTATCACCTGTTCTTGCTTAGGAAAAAAGAGCAATATATTCCAGTCATGCCTCATACATAACACATTCATAGCACAGAGAATTTGTTCAGACAGTTGTATAAATTAAAGATAAAACAAGCTTACGCTTCAGATAAAATATATACACAGTGATGTTCCAAAAGATATAATGGTTTCATGGTTTAGAAATTAAGCAAGTTGGCTGGTTCTTTAAGGTGGCAATTCTATAAGGGGGTGTCTTATTTTAAGTGCCCCAATGCCCTGTGGTGAGAACCTCTATTCTATAATGACATCTGGGCATCCAGATTCCATTATAGAATACTAACATAATTTGATATTGGCATACCTTCTCCCAGATTCTTTTATAGGCCATCCACATTTGAGCATAGATCCCAGATGTGTGTGTAAACTAATTAGTCAATTAGGTGCTAACAATAAATTATTGAGAGTTAATTGGCACTTAATTGGCACTAATTAGTAGTTACACATGCATCTGTTCTATGCCCTATTATTCTATAACATATGTGCCTAAATTTCATAGCAAGCAGCTCAAAAGGAGGTGTGGCCATAGGAGGGGAATGGGTGGGTGGGTCAGGGGCATACCCAGAAATTAGGCATGATGCTATAGAATACTTGGATTTGTGTACCCAACTGCCATCAGTTGGTGCAAGTAATTATCAGCAGTAATTGGCATTAAGATTTATGCACACAACTCACTAAGCGTATTTTGTAATGTGGTGCACCTAAATTCTAAGTTGAAATGTTGAAAAGGGGGCGTAGCCATGGGTGAGACATGTTATAGACTATACCTGCTCTGTGCCTAATTTAGGCATCAGGATTTACGCCAATATACCTTGGCATATTTTTTCCACACGGAATTTTCAGGTACCATATGTAGAATCTAGCCCAATTTGATCAGTCATAGACCTAGTGTAACTGTGGACAGCAAAGGCATTAATAACATACCGTATTCTGTAAGTGCCACTAGTTAAACAGCGAGGCTTTAATTTTTACTTTTTTTGGGGGGGGGGGGGGGAAAGCAGAAATATACAATAGGGGATTATTTCTTTAATTCCTTATGTAAACATCTGGATGAAACAAGCACTTTTTAAAAAACTATGCATGCCTCCAAGCTGATGCACAACCTGACGTGGAAATCTTTTAAAATAGACCTGTATTCCCTATGTAAGATGAAGAATACATGTGTAGAATTTTGGCCTACCCAAGCCACACTCCCTTGAAACCTCTGTCCCCGGGATCTCCACGTATAAACAGCAGTGTTTCAATGCCACTATTTGAACATGAAGATGATTTTGAAATAGAGGCCTTAGCCTTGGTGAAAACTGACCATTTTTTTAATGACACAGAAATGTAAGAAAAATGTAGTCATGGTAAAATATAACTCCACCAATATTTTTCATGAAGATATGTTTAGTAGTCCAGCAAACAAAGAGTGGGGGTGAATGAGAATTTCCACACAAAATCAATGAGATCACAAGGAATGTAATTGAACATGTATTCCTCAAGCACTATCACATACGGGACCCAACATGGCCCGTGTTTTGGTGGGAGTACTGCCCGCCTCAGGGAACAATACCAATGTACTGCACCATTGTCAGAGAAAGAACTGCAGCATGTGCCGCTTGCAGAAATCTGGTGCTATTAGTGCCAACAAGGAATTTAAAAACGTTGCTACAAACCAGTTGTCAAGAGAACACTGTTACACAAAACATAATCGCCAGTGTTCAGCTGTAGTTCCTTCTCTGACAATGACCCTGAGGCAGATGGTACTCCTGCTGAAACAGGGGCCATGTCAGGTCTCTTCTGTGATGGTGCTTGATGAATACATTTTCAATTATATTCCTCATGAACTCCTTGATTTTGTGTGGAAATCCCCGTTCACCCCCACTGTTTGTTTGCTGGACTTCAGATTATATGGGGTTCTTGCTTTCTGCCCTTCTCTGTGTGATACTTTCAGTAGGACATCATTATTAAAGACCTGCAGGTTAAGGGATGATTTCTTAAAAGCTTGATGAATTAGGAATGTGACTTCACTGTTGTGCCTAAAAAATGTAGGGGCCCTTTTACTACGGGGTTTTAAGCCCTTAATGTGTGGTTAACATGCAGAAATAGGCTACCATAGGACTATGTTAAGGGATTATGCAGTAGTTTGCCTGTTTCTGCCTGTTAAACTGCACTTTATTGGTGGAGAGTGGATGTTGAAATATTAGCCAGCTAGCACATTAAGGGGCGATTCTATCTATGGCTCTTAAAAAGTTTGCATATTCTATAAGTTACGCTAAAAATGTTAGCATGCCTTTGCAAACAGGGCCCTTAGTGTGAGTGGTTTACAATTAAAATTTAATATATACATCTTACTTCATACAATGCACATCCATTTATGCCAACAAAGTCATGGCATAAATCCAGGCATGTTGATTTAGGCACACACGTAAATTTCAGAATTCCCACAAAACACCCATTTCTCCATCCATAACCATGCCCTTTTTTGTTTCTGCGTGTTAGAAGTTAAGGCACACTGTGTTTTTTTTTTAATTTTTTTATAACCATTTAAATTTTTACAAGCGATAAAACAACTTGCTGGAAATACAGAGAAAGTAATATGTAGGAATTATTTCAGTCAGGTAATTCTATTCTCTTCCTTAGACCACTAAATAGGGAGAGTGAAACAAGATAACCGTGGTATTAATCTGGTTATCCCCAGATATTACTCGTCTAATTCATTATTCCACATTGATCATCTGGTTGGCTTCTTCAAGGCCAATACGGTGTATAGTCAAATCATTTCATTGAAAAAACATATTTATTGTCTAATATTAGTTAGAAATAATACATCTGATTACATTCTTTCTCTTTCAAAAACCAGAAGTTATTTAACAATACATATACTTAAGTCTCTAATTCAAATCCCACTGATTAAAGTTATCCCAGTTTTCACAGGCTTCACTCCTTTTAAAGTAATAATTTGAGGAAATATTTCTGAGGAAAACTTTAGGAATCATACCCGGAACTCTGGGAAAAACAATAATCTCCATATTAATCATCTATAATAATATCCATTTTATTATTCAAAATTTCTGGTCTATTATCATAACCACTTCTTGCTTATGTAGAATCATTTATTATATCAATTTTTTACTCTCAAAGGGTTCAGTTGAATTGTCCATGTGACTCTCTAATAAAATTATATCTGAAACAAAATTATTTACTGCCACCGTTAGGTCCCGAAGCGCCTTCCAGATGGTATTCAATGTAACCTCCACGGGAGCCAAAAACTCCAAGTTGATATCTCATAGATGTTTAGGAGTGGTTCCGCCGATTCGGGTTCTGCTGTAAATGTCCTCTGTTTCAACATATACCACTAACTCACTCCTCCACTCCTTTGGACATGGTGGTTGAATAATTCGGGAGCGATGGAGTTGTTTTTTCCAGGTCCAAGAGCGTCGATGCTCCTTCGCCGGCGCTAATCAAAGGACTTGCAAACCCTTTCATCTGTGGGCAGTTCGTCGCACAGCGGTCCCGCACTTGCTGCTCAGGGGATAAAACGCTGGCCATCGGCGGCTGACCGCCAGTTGTCCCCTTCCTCTCAGTTAAGATAACTGCAATTGCAGAGACAAAATTTACTTAAAGAAGACAAAACTTCAGAGGGCAGCTGGGCCATTGGGCACACGAACTTCAGGTCACCATCTTACCACTCTCCCTGTTTGGGACACTCTTTGGTTTTTCCTCAGAGGCCTGTCTGATATGGGTAACCCTTCAGCATAGCCCTCTAAGTCATTGAAACACACAAGCCCCTCCACCTCTACAAGGTGGTGTCCCTTCGGAGGGGGGCACACTGTGTTACAGAATATACTTAGCCACTTGTGTGTGTAATTTGTAATTATCAGTTAGTGCTCATTATTGCTTGTTAAGAGCTGTTATTAACACTGATTGGCTTGTTAAGCCAATTAAATTATGTGCGCTGATTTAATGTACGCTTGGATTTTGGCAGGGATATCTAGGTGCACTATATAGAATCCAGAGGTAACTGGCTAACACAGCATTAACACTGGACCAGTTACCACCTAAATAGGATGCAGTAAATGGTCTCACATTAATTTTCAGCAGGTACCATGCATTAATGGAACATTAATGTGCAACCTGCAATAAAAATAGTGCAAATGCGAGAGGACTTCCAGTGGCGCCATGAGCTAAGCAGCAGCAGCATGCAAGAGCTCTGGGACCTCCCGCCTGATTACAAGTCAAAACCTAACCAGCCTGGATCGGATAATTACATGGACCGGTATTTGCGCAGCACTCCTGCCGGAATGACGTGACTCCAGTTAAAACTGCAAAAACAAAAATTGCAAGTGGCGAACCCAAAATGGCCGCCGACACAACGGAGGCGCCAATGGCCTTTTCCGAAATGCAACTAGAGCAGCTAACGACAGCTATAGTGAAGGCATGGGCGCCCAAATGGGCAGAGTTGGACCGCAAACTGGACGGTTTTCAAACTATATTAGATGGCCTACAGACCCGTGTAAGTGATGTGGAAGTGAGAATCTCCACCATTGAGGATGATAAACGTGGCTATGGCCCAGACCTGGCAGATATGCGACACCAACTGCAGGAACAAAATGCTAAAATAGAAGATCTGGAAAATCATTCCCGTCGAAATAATGTGCGAATAGTGGGTCTGGCAGAGACATTACCCGAGCGTAACTTGGAAGACTGGCTAGAGAGATGGCTCAGTAAAGAGTTGTCATTAACGGACTCCCTAGGTCCACTGGTAATCGAGTGGGCTCACCGCATTGGTAAAAAAACGGAGATACAAAACAGACCATAAGTAGTAGTGGTGAAAATTCTAAATTACAGGCACAAACTGGAAATATTGCAGGGTTTTCGGATCAAAAGAGAAACGCTAAAATACAACGGGAGGAACATTTTGATTTTTCAGGATTTCTCCACAGAAGTGCAAGAACAGCACAGAAAACTTCACTCTATTTGCAAAACCCTAGTGGATAAGAAAATACGCTTCAACATTCAATATCCAGCGCGGATGAGAGTACAGATAAAAGACACATGGCACATTTTCAATAAAGAAGAGGAGGACAAACAATATTTACTGGACAATAATCTGCTGGATGCCGCGTGAGTGCCGGCAGGGACAATTTAAACAAGTTGTGAAGCCTCAGGCTGGTTGGTATGGTTTAAAGTATATACAATGTTGTTAACATGACACACTAGTGAAATAGTAGAAGGCGGGAGTCCCAAGCGCCTTATGGGGCCCCATTCCACTACCAAGGTACACTGCTGGTGGATGGAAGATACTAGGTATAGAGGGGGGAAGGAATGGATGAGGGCGGGAGTGAGGTAAGGACGTAGAAAAGTCACATGGAGACAGAGGGACGGGTATGTGGGTGCAGAATATTGCATATGATTTAACTCCCCGAGAGATAGAGAGTGATCAGTGGAACAGGATTAGAAACACTTTAGAGGCCCGGCCTCTGCGGGGGGGGGGGGGGGGGGGGGGGGGGGGAAGAAATATTATGGAACAATGCTATGCCAGCACGGGTGATCTCATGGAATGTTGGGGGTATTAGCACCCCTATCAAAAGAGCTAAAATATTGCAAGCACTGAAACGGCATAAAGTAGACATTGCATGCCTTCAAGAAACACGATTAGATGCCGTAGAACATGAGAAATTACAAAGAACGTGGGTGGGAGAATGTCATTACGTAGCCTCCCAGGGACGTAAAGGGGAACTGGCAATACTAATACGAAAGGGGCTTCCGTGTAAGGCCAAGGTATTGGCAAGGGGGGGCAAGGCAGATATGTCATAGTACACATATGGCTGCAAGGTATAGAATTTCTCCTGGTGAACATATATGGCCCGCATGGACATGAACCAGGCTTATTTGGTCACTTGGCAAGTACCTGTCTACAACATAAGACCGCCCAATTGATAGTGGTGGGGGATTTTAACCTTGTTTCAAATCCAGATATAGACTCTACAAATCCAACTTCCCCCCATTACCAAGGGCCCAGACTTAAAGAGTTCTCCACCTTTAAGAAAATGTTAGATTTAATAGACACCTGGAGAGTTCTCCATCCTAGTGAGAGGGATTATACGCACAGGTCCCGGGCACATGGTACCTAAGCACAATTAGATTATATTTTAGTAAATCGGACCCTGTTCCATATGATTATACAGCAGAAGTGGGGCTGGAGGGGATATCAGAAAATGCACTAATTTGGGTAGACCTAGAAATCCCAGCTGACACATTAAAGAGAGGGGGATGGAGGTTTCCGGCCTACTTACAAGGGGATGTGCACTTTCAGCAGTACCTACGTAGCAAATGGGAAGATTATACCCATCACAAAGTAGAACATGCACAGACACAGCCAGAACTATTCTGGGATGCCTCTAAGGCGGAGATACGAGGGGAAATAATAGCGTATTGTAGTAAGAAAAAGAAACGCAGATTAGCCAGTATATTGCAGTTAGAACGAAAGCTTCAACAAGCTAGATGCACTTGTATGCGCAGACCCAGTAAAGCAGGGCTAGAGGAGATTAAGATAGTACAGACAACATTGAACACATTATTACACGAAAGAGAGACTAGATCAACTCTATACTATAAATATAGATTACAGAGATTTGGTAATAAATCAGGTGCCCTTTTGCCTAAAGTAATCAAAAACTGGGGAGGGACTCGAGTAATCACGGCCCTGAAAAACAAACAAGGGAATCTAACAAACTCAAGAGAACAAATAGGACAGATCTTTACAGAATACCTCTCAAGTTTGTACTCGTCCCCGTTGACAGGAGGTAGCAGACAAATTAGGGATTATATATGAAGTCAGGCCTAGCCAAATTGGCCATAGAAGATGTAGAGAAGCTTAATACACCTCTGATGCTCAGAGAGTTACAAAAAGCAATAAAATCGCAAAAACCTCGGACGGCGCCAGGCCCGGACGGGTTCGCCGGAGAGTATTATCGATTGTTACCACCGGAGGCCTTGGCCTCTTGTTAGGATATTTTGAGGCGGCGATTGCAAAAGGGCAGTTCCCGCGGTATGCCAACACGGCTTTGATAATATTGATTCTGAAGCCAGGAAGAGACTCAGATAAGCCAGACTCCTACAGGCCAATATCACTGCTCAACGTAGACATTAAATTATTAGCGAAAATACTGGCTGAGCACCTTGCAGACCTCTTGTCCAAATTTATAAGGAAAGAACAGATAGGGTTTGTGCGGAATAGACAATCAACACAAAACATGCGTAAGCTCTTGCTGGCTATGGCAGGCTGTTATGAAAGAGAAACACCTGCACTGGTAGTAAGCCTGGATGCCGAAAAAGCATTTGACCAAGTACACTGGGACTACCTATTCTACACATTAGAACATATGGGGTTTGCCGGGTGGTACTTGGAGGCCATTAGGGCCTTGTATAACAAACCACAGGCCAGTGTATTGGTCAATGGCCTGAAAGAACAAGAATTTGTAATTCAAAGAGGTACGAGACAGGGCTGCCCCCTTTCCCCATTACTGTTTGTGATATCATTAGAACCTTTACTATGTACCTTGGCAGGGGACGGGGAGATACAAGGGGCCTGTGTTGGGGACTATTGTGTTAAAGTGCTGGCATATGCAGACGATCTCCTACTGACATTGCTCCACCTGCAGAGGTCGGTCCCGACACTCTTGGAAAATATTAGACGATTTGGACAGCTTTCAGGCTTTAAATTAAACTAAGTAAGTCATGTGCCATGGCGGTGGGGGAGGGGGGAGAGGTAAAAGACGATTTCCACTTAAGTGGGCGCCCATTCAATAGAATTATTTGGGAGTCGGGGTCCCAGCTACCTTAGATGGAGGAGTGGAGGAGTGGCCTAGTGGTTAGGGTGGTGGACTTTGGTCCTGGGGAACTGAGAAACTGAGTTTGATTCCCACTTCAGGCACAGGCAGCTCCTTGTGACTCTGGGCAAGTCACTTAACCCTCCATTGCCCCGTGTAAGCTGCATTGAGCTTGCCATAAGTGGGAAAGCACGGGGTACAAATGTAATAAAAATTATAGGACCTAAATATACAAGGACTATTGCAAAAAACCAAGGTTAGCCTGAACACATGAACTTCCATTATCACTACTAGGTAGAATAGCCTTGTTTAACATGATGATTGCACCAAAGTGGTTGTACATAATGCAAATGTTACCGATTTGTTTGACACAACAAGATGAGAGAAAACTACACGCTATGATACAAAGTTTCTTGTGGAAGGGGCATAAAGACCGAATACCTATGGTCACACTTTGCATCCCAGTAGAATATGGCGGCCTGGGGCTTCAAAATATAAAGTTTCTAAATATCGCTAGTGGCATGAGGAATATAAATGACTGGTTTTGAGACACTGAAGAATTCTCAGCCACCGCCATGGAACTGGCCTCCATGGGAGGAGTACATTTCAGTGTATACCTACATGCGTCTGGGGTACCCATTCCTTATGTGTTGCGCCAATCCGGGATCATGACATTTGCGAAACCGGTGTGGAGGTGGATTTGTCGCTTGCATCACTTTAAAGTGACACCTTTTTTGGCCACCTGCGGCAATCCGGCCTTTGCACCGGGCAATTTATATGCCCAGTTCCGGAGATGGGAGAGATGCGGCATTAAATACCTGCTGCAGGTAGTAACCTGCGATGGACGTATGAGACCCTTTTCTGAATTGCAGGCTGAGTATGGGGTGCTGGAGACAGATCAGTTTTATTATGCACAGCTAAAACATTACGTGCACTCCTTGCCCTGGGAGTCTCTTGCGGAAGATGCCCAGGAAGAGCTGTCTACGGCATTTTCAATAGAATCACAACAAAAGGTACCACTGTCCTACCATCATCAACACATAAAAGACACAGCCAGAGAACTGGATTACCAAAATTTGTCCAGACAATGGACAGTGGACCTCCATACAGATATAACAGCTGCGCAGATTAAGGACCATGTCCTCTCGATTAGGAAGGTAACCACTCAGGCAACATTCTGGGAACTACAATACAAATTTGCCCTCAGACTGCACATCCCCCCCAGACGAGCATTTCACATCGGACTCTCTCCATGGGGGTAATGCCCTAAATGTGGGGTAGAGGGTGCAAGTCTAGGCCATATATTTTGGTCCTGCACAAAAATACAGAAATTTTGGACAGACATTATAAGATATGTTAATATACTTTGGAACCAAAACTGGAAGTATAACCCAACATTGCTGTTTGGGAACCCAGATTGGGGCGCACCAAAGCAAGAGGATTTGCAGCATTTGTAAACTGTGCCACTATAATGTGTAAACAAGTTATATTGACAGAATGGCTGACCCCCACGAACCCCAACACGCCAACAATGGAGAATGAAAATGTTATGGCTATTACGCATGGAGCGCATAAGTATAGTGGACTTGATACCATGAAGGGGAAACAGTTCCAATATCAGTGGACCCCCTTTTGGAATACATTAACCCCTGCAGCTCTTAGCTATCTGTTAAACTTGTAGCAACAGTGTGACCAAAACTAGATAAACAATGAACGATGGACACAGGAAGGGGGGGGGGGGTGAGTAAGAGGTAGTTAGGGGGAAGGTTGGGAGGGGACGGGAACGAATAAGGATTAATGTAAAGTCTAGAAGTAAGATGTTGCAGTTTGGGGAGGTTGAATAGGGAGAAAATTGGGGAAAAATGAATGTTGGTAACTGTTGACGCAATGTAAACAATATCATTTGTGAAATGTTCAGTACTGTATACCATCAATAAACATGAGTTAAATATAAAAATAGTGCAAATGCTCCCAAAAGGTGCCGTGTAATATTCGCAGTTACTATAGGGTAAAATCCCATGTTAAGACACGGTAACTGCAAATTTTAGCACATTTTAGTAAAAGGGCCCTTTAGTGTGAGCTAAATTGTTTTAATGTATAGTACTGCTCCCTCTGCTTGCTGAAATCCAAATGGCGCTGTGTCTCCCTTCACAGCCCTTCTTCACCCCTCCTCCCTACCCGCCCCTTTACCCATCACCCTTCGATCTCTTATCCTTCCTATCCACTCCCACTCCTCCCTCCCTCTCCCCCCTCCCACCCCAGGTTCTTCCTGAGCCTTCAGCCCGGTTGTAATCGGCTCCCCTTAAAGGGTGAGCCTTTCCATTTACCAAATATATAGCAACCTATGAATTATCACATGTTAAATTGATAAACACATGTTAAAAAATTAAAAAGAGCAAACAAATTGAAAATAAACTGATACATTTTTCACACCCCTAGGAATATTGTGGGCATCTACACAGTTAGCACATGCTCATTTTTAGCACGCACTAAAAATGTTAGCACACCATTGCAAACAGAGACCTAAGTGTGAGTGGTTACAACTAAAATGTTAATACATACATCTTACTTAATACAATGCAAAAATCAGTCACAGACCAAAGCATAAAACACTACTAAAATTATCTAAAACATTGCTGAAATAATGAAGTCTTTAAATTTTTCAAAAATCACAATAGGAAAAGCAATCGGGGAACCACTGTAGCCTTAGCTTCCACAAAGATTGTCCACTGTAAAAGAATGCTCACATTTGAATTGAAATCAGTTTGACAGTATCCAAACCAGGTAGTTTTAAAAGTCCTTTCTGGGAAGAGCATAGCTCTCATGAAAGTAAATACCTAACCAGCTTTTTAGACAAATATTCTGGACTCCCTAAGTTTAATGCCTTAAAAACAAGACACAACATCTTAAATTCCATCCGTTTCTTGACAGGTAACCAATACACCTCATACAATAGTGGAGTAATATGATCTGATTTTTTGGTGCCAGTTATAAGCCTTGCAGCTGTATTTTGTACTAACTGTAAAAGTTGTAGACTGGTTTTACTGGAGCCAATTAACAGAGAATTACAGTAATCTAATCTGCTTGTAATGAATGCATGAACTAATTTAATCAAATGATTAAATATGTCAGGAATGAGTGGATCAAGCCCTGTGAAATTCCTCAAAAAGTCTCTGAACAAGCCATATCAAAACTTCATGGTACCAATAGAACACGAGGGACAAAGAGACGGGGGAGGGGGGGCTGTACTATTCATCTCCTGTATTTCACGTCAATAATCATTTTTATTGGTCCAACAGGTTTATCCAATTCCAAGATTATTAAAACACAATCACTTATAATATGAAGGTTATCTTAATACAGTCCTGTTACAAGTATCAAATGTTATCATCAGGTCCCTAGTTTAACCATATTTTCTCCATATTTCTCCCCTCATATCCTCCTTCTCCCCTATAGCCCCATCTCTCCCAACCAATCAGAAGTGCACCATTTCCTCCCCCTCTCCCCAATAAGTAATAGATTCACAATTTGCAGTAGCTCTTGACATCAGGCTAGAAAGAATTTGATCTATTTTATTAGCAAGGAAGCTGGATATACAATGCAGGTAGAGTTTGGCATCTCAATCTTTGGGGACAATGGGATTCAAATGTATGTCATTTCCCTATGAGGAAAGGCTAAAGCAGCTAGGGCTCTTCAGCATGGAGAAAAGGCGGCTGAGGGGAGATATGATAGAGGTCTATAAAATAATGAGTGGAGTTGAACGGGTAGATGTGAAGCATCTGTTTACGCTTTCCAAAAATACTAGGACTAGGGGGCATGCGATGAAGCTACAATGTAGTAAATTTAAAACGAATCAGAGAAAATGTTTCTTCACTCAACGTGTAATTAAACTCTGGAATTCGTTGCCAGAGAATGTGGTAAAGGCGGTTAGCTTAGCGGAGTTTAAAAAAGGTTTGGACAGCTTCCTAAAGGAAATGTCCATAGACCGTTATTAAATGGACTTGGGGGACATCCACTATTTCTGGGATAAGCAGTATAAAATGTTTTGTACTTTTGGGGATCTTGCCAGGTATTTGTGACCTGGATTGGCCACTGTTGGAAACAGGATGCTGGGCTTGATGGACCTTTGGTCTTTCCCAGTATGGCAATACTTATGTACTTATGTTCTTATATAAAAATAGTTCTCATGGACAACTCAAAGCAGCTAGAGTACTTTTGGAAATGTAGGCTTTTTTTGTCATCTCGTCTGCCTTTTCATGGTTAATCATTTTAGAGGTAATTGTTTAGCCGATGATAAAACACATCTATATGTACACAAAATAAATCTAAAATTTGTTTATGCCAAACAAGTGATGTAAATGTTCCATGGGGATTATTTTCAAAGAGAAAGCATGCACAAACTTTCCCTAAGAAAACTGATGTAACAGATGTTTATACCTACTACATAAGTTAGGCAGCGTGTTATAAAATTATTTTCACTATGTTCACTACTGCTGTTAAATATCAATGTAAATGAGTTATGAATGCCAATATATGATGATAAAAAAGAAAAAGGAGTGTCCATGTAGCTTCCACAGGTAACCAAGGCACAGAACAAGGATGGAAGGGAGGGATGGTTCCGACAAACCAGGCAAACTAGACGTAGAGCTGCTAAACATTTTATTTGCCAAACTTGGTAATTCACAATATTGAAAAGAGGTGACTCTACGTCTAGTTTGCCTGGTTTGTCAGAACCATCCCTCCCTTCCACTCTTGTTGTGTGCCGATATATGGTGATATCCCTATAGATCTTTGAATACGTGGCCCAATATTCAGCACTATTTAACTGGCCAGGAATAACTCCTGGCCAATTAAATAGCCTTAAGACAGCTAAGCACTAATATTCAGCATGAGATAGCCTGCAATTTTGGCTGAATATTAGCACTTACCCTGGGATTCTATATATCACACCTTAATTTCCGTGCAGAAGTCAAAGCATATTCTATAACAGTGTACATAACTTAATTGGTTAACTAGCTAATCAGTGTTGTCAATTGGATGTTAACAAGCAGTCATCAGAACTAATTGACACAACTTGCTAAGTGCATAGTTGAAAAGGGGGCATAGCCATGGGACGGCATGGACGTTTCTAAACTCTGTGTGCTTTGTTATAAAATACACCCGATCTGCACTTAATTTAGGCTCAGTGTGGCCATGACTACATTTGATCACATGAAGAGGCACTTGGCGTTCTATATACTGTGTGGAAATTTAAGCCTATTCTATAAAATATAGGTGTGCTTTAGAGAATATGCCTAGATGTATTTTTTTCAGGCACCACATATAGAATCTAATTCTTAGCAGCTAGCCCAGTCACCGCCTATGTCGCGCAACATATTTATTTAGTGCCAACATTCATTAGCAGTATAAAATGTTTTGTACTTTTTTGGGAGCTAGCCAGGTATTTGTGATCTGGATTGGCCACTGTTGGAAACAGGATGCTGGGCTTGATGGACCTTTGGTCTTTCCCAGTATGGCAATACTTATGTACTTATGTATACCCAACTGCAAAAACACCATCTACAAATCTATCTACACAGCAGGATTTAGCCACCTTGGTTCCAAATAATGACACGATGCCAAAAACTATAAGAAGCATCACAAATCTCCTCCAATTCGGGAAAGAAATGAAAACCTACCTCTTCTAGAAATTCTACAGCTAGTCACAAAGATATTGTTGCCTTCCTTTCAAATCTACCGCTTTAAAAACTATGGGCTCCTTTTACCAAGATGCAGCAAAAGGGGGGCTTGTGCTGGTGTTGGCGTGTGTTTTTCATGTGCGCCAAGGCCCCATTTTACTGCAGTGAGTAAAAGGGAAGTCTCTCTTTCCTGCATGAAATGGCCGTGTGGCACTTGCTGTGCGGCCATTTCAGGGGAGACCTTACCACCACCCTTTGAGGTGCCAGTAAGGGCTCCCACGCTAACCTGGCAGTAACTGTGCAGCATGCGGCACTGCCTGATTACTGCCAGGTACACTCCGGCTCCAGAGGCGTAGCCAGGTTTTGACATCAGGGGGAGCAGACTTTTGTAAAATAGGCGCTAGTGCGAGGCTGAAGGGCCGGGAGAGAGGAAAGGGTTAAAATCCTCATAGGCATATATGTGTGGTCAGTGATTCAGTTGTTTGGGGAGGCTAAGATGAAGTGAGGTGGGCCTAGAGTGGGGTTGGGGCAGGGCAGGGCTAGGTAAAATCCTTAGGGTGAAGGCAGCACCTATGTCAACAGCAAAGGGACAGTGAAGGCACTTTTGAACTCAGCAGTGAAGGACCCCTTCACTGTGTCTCTGGTGCACCTGCACTAGTCATTTCCCCCTAGTTTCTCTATTACTGAAGGTATTTACACTGAATACACTCCAGGGAATTATGCACCAAAAACATCCATATACTGTACCACAATAATACTAATTATTAAACAGAATAGTATTTACAGTATTCTGTAAATATATGCAGGTACTTTTAAAACTTGGCTCCCAGTCAGTCCTAGCTCTGTTGTCCAGCATCTTCCCGTTGGCCATGTGAACAGTGATGTTCAGTAGCACTGTAACAGAAATCCTGTGGTTACTGGCAACCATAAGATGGTTTGGCTATCACATTTTTGATAAGTTGCCAAATGGCCACCAGGTTTACTGCAGAGTTACAAAACATGTTTGGAATAGGAATTATCTATATTAGATGAATCTAATAGTTAGAGGGTTCAAATTCCACTGCTGCTCCATTACCTCCTGTACAAACTTAGAATGTAAGCCTCCAGAGGCAAGAAAATACCTGTTGTAGCTAAATGTAACTCACCTCCAGCTCAACACACATGTAGAAAATCTACCATAGAACAGTAGCACTCATTCCTATGATTTAAACAACAAGAACCCTATATAAGAACAGGCAGCACAACAAACAATACACAGGGTGCTAGAATACCATTACACCTACCACTGGTACAACAGAACAAGTGGGACTGCTACAGAATTCTACACAGAAACTATTTGCCAACAGAATACTACACTTCAGTCACACACCAAATACAGAACAAGGGATCACAAATTAGAAATATAAAGACAAAAACTGATCTGGGAAACCGAAGAAGTCAAACTCGGTATGTACCACAACATAGGAAAAAAAAAACAGAAATGCGTTTCCTCTTGTATTGAAAAAAAATACAAAGACATCCATGATGCACACTTCCCAAAGTTAACATATTCCACCAAATAAATTCAAATAAAACACTTTTTTTCTACCTTTGCTGCCTGGGTTCTTTATTTTTCCAAGCATATTGTTTCCAGTTTTTTCTTTTCTGTTTTCCTTTATGTCTTCTGCTCTATTTCCAGTAAGTGCAGTCCATTTGTCCTTTCTCCACGGTACTCTTATTGTTTCCTATTGCCTCACTATGATATATGTCTTCTCTCTCTCTCTCTCTCTCTCTCTCTCTGTTTTCTGTCTCTCCCCTCAAATTTCATCTTCTTGCTCTTCAGTCCTCCACCTATATTTCACTTGCCAGTACCTATCAACTTTCCATGTCCTCCTCTCCCCCCTACATCTCCTGTGTCACTCCATCCCTGGCCTCATTCCCTTCTCTTTCACCTACTCCTCATTAGTACAATTCTTCCCTCTGTACTTACTATCCTCCTCTCACACTCCTACTACTACTACTAACTAGCATTTCTAAAGCGCTACTAGGGTTACGCAGCGCTGTACCATTTAAACATAGAAGGATGGTCCCTGCTCAAAGAGCTTACAATCTAAAGACAAGAGAACAATCTAAGGACAAGTGAACAATCTAGAGGACGAGTGAACAGTTAATCTGATAGGGTGGATAGATTGGGGCATTCTATCTATCTCGAGCGGTTAGGCGCCGAAGGCAGCATAGAAGAGGTGAGTTTTAAGCAGAGATTTGAAGATGGGTAGGGAGGGGGCATGGCGTATGGGTAAAGGAAGATTGTTCCAGGCATAGGGTGAAGCAAGGCAGAATGAGCGGAGCCTGGAGTTGGCAGTGGTGGAGAAGGGTACTGAGAGAAGGGCTTTGTCCTGTGAGCGGAGGTTACGGGCGGGAACATAGGGGGAGATGAGGGTGGAGAGGTAGTGAGGAGCCGCAGACTGAGTGCACTTGTAGGTAAGGAGGAGGAGCTTGAATTGTATGCGATATCTGATCGGAAGCCAATGAAGTGATTTGAGGAGAGGGGTGATATGAGTATATCGGTTTTGGCGGAATATAAGACGTGCAGCAGCGTGCTGAACTGATTGAAGGGGGGATAGATGGCTGAGTGGGAGGCCGGTGAGGAGTAAGTTGCAGTAATCAAGGCGAGAGGTAATGAGAGCGTGGACGAGAGTTCTGGTGGTGTGCTCAGAGAGGAAAGGGCGAATTTTGCTGATGTTGAAGAGGAAGAAGCGACAGGTCTTGGCAGTCTGTTGGATATGCGCAGAGAAGGAGAGGGAGGAGTCGAAGATGACTCCGAGGTTGCGGGCAGATGGGACGGGGAGGATGAGGTTGTTATCAACAGAGATAGAGAGTGGAGGAAGAGGAGAAGTGGGTTTGGGAGGAAAGACGAGGAGCTCGGTCTTGGACATGTTCAGCTTCAGGTGGCGGTTGGACATCCATGCCGCGATGTCGGATAAACAGGCCGATACCTTGGCCTGGGTCACCGCGGTGATGTCAGGTGTGGAGAGGTATAGCTGAGTGTCATCAGCATAAAGATGATACTGGAAACCATGAGACGAGATCAGCGAGCCCAGGGAAGAGGTGTAGATTGAGAAGAGAAGGGGTCCAAGGACAGATCCCTGGGGAACTCCAACAGATAGTGGGATGGGAGTGGAGGAAAATCCATGGGAGTGTACCCTGAAGGTGCGGTGGGAGAGATAAGAGGAGAACCAGGAGAGGACAGGGCCTTGGAATCCAAAAGAGGATAGCGTGGCAAGAAGTAAATCATGGTTGACAGTGTCAAATGCGGCGGAAAGATCGAGGAGGATGAGGATGGAGTAATGACCTCTGGATTTGGCCAGGAGCAGGTCATTGCAAACTTTAGAGAGTGCTGTTTCTGTCGAGTGCAGAGGGCGAAAACCGTATTGAAGTGGATCGAGGATGTCATGAGAGGAGAGAAAATCAAGGCAGCGGCTGTGAACGGCGCGCTCAAGTAATTTGGAAAGGAAGGGTAAAAGAGAGATGGGGCGGTAGTTAGAGGGGCAGGTAGGGTCAAGTGAAGGTTTTTTTAGGAGAGGTGTGACAACAGCGTGTTTGAAGGTGTCAGGGACAGTTGCCGTGGAGAGAGAGAGGTTGAGGATGCGACAGATGGCGGGGGGTGACAGTATGGGAGATAGTGTTGAGTAGGTTGGTGGGGATGGGATCAGAGGAACAGGTGGTGCATTTCAAGGAGGAAAGAAGGCGGGAAGTTTCATCCTCGGTGATCTCAGGAAAGGAGGAGAAGGAGACCTGGGTAGGTTGGTTGAGGGAGAGGGTTAAAGGGTGAAGGGGAGGTGGAGGTTTGGTCGTGAACTCAAGGTTGATCTTTTGCACTTTGTCGCGGAAGTAGTCGGCCAGTGATTGAGGAGAGAGAGAAGGGGGAGTAGGAGCGGGGGGCACTTTTAGGAGGGAGTTAAGGGTGGTGAAGAGACGACGAGGGTTGGAGCTGAGAGAATTGGTCAGTTGGGTGTAATAGTCCTGTTTTGCACGGAATAGGGAGGAGTGGAGGGAGGATAGCATGAATTTGTAGTGGAGGAAGTCTGAAAGGGTACGAGATTTCCTCCAGAGGCGCTCAGCGGATTGGGTGCAGGAGCGAAGGTAACAGATGCAAGGAGTCAGCCAGGGCTGGGGATTGGTGCGCTTTGTGGGACGGGAGGTGGATGGCGTGAGGGTGTCCAAAGCAGAGGAGAGAGCGGTATTGTAAGTGGAGACCGCTTTGTCGACAGTTATGAAGGACGTGATGGAGGGGAGGAGATTAGAGATAGTAGATGATAGGGTGGAGGGGTCAATAGCCTGGAGGTTCCTGGAGGTGGTGGTTAAAGTTGGACGGGGTGGAGGGGAGGGGGTGAAGAAGTGTGAATGTGATCAGGTGATGGTCGGAGAGAGGAAGAGCTGAGTCGTGGAAATTGGAGGGTGAGCCGGAGGAGGAGAGGACGAGGTCAAGACAATGTCCGTCACGGTGAGTAGGGGTGGTGGAGCACAGCTGGAGGTTGAAGGAGGATGTTAGGGTAAGGAACTTAGAAGTATGGGGGTCGGATAGGTCATCAGCATGTACGTTAAAGTCTCCGAGAATGAGGGACGGAGATGAGGGGTCAAGAAAGACAGAGAGCCAAGCATCAAAGTCGGTAAGGAAGGAAGGGAAGGATTTATCCGGGGGGCGGTAAATGACTGCCACTCTGAGTGGTAGCGGGTAGAATAGCCGGATGGAATGCACTTCAAAGGATGGGAAGCAGTGAGATTGCGGTAGGTGGAGGGGTTGGAAACTACAGGAGGGTGATAGTAGTAGCCCAACGCCTCCGCCGCGGCCGATTGGGAGAAGAGATAGCCTCCATGGCAGAGGGCTGCAACTGAGGCAGAGTCTCTCCTTGAGATCCCCTATGGTCTCTCCCACATGGTTCCACCATGCCAAGAATCTTCCCCTCCCTCTCCATTCTTACATCCTTGTAGCCCAGCATCTCTCTGTCCCTCCCCTCTTCCCCACCAATATGGTCCAGCATTTCCCTGTCCCCTCTCCCTTCTCTTCCACCCCTATGGTCCAGCAATTCCCTTTCTCCTCTCCCCCATCCTCCCTATGTACAGCAACTTCCCTATCCCTTCTTCCTTTCCCTCCACCTCTATGGTCCAGTAACTCCCTATCCCCTCTACACCTATGGTCAAGCAACTTTGTCCTCTCTATGCCCCTCCACCTTTATGGTCCAGCAATTCTCTGTCCTCTCTTCCTTTCCCTCCACTCCTATGCTGCAGCAACTCCATGTCCTCTCTCTCTCTTTATTTCTTTCCCACCCCTGATGGTCCAGCAGCTCCCTGTCCCCTCTCTCTCTCTCTCTCTCTCCCTTTCCCACACCTCAAAGCGAAGCTTCAGTGTTCAGCAGGGCAGTAGCTTAGAGAGGAGAGCATGCTCAGGAAATCCAGCGTGGTGCCAAAAGAAGTGGCTATACATATCGCAGTGCCATGCACCTTTCCAGGTTGTGTAAGTGGCAAACTGCACAGTAAAAATAAAAGCCTGCTAAACATGGTTTAGCCCCTACACAACCCAAGAACGAGCACCCCATCAAGGTTTATGTACCTGCATCTCCTGTGAGTCCAGCATCTCTTCCCTTCTCCTACTTACTCTCTCCATCCGCCTATGGCCTTCCATCTTCTTCCTCTCTCCCTGGTCCCCTCACCTGTAATCTGGCATCTCTCCTATCCCCCTACCCCTGCAGATGTAGCACCTGACCCCTTCCCTCCCTCTTTCTCCCCCCCATGGGTTTAGCACATCTCCCTTCTCCCCAATGAGTCCAGGACCTTTCCCTCTTCTTCCCTAAGTCCCCCTGGAGTCCAGAACCTCTCCTTTTGCCCTCAGCCCCCCCCCCCCATAAATCCAGCAACTCTTCCTCTCGTTCCCTCAGCCCCCCCATGAGTCCAGCAACTGTTCATCTCATTCCCTCAGCCTCTCCTGAATCCAGCAACTTTCTCTTTATCCCTCAGCCCCTCCCCCCAAGAGTCCAGCACCACTTTCTCTTTATTTCTCACTTTTTTCTAGCCCTCTCTTGAGGCCAGCACTGTTCCTTTTTCCCTCAATCCCTATCCTGAGTCCAGCACCTTCTTCTTCCCTCAACCCCCCTTCTCACCCAACTCGGGCATTCGGCACACACTCAGACGTATCAACCCCCGCCCCCTTCAATACCACACTACAAGCCATATCTTCGATAGAATTGGATTTATTTTGGCCGCAGCCAGGAACATCAAAATTGTTACAACTTAAACAAATTACATTACATCTTCTACTAATCATTATGCCAGCATGCATTTCTACCCGGGTACACAGCTTCTACACGTAGTTGCATATTCTGGGCCACAGGCCAAGCCGTACCAAGCCCCTGTGGCCCCCTGTGCTGTTTTCCAAGCACCCGATGTCACTTGGTGTCTCCCGTTGAAGGAGGCACCTACCACATTTACAAAATGACGTTCTAGGCCTCCCGGCCGCCCAAGCCAGGAGACAAGCTGTATACACGTTGTTTCCCGTTGAAGGAGGCACCTACCACATTTACAAAATGACGTTCTAGGCCTCCCGGCCGCCCAAGCCAGGAGACAAGCTGTATACACGTTGTTTCCTTATAACAAGGCTGCTCACATGCAAGCCTACCATTTGCATCAACTTGATAATTTTCCACACAACTCTTTCTGCAGCAGTAGTTACCCCAAACTTGTAACTGTTATGTGTCAAGCTGCTGTGTACCCATTGCTGGCTGTGCGTAAACATTGTAGTCTAACGCCACAGGCCACGGCAACGACACCTCGTTTGCCGTGGTCCCCCACCCCTCCTGGCTGCGGTCATGCCCTAACGCTATGGCTTGTATCTATTCGCAAGTCATGTGGGATCGTATGACTTTTAATGCACACAAGAATGCCTGAAGCCTCCCTCCCTTACCTATACCCTGTTATGGCTACTCTATCGCCCTGGCTCCTCTATCGCTCTGACAACCCAGGCTCTCACTGTTCGGTCTCACTGCTGCCCTTCTATGCGCCCACCGCCTTTCCCTGTGCCCAATGTACATACAAGTGATGAGTGACCGCATATCCAAATCCGCTGCAGCTCATTCTGGATATGGATACCTGTAACAGAATATAATGGGAAGCAACATGTTAGCACAGTGCAAGCAACCATTATCACTTTGCTGTGGATGCCTTAATGGGTCCAATGTACCGCTTGTATACACTAGATGGGTCTGATGTAGCGCTTATATACATTAGGTCGCCATCGGCCCAGTCTTTTGATGGCCTCTATGGACACTCCTAGCGCTGCCACTGCCGTAGCTGCCCTAATCCTAAATGAGTGGGTACTGTACATAGTGTATGAATCAGCAGGCTGGTCTTTGGTCTTTGTTTTAAGTCGGCTTAAAGGTTCAGGACAGGGCATGTCCGTTCCGATCCATTTTGATTTGTGAATAAGTAGGTCAGTTGCCGCGGCTGTAATGGCCGCGTCACGTATTAAGAGGGACATGCCATGGTGGGCATGCTTGTACGTAGCCACCAACTCACTGACTCGCAGAGCACCATGCAAAGCTAATGAGAATGCGCATTTGACTCGACGGCCCTCAAACTCAGTGTCACTTATCTCCTCTAATGATGCAAAGAGACGGCCCATTTCCCTGCCGGTACTGGGTTTTCTTTTACCTGGGTAGGGTACTCCCGGCCTGCCCCATCCTTTCATCAGTCTCGTGACAACAAATGACCTAGATGGATTTTGGACAGCCACCGCTTTGGCGAGAAAACTGATGGCTGCGAACATGATTGAGACCTGGTTTCTGCTAATTCCCTTCATACATGCTGGGGACCGGGAATATATCAGTACCACCCTTCTCTTCTAAGTGTTGACTATATGTGCGGTTGTGTATCTTGTCTGCGAGGTATCTGTTAACTATCGCAGCATCGGGTCCCATTTCCGGGTCTGCGCTCTAAAAACGAGAAAGAGCATCCACTATAACCATTCTCCCTGCCTGGTATATGTTTAGCTGTAATCACTGCGGAACTATCTGTCTGCGCACATAACTTGTGGGAAGTGCATGGCGGACAACTACTGCCATATTGTCTGAGGGAATTACAATTGACTTGTGAGATATGCCAGGTCCCCCAAGGAAACATGATATCCTACGTGGTCCCTGCTGAAACCCGAGCTTGCTGCGCACCACGCTCCCTGGAAGTAAATCTGCCGCATCTGTAAAGAAAATGCAGGGCTTCCGTGAGAGTGGGTGAATCGTGCCAAAATGAAATCCCATGGGCCAAGAACCTGCTAAATCTCGCTTGATGTCCTGTGTACGTCTGAGATGAAAATGCGCTTTGTTTGTTCCCGATGTTGCTAAAGCTATTGGGAATCACCCTTATTGCGAAGCCTACTGGACCCAGGAGTTCCTGTACCTGCTTCAGCCTTGCTTTTTTACAGTGCCACCTCGTATTTGCCGCTCTGGCAAGCTTATCAATTTTGTCAGCCGGCAGTCTGGAACATCTAGTTCCAATTCAATACCTATAATGTAAGGATTCGCCGTGGGTCTACTGTTTTTTCAACGGCTAATGGGATGTCCAATTTCTGTGCCAAGTGGATAAAGACCTGTAACACATCCGTCCACTCTTGTGATTCCCGGTCTTTGAACAGGAAGTCCTCCAGATGAGGACCAGAGACCTAGCGGGGGCTAGTTGTTCCACTACCCCGTGCACAAACATGCTAAGCTCTTTGAAGTATGCGCACTAGATGTGGCCACACATGGGGACATATTTATCGCAATAAAACCTCTCCTGGAACCTGACACCTAACAAGGGAAAGGGCTGTGGGTGTAAAGGCAAGGTGCGAAAAGCCGAATCTCCGTCCACCTTAGCCCAATGTGCCTAGTTGCCTTGCCGCCGAATTATTTGAATGGCATTGTCTACAGATGCATATTGTACTGTACAGCTGCTATGGTCAATGTAGTCATTTACTGATGTTCCTATGTGGCGGGACAAATTACGACTGGGCCTACCTTTCCCCAGCTCCTTCCTTGGTATTATGCCTAGCGGAGACACTGTTGTTGCCTTGAAGGGCGGGTCCTCAAACAGCCCCGCTATGCAGCCTAGCAATAGTTCTTTGGTAATCTTGCCTGCAGCTATCTGTCGATGCATGTGAATCGAGGATGCATTGTTGGGGTAGTGTTGTCACTGTGGTGTTGTCCTCTAATATGGAATCATGCAACCTGATTGGAAACCTGTGGTGATGCACCCGTTCTGTCAGGGTAACGGGCTAACCTTGAAGCTTGATGGCTTCCGGACCCTGTCCTGAGTTAATAGGTTGCTTTCTCCTGTCTCATAAGCTTGATGGGGGGAGCGCTAGCTCCCTCAGTACCCTGTCCCGTGTTACTAGATTGCTGTTCCCTGTCTCTGGGGAGCCTGCCTTGCCCTGCAGCATGCCTGCCCGCACGGGCATGTCGGGTGCTAGGTGCAATGTCCGCTGCCTCCGTCCTGCCTTTGTCCTGACGGCATTGCCTGACAGGACTACCACTGGTGCTGACCCGATATGAATGGATTGTCTGCACTGCTTTCTTGTAAATTTAATATCTTAGTTAAGCCATGCCCGTCCCCTAAATATCTCATGCGCTTTTAAAATTATATTCCATATCCCACACCAAGTCCGGGCCCCTTTCCGTTTCCTTCACTATAGTGAGTGTCCTGAGTATGTCAACAGCTGAGTGTCCTAAGTATGTGAACAGCCTCCGACCAGCCCATGAAGGACCCGAATATCTTGGGCTTCTTATCTGTTACGCTATCCCTGCCTACGGTACCCTCCTCATGCAACTCCCACAGAAGAAGGGAGAAGATATCGATCCACCTGTATTGTGAGAACGGTACCTAATGCATCGCTCCTGTGATTAAGTACTCCCACATCCTGACTGGTCCCCTGTGCACCGACCGGTGCCACAACCGCATTCTGTCCTGCCATATTGGGCTCCGTTACCCGTTCTTATCGTCCCATACTGCATATCTAGTTATGTCATGCGTCTGCGCTGGAAAGAGTGTGCTGCTGTCATTAGACTTACCCCTTGCCGGTACTGGCGGTAGCCCCGCAACTATGGAGGTGGAGTCTGCGGTGCTGCTACCTCCCTTGCAGGCCCCCGCACCGTCTGTGCTTGTGGTGTAGGTCCACTGTGACTTCTAAGGTCTGGGGCCACAGCACTCCGCGTCTTAGCTGGCGGAGTTTTGGTGGGCCGCTTGGCTGGCCTTGCTGGTGCATATGTCTCCTTCGCACACTACAATGACATTACTGCAATGGAGAGACTAAAAGAATAGACAATTTAAAGCAAAATGACCTCATAATAACTGATTGTGGTGACGCCGGCTTCCCCAATCGCTGCGTGCATCTTATGGTGCCTGTGTAAACTGTACCCTCCTTGCTCACAGCTACATATCCGACTGCGTGCTGTCTGCGCAGTGCGCCCTTCCTTAAATGGCTGGCCTAAAGCCCCACGGGCGATGGCTGTTACATTCAAATTTGGCCTGGTAGTCAAAACGGCTGCCGTATGCAAAATGGGCTGCTAAAATTAAAATGGCCAGGCCCCTGTAAATCCGGCAGATAAATCAGTAAGACTGGTGGTCCTTCTATCAAAATGGCCACCGTTTTCAAATTAGCTGCTTTAGTCCACGTGGCCGCTCTAGTCAAAATGGCCGCTAAGTGCACATGGCCCTCTAGGACTAACACTGTTGTACCAACCCTTCCCCCCGTGGACCTGGTCCTAACGGCAGCTGAGAGTAGCATACTGTAACCGATATGTTTGTCTGATGCCCCTAAGTACTGTGTCCTGCTATGCTGGCACCAAACGGTATGATATCAATTGTTCCAGCCTATGCCGTGTGTCAAAGACACAAATGCGTGCGGTATCCAAGGTGGCCGCTGCGGTTAAATTTGTATTTGGAATGTCCATTCTAGTGAATTTTAGCGCCATAAAACTGGCTGCCTTTTCCAAATTTTACTGCTAGTCAGAATGGGCGGTGTATTGAAAGTGGCCACCGTTTTTAAAATCGGCACTCATGCAAATGGCCACCCTATCGAAATTCACCGCTGCCGTACGTGCCTCTGTAGGTTAATGGCCGACTGTATGGGCGGGCAATTACAACGCGTAGCGAAGCGCATGTCCCGCCAATTTGGGACTCCCCCTAAGTGGCCCGCAAGAGAAGACCCTGACTAGCGAGGATCGCAATGTGGACGTTTCTGCAAAAACCCGCATCTCAAATATCGCATGGCAGACCAATCATACAGACATGGCGCCGGTAAGTAACGTTTAGGATGAAGCGTAGTTGACCGAGTAGAAAACACAGCATGGCCGTAGTGCTGCGTGACATGGGCAGCTTATACAACATGGGCAACTTATACCGCACTAAATTTTACCGAATTAGATAACACGGCGTGGCAGACCACAATGGGGCTTGTATAGCTCTGCGTGGCCTGGGCGGCTTATACAGCATGAGCGATTTATACTGCACTCATTTTTGCCGCATTACATCGAAAATCTGGTGTGGCCGGCCATAACGGGGCTTAAGGTCCGTCGCCGTAATGGCATGGACGGCTTATACCGCATTTATTTTTCAAATTAGATAACACGGCGTGGCTAGCCACAACGGGGCTCGAAGGTCCGTTGCTGTATAGTGCGTAACTGTTGGCCAATTATTAGTGGCCGGCCATCACCGCATCTTAACGTGCGGTGTGCCGCTGAGGCAGGAGAAGAGCAAAAATGACGTACCATTAAAGGTGTTTTCGTCTCCCTGAGATAGTTTGTGCCTCGGTTCAGTACTGTGCACAAGGTCTTCCTAGTCGTGCCTCAGTGCCGTGCTATGCACTGCAGATTGTGAGCACTGCATGGCCGGCCAAAAATGGCAACCGCGCTGTGGCAAACCCATCTGCCATGCGCCATGGGCAGCGTATGTGGGACTCTAGCCTAGTGCACGTAATGCCGTGAGATAGGCAGCTAACCCGAGATGGCCGGCCATCCTGGAAAAACTAAATGGGGGTCGGCAGGAGAAAGCTAAAATGCCTTGCACAAAGTTTTAAATGTCTACATACCATAAAATTTGTTCTCAATTTGCTGGAATATCGTGCTCTGCTGTAAGAGCTTCTTTGGCTGTACTCTGCACAAGCTCTGCCCAGGGCAGACACAAAACATGTGCCTGTAAAAATTTTAGGAGCTGCTGCCCAGGGTTGCTCTTCTCCTGCTTCCAAATTCAAAAGGACTTCCTGTGCAGTTCAAATTCCTCTCTCCTCCTCCCTTGCTCCTCCCCTTTTTTCCTGCCCCCTCCCCTTGCTACCCCTTGTTTCCCTCCCACTACTACCTCTGCTCTCTAGCTAGGCCCTCCCTGTACCCTCCCCCACACTTCTGTCTTTGCTGGCCTTCAGCCCGGTTGTGGTCGGCCCCCCTTTAATGGGTGTGCCTGGTTCTTTCCCATGTCCAGCACCTCTTTGTGTATTTGTGTATCTAAAATGTAACCTTCTACAAAACATGAAGTGAAGATGTGATTCCATGAGCCCCAATGAAAGGAGAGTTTAATTTTACTTCCATTTAATTTCAATATATTCCATCAACTTTATAACAACACCTGGCTTCCCAAGGCAGATTACAACAGTTCAGATGAACCCGTCAAGAAACAGGATATCCTCACTGAAATTTCATCTGTATTGTATAGAACAGTATAGAAAAATACAGAGTTTTTAACTGCTGTTTCTACCAGCTACACTCATTTTTTAAGCTGTTGTAGTGATACTCAATTTTTATTTCATATAATGAGCTAGATAGGCTCACTCACCCTGGCAGTCTTCTGTTTTTATCCAACTTCCTTGGCTAATACCATCTTCTGTTCTCAATCTAACCTTCTCCTTCCCTTCCATCCCTCAAACCTGCTTTCTCTAGCAGCCCCTCCCTGCTGCTGTTTCCCTGCAGCGATAACAGGCTGCCTGAGCCGGTGCTGAATGCTTCCCTCTGCCATGTCCCACCCTCGCGTACACAGTTGTGTCAGAGGGGCAGGGCAGGGGCGGAGCAGAAGGAAGCATCAGACTCCGGCTCAGGCAGCCTGTGATCGCTGCAGGGAAACAGCAGCAGGGAGAGGCTGCTAGAGAAAGCAGGTTTGAGGAACTAAGGGGGAGTGGGAAGAGAAAGCAAAAGCGCTGGTGTTAGTCTGCTAGGCTCAGGTGGGGGGGTGTTTGAGGAGAGGACAGAAGAGGGACGGCAGTTTTGGTACGATGAGAGAAAGGAGAGAAGTGCAGCAAAGTTTAAAATAAAATCCATGCTGCTGTGTGGCGGCTCAGCAGCAGGCGAGGTAGGTGCCGTTTTTGTTTGAAATCTGATTGGGGGAGCGGCCACACCCCTTGCACCCCACCTAGCTACGCCACTGTCCGGCTCTACAAAAATAAATATATGATGACTCACTAGGGGTGGGAAGTACCACCAGGCTGCTGCGGAAGCCCGTTGGTATTTCCTGTTTAGAGAGTGGTAAACCCGCGTTGGGCTTACTGCCGCTTAGTAAAAGGGGCCCTATATGAATAAACATCACCAAAACTCTACAACTGAACACAAAAGCTACCTGACCTCCCCTCCTCTCCTCTCCATATCCAGCGATCTCTTCTCTCCCCCTGCCCTTCCCTCCTCTCCATGTCTAGCGATCTCTTCTCTCCCCTGACCTCCCCTCCTCTCCATGTCTAGCGATCTCTTCTCTCCCTCTGCCCTCCCTCCTCTCCATGCTCAGTGATCTCTTCTCTCCCCTGACCTCCTCTCCTCTCCATGTCCAGCGATCTCTTCTCTCCCTCTGCCCTCCCTCCTCTCCATGCCCAGCAATCTCTCCCCTGCCCTCCCCTCCTCTCCATGTCCAGCGATCTCTTCTCTCCCCTGACCTCCCCTCCTCTCCATGTCCAGCAATCTCCTCTCCCCCTGCCCTCCCCTCTCCATGTCCAGTGATCTCTTCTCTCCCCCTGCCCTCCCTCCCATCCATGTCCAGAGATTCTCCCTGCCCTCCTTCAGCTCCCCGACAGCCCTCCTCTCCGTTCCTCCCTCCCTCCCCCCGGTGCATTTAACCTTTTTATTTTCAGTGGCAGTGAAGAAGAAAGCACTGCAGGCTCACTTCCAGCTTCTCCCTTCCCTTACACAGTGTCCCGCCTTCTGCGATGATGCATTTCCTGTTTCCACGAGGGCGGGACACTGTATGAGGGAAGGGAGAAGCTGGAGGCAAGACCACAGTGCTTTCTTCTTTACTGCCGTCGCTGCCACTGAAAATAAAAGGTTAAACGCGCTGGGGGGGGAGGGACGGAGAGAAGGGCTGACAGCTGAGAGCTGAGGGCAGGACGGAGGGAGAGCTGCCTTCAGCGCTGCGCCGGCCCTGCATTTGGGGGGGCAATGCCCCCTTTGTCCCCCCAAACTACACCCATGGTGTGCTTTACTTTTAACATGGGTGTTGTTAATTCACATTAGGTTCCTTTACTACCTGCGGTAACCACTAATGTGTGCTTACCACAGCATAAAAGGGCTTACCACTGGGATCACTGAGATATCCCATGGTAAAATCCTGATGTGCATGCATTATCCAAGCATTAAAAAATACATTTTATTTTTTAGCCAAGAGGGTACATCTGGGGGGAGAGTGGATGTGTCTGTGCTAATCAGCACAGCCACATTGCTGCTCACTAACTGATCAGCATGTGATTAGAGCATGTGCCCTTACTGCCTACAAAATGAGTGGTGGTAAGGGCCCATACACTAATGGCCATATGCTAATGGCAACATTAAAACATGGCTATTAATGACAAAAATTGAAAATTGACCGTTTTCTGACTGTGGCAAAAAGTGGCCTTAGCGTATGGAAGACCCACATAAGGGCACGCTAAGACCTCTTTTTACTGCACCTTTATAAAAGGACCCCATTAACTGCTAACAACAGATAACAGAGCATAGGCAAAACTTTAAAACAGTTTAGTACATAAGAACATAAGAATAGCCACATTGGGTCAGACCAATGGTCCATCTAGCCTAGTATCCTGTTTTCAACAGTGGCCAATCCAGGTCACAAGTACCTGGCAGAAACTCAAGTAGTGGCAACATTCCATGCTACCAGTCCCATGGCAAACAGTAGTTTCCCCATGTCTGTCTCAATAGCAGACTATGTAGCTTTCCTCCAGGAACTTGTCTAAACTTTTTTTGGGGCCATAATGCTTTGATATGGCCAAAACAATTGGATGCATGTACATTGTATGTACAGTGTAAATAGGAGTGTGCTTGACTGAATCAGGGAGTAAATTGGTTTAGGATAGTAAAAGTAGACAGATTAAGATATGGGAAATTACATGTACATTGTAGATGAGATTATAGATGTTGAGGCAAGCTAAAGCACTTGTTAAAAAGTGAAAAAGACTAATCTGGAGGGGAAAGAAGACCTGGCTTTTTAAAAGAAGTTTTTGCTTGGGAAACATTGGGCAGTCTTCAAAGCCAAGGCAGAAGAAATTTCTTTGCTAGGTGATGTTTTGAGAGCCATTATTTGGATGAACTGGTGAATTCCCAGAATCTCATGCACTGGAACACCTTTTTTCTTAGTCTAATAGAAAATTAGCCATGGAGGCAAAGCATGCAAATCTATCTCATGCATATGTATTATGGATATCATGAAAACTCGACTAGCTAGTGGTTTATTTAAGTCAAACTTTGTAACCTTGGGAATAGACTCTCACAGCCTAGAAAGGTTTTATTGCTAAAATAGACAAACATTGTTCATAAAAGCCAATGTTCTAATGTACTCTGTGTTACTCTTACAAAACAGATATTAGCAGGACGAATTTCCCCACTAGACAGAGAAAAAAACATCTTTAAAGTGGAAGCTCATAAGATTTTAAGATGTGTGTCTAGAAGATATCATTTCTTCCAGGACTATAAAGTTTCTTCAAGGCAGAAAACTATAGAACCTGGAGTACATCTGAACATCTGTCTTATCATTGAGGCAGATATTAGGATTAAATTAACTAGAAATGAATAGGATGATGTATGACAGGGTGCAGATGTCTCTGCCACAGTGCGATAATTTCATTGCAAAACTAGGTAATGAATTCCATACATTGCAGAAATACAAATGTACCACTTTAGGTAATTGTGATAAAAAGGTATGATACGCAGTGGATAAACAGACTGTGACCCCAAGGGCATTCTTGTTCACTACTTCTCCCTAGTCATTTGAAACTGATTTTATTTGGTTTAATGCAAGTCTATTAACACAACCTTATTCTCTCTCTTTCCTGTAGCATTTCTGATCTTGATGACATGAAGAATATTAGAAAATATTCTGCCTGTCTGCTTTTCTGACAAATTGGTTGTTTCTCTTTTCTTTTCTCTTTTTATGTTTGTACATTACTAATCAAAAGGCAACTTTTGCACATCTTTAATAACAAGATAAATTGATTTTTGGAGACCAGGCAGATTTTACATGGACACATATCGGTGATACTCAGTATTGCTTTTGATATACTGCAACTGCTGGCTTTTTGAGTGTGTCGATTTTTATTATAAGTAATTACAAATGAATAGTGGTATAGTCAAATGTTTCCTATAGTTCAATTAACTTAAAAGTCACAGCTACTGAGTAAATGAAAGCATATGTTTTATGGAATATGGAGGGGCACTTTTGATATGACATCCAAATTTGATTTGGACGTTCTGAAAAAAGCATCCAAAAATCCAATACCAAACACGATCTTTTTCAAACCAGAAAATGTCTATCTTTTTGGCTTGAAAGACATTTTTGTGCTCAGTGCACCTTTCTTTAAGGGCCATTTTCAAACAAAAAAAATGTCCAAAGGAAAAATGCACAAAACCAAGCCATTGTGATGTCTGGGGGCCAGGAGTCTTATTAGAGTGGTCACACAGAAATCCCAGCAGAGCAGTGGGGCACTGCAGTGAATTACATATAAAAGGTCCCAGGTACACATCATATCATAACCCTCTTATATTGTATGGTGAGCCCTATAGGAATAGCAAAAAATGTAATGTACCTAAATGTACACCACTATAATAGTCCTTATGCCTGCAGATGTCACTTATATGTGGGATCAGTAGGTATTTTGTGGGTTTTGGGACACTAACACTTTCCACCACAAGTGTACCAATTAGAGTGGGATATGGGCCTGGGTCCTCTTCTCTACAGTCCACTGCACCAACCACTAGGCTACTCCAGAGACATGTTTGCTGCTCTAAGAGGAATGGCCATTATATCTGCAGCTGTCATAGAGCCTGGAATATTCTGTCACTTTCACCTCTTAGGGGGGTGGGAAGGGGTCAATGACTACTGGTAGATTAAGGAGGGCCATGCCGTTATCCCTCCAATGGTCATCTGATCAGTTAGGGCACCTTTGGCATTTAGTTGTTATTGAAACCGGTCTAGTTAAAAACATTCAATTTTTTTTGCCCTGGACATTTTTACAATGTTCCACTGTTGAAAAAAACATCCAAATCATAAGCCCACGTGAATCCTGCCTAAAACATGCCTCAACATGCTGCCTTTAGATTTAGATGAACTGCATAGAAAGAGTCTTAAAAATGAGTTTTGATAATAGCAATTTGGACGTTTTTGCAAAACAAAAAAATCCATCTGCCACTTCGTGCCATTTTTTGGACATTTTTCTATTCAAAAAGGAGCCCCACAATTTCATATTGAGCATGTCCCTAATTCCTTGCTTAATATTTAATAAGGCAATATTTAGATGCTTGGTCACTGCATGACTCATCTGTTTTTTATTTTTAATGCCCGATATTTAGCAGCCCTATCTGGTTAAGTAGGACTTCTGAATATGCAGTTCTAAACTTAGGGTTCCTTCTACTACAGTGCAGCAATAACAACACAAGAACATAAGTATTGCCACACTGGGACAGACCAAAGGTCCATCAAACCCAGTATCAAATCAAATCTTATATACCGGTTCAGTGTCGTTTACATCCTGAGTGAAACCTTTACATAGACCAATTACAGTATATAAAAGTAACATGGTACGTCATATCATAGTCTTATGGATGTTAAGGGATACAAAGGTAGTAATGGTTTGTTATATAACAGTTTTTGGAAAGAGAAAATGTTTAACCTCTTCTGAAAGCTAAGCTAACTATTATCTGACCTAACAGCAATAGGTTAAGAATTTCATAGTAAGATTCCTAATACAGGGAAGAGAGAGCTAAAACTTTTCTGAGACTGGATTCCTTTGTAAAACAGTGATGCTAGAATCAATTGTTCTTTCAGGGGTCCTTTTACAAAGGCGCGCTGAAAAATGGCTTGAGGTAGTGGAGGTGTGGGATTTGGGTATGCGCCGATCCATTTTTAGCGTGCCATTAAAAAAGGTCTCTTTTTTTTTTGCCAAACAAATCGGCAAAATCAAAATTGCCACGCATCCATTTTGGGTCTGAGACCTTACCGCCAGCCATTGACTTAGCGGTAAAGAATCTGGGCGGTAATGACCTATGCACATTGAATGCCACTTGGCGCACATCTGTTACACGTGCCAGAAAATAAAAAAATATCATTCAGACACACGTAATGGACGCACGCCAAATTGAAATTACCACAAGGGCTATGTGGTAACTGGGCGGTAACTCCAATTTGGCATGCCTACATGGCTTTGTAAAAGGGCCTCTTAGTCTGTTAGATTGAACCATGCATAATACTGAAATATTAATCAACAATTCAGATGTTTCTAACAGTGACCATTCCAGGTCACAAGTACTTGGCAAGATCCCAGAACAGTAAAACATATTTCATGCTGCTTATACCAGAAATAAGCAGTGGATTTTCCCAAGTTCATCTTAATAATGGCTTATGGACTTTACTTTTAAGAAATTAGCCAAACCTTTTTTAAACCTCTCTAAGCTAACTGCTTTTACCATATTCTCTGCCAATGAATTCCAAAGTTTAATTACATGTTGAGCAAAGAAATATTTTCTCCAGTTTGTTTTAAATTTACTACTTAGAAACTTCATTGTGTGCCCTCTAGTCCTAATATTCCAATCCACGCAGCATTTTATAAACCTCCATCATATCTCGTCTCAGCCATCTCTTCTCCAAGATGAAGAGCCCTAGCCACTTCAGCCTTTCCTCATAGAAGTTGTTCCATCCGCTTTATCATTTTCGTCACTCTTTCTGTACCTTTTCTAATTCCACACATCTTTTTTGAGATGTGGTGACCAAAACTGCACACAGTATTTGAGGTGCGGTCGCACCATGGAGCGATACAAAGGCATTATAACATTCTCATTTTTGTTTTCCATTCCTTTCCTAATAATTCCTAACATTCACATTTGCTTTCATAGCTGCTGCTGCAAACTGAGCAGAGGGTTTCAGAATATCATCAACGATGAGATATAGATCCTTTTTCTGAGTGGTGACTCCTAATGTGGAACCTTGCATCACGTAGCTATAGTTCAGGTTCCTCTTTACCACTTGCATTGCTTTGCACTTGTTCACATTAAACGTCATCTAACATTTGGACAGCCAGTCTCCCAGTTTCATAAGGTTCTCTTGCAATTTAACAATTTTGAATAACTTTGTGTCATCAGCTATTTTAATTACTTCACTAGTTCTTCTCATCTCTAGATCATTTATAAATATGTTAGAAAAGCAGCAGTCCCAGTAGAGACCCCTGGGGAATCCCACTATCTACCCTTCTCCATTGAGAATACTGACCATTTAACCCTGCTCTCTGTTTTCTATCTTTTAACCCATTTTTAATCTACAATAGGACATTACTTCCTATCCCATGAGTTTCTAATTTCCTCAGGAGTCTTTCATGAGGTACTTTTTCAAATGTCTTTTGAAAATCCAGATACACAATATCGACTGGCTCACTTTTATCCACGTTTGTTCACCCCTTCAAAGAAATGTAGTAGATTGGTGAGACAAGATTTCCCTTGACTAATTCCATGTTGGCTTTCTCTCAACAATCCATGCTTATGTATATTGTGAAGCTCCCGGCTGCTGGGTGATTCTGAAATGCAGCCCTCTGCTGGCCGGGGTCTCACTTGCCAGTCTCCTCAGAGTTCCCTTGGCTCCCAAGCCAAGCTATGTAGTGCACTTGGCCAGGCAAACTGCTCAGCCACAAGCAGTTCCAACCAAAGCAGTTCAAAACAACTTGTGGTAGATCCCTGGTAACTCCAGCAAAAACAGTACAGAAGCAAGCAGTTCAGAACAAGGGGGCTTCCTTTATCTTCCCCCCCCCCCTTTCAGGATAACTCCAGCAAGCACAGCACAGAAACAAACAGTTCAAAACAAAAGGGTTTTCCTTTATCTTTTTTTTTGTTACATTTGTACCCTGTGCTTTCCCACTCATGGCAGGCAATGGAGGGTTAAGTGACTTGCCCAGAGTCACAAGGAGCTGCCTGTGCCAGGAATTGAACTCAGTTCCTCAGGACCAAAGTCCACCACCCTAACCACTAGGCCACTCCTCAGGGTATTCTTCAACTAAGCCCTTTTGAGGCTCCCTAGCACTTGGCTTCAGGACCATCTATAAAGACACGTGCCCTTCCTGCTCTCTACCCAGCCTCACCACACCCTTTCTGGGCCCCTCCTCCCCGTTCTGGAAGAGTCCAGAGCCTTCTGGGCATCCTTCTCTCCACAGGCCTTAGCTTGGAGCTCTCTCTGCTGGCCTCCCCAGGGCATTACCCTGATGTTCCCAATTGGAGCTCCCTCTAGGGACCATAACATGGCATTTTCTCTATTTCTTGTAGGAGCGCGCCCCCTAGCGGCTTCCTCAGGTTAGGGCAACCACTGCGTTTATCACAATATGCTCTGTAATTTTGATCTCTATAATAGTCTCTACCATTTTGCCTGACACTGGCATCAGGCTCACTGGTCTCTAATTTCCTGAATCACCTCTGGAACCCTTTTTAAAAATTGGCATTACATTGGTCACCTTCCAATCTTCCAATACCATGCTTGATTTTAAAGATAAATTACATATCACTAACAATAGTTCTGCAAGTTCATTTTTCAATTCTGTCAATACTCTGGGATTTATACTAACTGGTCCAGATGATTTGCTACTGTTCAATTTGTCAAATTGCCCCTTTACATCTTCCAGATTTACAGAGATTTGTTTCAGTTTCTCGACTCATCAGCATTGAATACCATTTCTGGCATTGGTATCTCTCCCACATCTTCCTTGGTGAAGACTGAAGCAAAGAAATCATGCAATCTCTCTGCTAAGGCCTTGTCTTTCCTAAGTGTCCCTTTTACACCTTGGCCATCTAATGGTCATCTGATTCTTTTACTGGCTTCTTGCTTCTAATACACTTAAAACATCTTTACTATATGTTTTTGCCTCCAACACAATCTTCTTTTCAAAGTCTCTCTTTTATCATATCCTCTTTTTTTTAAAGTTAAAATACTAACATATTGGATTTCCTGTGTGTACTTACTCCAGAGATTATATCAAATCTGATCATGTTATGTTTTGTACTTATCATATGTTTCACGCAAACATTAAGTGAATTTGTACTGTCTGAACCAGTGACGTAGTGTGCGGCAAAATACTGTGTGCTTCTGCAATGTATGATCCATGCCTATGTCCCATTATCCTAGCCATTATAGAATATTAGTGCAAAGTTGTTTTGGTGTGCCAAAAGTTAGGCACTCCTACTTACATGATGGCAAGTGTAAGTGGGCATGCCTAAGTGTACCATGCAATGTGCACAACTGATATGGTGATATGCCCATGTGTATGGGAGGGATTTGAAAGGAATTGGGAATTTCACTAACAGTGTTGCAGTGGTAGCTCAAGGCTATTTGCATTCAGTTGTAAGAGGTATTTCCCTGCTCCAGAGGGCTTACAATTCAAAGTTGTACCTGAGGCAATAGAAGGTTATGTAATTTGCCCAAGATAACATGGAGCAGAGGTAGGATTTGAAACAGGCATCCATGTTCTCTACCTGCTGCTCTAACCATTAGCCTGCTTATTTTTGAAGGAGAAGGGTGCCCATCTTCTGACACAAATTGGGAGATAGGCGTCCTTCTCCTAAGGTTGCCCAAATTGGCATAATCGAAAGCTGATTTTGGGCGTCCTCAACTGCTTTCCGTCGTGGGGACAACCAAAGTTCAAGGGGGTGTATCGGCAGTGTACCGAAGGTTAACAGATGGGCGTCCTCGGCCGATAATGGGAAAAAGAAGGGCGTCCCTGACAAGCATTTGGCCAACTTTACTTGGTCCATCTTTTTTCATGACCAAGCATCAAAAAGGTGCCCGAGCTGACCAGATGACCACCGGAGGGAATTGGGGATGACCTCCCTTGACTTTCCCAGTGGTCACTAACCACCTCCCACCCCCAAAAAACAAAACTTCAATAACTTTTGTCTTTTTAGAGTATGTCCTTCACTATGCCTCTGTCCCTTGGCAGTTGAGGATGTCCTTCCAGGGACTCCCTGTGAATGTCCAAATTGTGGATGTTTCTGTGAGAAGGACATCCATGCCTTTGCTGTGCCTCTGACACCCTCTTTATTTATTTGGATTTTAAGTAGCAGCAGAGGGGTTTGAACTGGCCACTCCTGGATTACAAGCCCAGTGCTCTAACCATTAGGCCATTCTGCCACTCATCTACTCTACTCCCTTGAAATTTGGCCATCTTTGTAGGGGGGGCATTATGCAGATCGCTGGGGGGGCAAGTATGTGTGTGTCAGCGGAGGCATAACGAAGGCATGGATGCCCTTCTTACAAACATTTTGGCCAAATTTCAAGGGAGTGAAATAGAGTGGTCTAGTGGTTAGAGCACTGGTCTTGCACTCCAGAGGTGGCAAATTCAAACCCCACTGCTGCTACTTGTGATCCAAAATCCAAATAAATAAAGAGAGTGTCAGAAGCATAGCAAAGCCATGGATGTCTTTCTCATAAAAACATCCACATTTTGGACATCCTCAACTGCCGTCACTTCCCCTCCTTAGGAATAAAATCGTGTGCAAATGAGCTAACAGCAAGCAGCTCATTTGCATACAATTTCCTTCATGCATGCCCGTTCCTTTCCAGATCGGTAAGGGAAGGGCTTTTTCCATTCAGTTAGTAGGACCAGTGCACTATGAATGCTGGCTCCTCCCACGACCAAATGGCTTGGATTTGGTCATTTCTGAGATGGGCATCCTCGCTTTCCATTATCGCCAAAAACTGGGGATGACCATCTCTAAAGTCGACCTAAATTTCATGATTTGGGCGTCCCCGACTGTATTATTGAAACAAAAGATGGACGTCCATCTTGTTTTGATAATATGGGTTGCCCCGCCCCTTTACGAGGCCATCCTTAGAGATGGGCGCCCCCGTTCGATTATCCCCCTCTAGGCTACTTAGATCTATTTATTTATTTATTTATTTATTTTTTGCTTAAAATCTGCACAACATTGTGACCTTTTATCGCAAACCTCCTTTAACTGCACTCATAAAGGTGTAGTTTAGTTTCTCAGAAAACCATTGAGTTGTGTGATTTCCCTGTGAAATTTTAATAGGCACAAATCATTAATAAGCATTGTTCTTCATCTAATTATTAGCTTTGCATAATTTTTGTAAATGACTTTACAAACATAAAAATACATGAGTAAAATGACAAACAGCATGCATTCAAATTTGCAAATACAAACTACTGGGGATTATTTTGTAACAGGGCATCTATATGGAAAGTCTAAAAATGTACCTATTATAAGCTTATAGGCAACACTATAGAATAGAGAATCAGCCATTATAGTGCACAGATTCACATGCACACATTTACACCTGCCCCTAATATACTGTAAATTTGTATGAATGTTCTATGTATGTATGTATGCAGCAGCATATTTTATAAAACACGTGTGCCCTACAACACCGCCCCATTCCACTCAACCTATACCCTGGGAATGACTATATGCACATTATGGGACCAATTTTATAAAGGGTACTAAACATTAGATGCCAAAAATCTGTTCATTAAGAAAATAGTAATAGTATCTGGGTGTTATAGAATAGAGTCTAAGTTGGCATTTTGGTGCCAAAATGTAAGTGCCAACACTTACACCATGTCAACGACAAGTGCAAACGTTAGCGACTAAATGTTGGCCCCCTAAGTTTGGTATCTAAATTTGTAACCTGCCCATGCCCTGCTTACATGCACACCCTCTTTGCACTTAGTCGCTCACTTATAGAATAGCTCCTAAGTGCAGTTAGGCATCTAACTGCCATTTATATTAGGGCACCTACCCACCAACATTTGGATACAGAAAGTGAAAGTGCCTTGGTGCTTTGTAGCTTTTACTATATGAGACGTGGGGACCCCTGACGCAGGTGCTAGTCACCGAAACACGGCCCGTGTCGGGTCTTTTTGTCAAGGCTCATTCATTAAAGAACTGTGTTCCATTTTTAAAGGCCTGTGGTGCTGTTTTTTTTGTTTGGACTTTAGTTTGTACTTCGTTCCCTCTCTTTTGTTATATTAGGATATGAATAGCCATACTGGATCAGACCAATGATCCATCTAGCCCAGTATCCTGCTTCCAACAATGGCCAGTGCAGGTCACAAATACCTTGCAGAAACCCAAATAGTAGCAACATTCCAGGCTACCAATCCCATGGCATGCAATGGCTTCCCCCATGTCCATCTCAATAACAGACTATGGACTTTTCCTCCAGGAGCTTGTCCAAACCGTTTTTAAACCCAGATACACTAACCACCACATCCTCTGGCAACGAGTTCCAGAGATTAACTATTCATTGCATGAAAAAAATATTTCCTCCTATTTGTTTTAAAAGTATTTCCATGAAATTTCACCTGGTCTTTATCTATTTGAAAGAGTGAAAAATTGATTCACTTTTAGCTGTTCTACATCACTCAGGATATCATAGTCCTCAGCTGCCTCTTCCAAGTTGGAGAGCCCTAACGTCTTTAGCCTATCCTCATATGAGAAGCGTTCCATCCCCTTTATCATTTTGGTCACTTTTCTTTAAACCTTTTCTAATTCTGCACTATCTTTCTTGAGATATGGAGAACAGAATTGAATGCAATACTCGTTGAGGTTGCACCATGAAGCATTATAATATTCTTGGTATTACTTTGCATCCATTTTCTAATAATTACTAGCATCCTGTTTGCTTTTTGTCTGCCACTGCTGCTACTACTACTACTACTTAACATTTCTAAAGCACTACTAGGGTTACGCAGCGCTGTACAATTTAATATAGAGGGACGGTCCCTGCTCAAAGAGCTTACAATCTAAGAGACAAGTGAACGGTCAGTCCGATAGGGGCGGTCAAATTGGGGCAGTCTGGATTTACTGAACGGTAAGAGTTAGGTGCCGAATGCAGCATTGAAGAGATGGGTTTTAAGCAAAGACTTGAAGATGGGCAGGGAAGGGGCTTGGCGTAAGGGCTCAGGAAGGTTGTTCCAAGCATAGGGTGAGGCGAGGCAGAATGAGCGGAGCCTGGAGTTGGCGGTGGTGGAGAAGGGTACAGAGAGGAGGGATTTGTCCTGTGAACGGAGGTTACGGGCGGGAACGTAAGGGGAGATGAGGGTAGAAAGGTAGTGAGGGGCAGCAGACTGAGTGCATTTGTAGGTAGAAAGGAGAAGCTTGAATTGAATGCGGTATCTGATTGGAAGCCAGTGAAGTGACCTGAGGAGAGGGGTGATATGAGTATATCGGTTCTGGTGGAATATGAGACGTGCAGCAGAGTTCTGAACAGATTGAAGGGGGGATAGATGGCTAAGTGGGAGGCTGGTGAGGAGTAAGTTGCAGTAGTCAAGGCAAGAGGTAATGAGAGCGTGGACGAGAGTTCGGGTGGTGTGTTCAGAGAGGAAAGGGCGAATTTTGCTGATGTTAAAGAGGAAGAAGCAGCAGGTCTTGGCTATCTGCTGGATATGCGCAGAGAAGGAGAGGGAGGAGTCAAAGATGACTCCGAGGTTGTGGGCAGATGAGATGGGGAGAATGAGGGTGTTATCAACTGAGATAGAAAGTGGAGGAAGAGGAGACATGGGTTTTGGTGGAAAGACAATGAGCTCGGTCTTGGACATGTTCAGTTTCAGGTGGCGGTTGGACATCCAGGCAGCAATGTCGGATAAGCAGGCTGATACCTTTGCCTGGGTCTCTGTGGTGATGTCTGGTGTGAAGAGATATAGCTGGGTGTCATCAGCATAGAGATGATACTGGAAACCATAAGCTGAGATCAGGGAGCCCAGGGAAGAGGTGTAGATTGAGAAGAGAAGGGGTCCAAGGACAGATCCCTGGGGAACACCAACAGATAGGGGGATAGGGGTGGAGTAAGATCCATGAGAGTGAACTCTGAAGGTGCGGTGGGAGAGATAGGAGGAGAACCAGGAGAGGACAGAGCCCTGGAACCCAAATGAGGACAGTGTGGCAAGAAGTAAGTCATGATTGACAGTGTCAAAAGCGGCGGATAGATCAAGGAGGATGAGGATGGAGTAGTGGCCTCTGGATTTGGCAAGGAACAGGTCATTACAGACTTTAGAGAGTGCTGTTTCTGTCGAGTGAAGAGGGCGAAAACCGGATTCAAGTGGATCGAGGATGGCATGAGAGGAGAGAAAATCAAGGCAGCGGCTGTGAACAGCAAGCTCAAGTATTTTGGAGAGGAAGGGTAGGAGGGAGATGGGGCGGTAGTTGGAGGGACAGGTAGGGTCAAGTGATGTTTTTTTGAGGAGAGGTGTGACTACGGCGTGCTTGAAGGTGTCAGGGACAGTTGCAGTGGAGAGAGAGAGGTTGAGGATATGACAGATGGAGGGGGTGACAGTATGAGAGATGATGTTAAGTAAGTTGGTGGGGATGGGATCAGAAGAGCAGGTGGTGCATTTCAAGGAGGAAAGAAGGCGAGCGGTTTCCTCCTCGGTGATGACAGGAAAGGAGGAGAAAAAGGCCTGGGTTGGTTGGTTGAGGGAGAGGGTTGAAGGGTGAAGAAGAGATGGCTTGGTAGTGAACTCAAGGTTGATCTTTTGCACCTTGTCGTGGCAATTAGTGCTCTTGTTACAATAATTAATTATAGTTCTTAATATCCATTAAAATGTTACAAAATTGTCACAATCCTAATATGATATTTAAGAACAAAGAGCAGGGAATATTTTAAGAGCACTTGCTAATATTTCTCCACCACTTACCTATAAGGTAAGAATGATTTACAATTGCAAGAATACAAATGAATTAAATGCTATATCTTTGTAGTTTCACTAGCATGTACTGCAAGATTTAAAAGTATGTACTCAGAGCATGGCACTAAATTTTAAAAGTGACCATGTGCTATCAGTATAACTTTAAAAGATACCATATACTCAGAACACAAAGAGACCATATTTTTAGCTTCAAAAGGGTTTATTTAATATACAATTGCAGCGAGAGATAAAGAATCTTAAAAACAGAGGATTTGTGCTTAGATCAGAACCAACAAGGTAACAGAGTTTAGATCAGGTTAACTTACAGGAAAGTCCTTTGTTGTAGAAGCTGGTAGCTGGTTGAAGTGATGCAGCATAGTTGCAGGAGCAGGGGCTTCAGCAGAGATCTGGGCTACCTCCGAAGAGAAGAAGGGCTCTCTATCTTGGTTGCTGGAGCCTGGAGAGAAGTCTTGTCTGGATGTGTGTGTGTAGAGTTTAGCAGAGGAAATAGGTCCCAAGAGCAGTAGATTCCCAAGAAGAGAAGGAGGGCTCCCTATCTTGGGAAAACAGCTTCTGTTTTTATACTGTTAGTTTGCAGGGAAACATGAGTGCATGTCCTGGACCATTTGCTTCCTGGTTTGCACTTGGTCTCATGTTTTATGACATTCCTGTTTGGGCTTTTGCTGACAAATTGAAGCAAAAGGTTTTCCCTTTGAATCTCTGTGGCAGTGTCTAGCAGATGGTTTATTGTATCTTATTTTATGGTTTCCTCTGAGCCAATAGGTGTGTGGATTCGCACCTCCAGTCTCCCTGGTTGCTGCTCTTTTGTTCTGTTGACCAGCCAGGCTTTTGATCAGAGGAAGTTTGAAGACTTCTGAAGTAGTGCCTTTTATTTGTAAAAGTTTCCCAGGGAAAAAGGGAGGGGGAGATGAAAGAGGGATTTGGAGTTCAGATCAGTTTCCCTGTTGTAGTTACAATAAGTCTTTTAAAAGCTGCATTTTTATATTGATACCTGATCCAGTAAAATAAACTGACATACTGCTACATATTTCAATAAATCTGACAATTAAACTGATATCATAACATTCTTTATAGAGTTTTCCTTATTACATTTGGATAAAGCTTTAGAGAATTTATTCCCATCATGTTTGTGAAACCATTTACAGATTTGTACGCATGTACCTTAGTTTGATTTCTTTCTACAGCAGCACTACTATACATACACAGTGCTGTACAGATTACACAGAAAGATGGCCCCTGTCAAGACCAGCCCAGCCACTACACAGACTAAGTGCTTACCTAAGGTAGCAGAATTTGTGGGGCATTGCTCTGGCATGCATTAGAGCTTTCTCCCCCTGCTTCTCTTTTTGGTGCTTTGTCTCACCCTGAGGCAGACATTCTGTTGGGGTTGGGGGTGGGGTGGAGGTGGAGAACAAAGCAGTGCTTCAGTGTGGGTCTGTGATCTTTGGGCTAGCCTGGAAGGAGGTAGGGGGCAGCCGCAGCAGTGAAATGTTAACGGTGGGGGGGGGGGGGGGGGGGGGTGGAGGGTGGCATGCTGGATGTGGGTGGGTGTAGAGACATGAAGATTAGCTTATCAACTGAGGGAGGGTTACAGAGAAAAGGGAGAAGCTGGCCACCTGCAGATTGGAGGAAAAAGGAAGTACTTGACAATAGGGGGGGGGGGGGGGTGGTCCCTGGTCCCTTCACCATTGAACTTACAACCTAGTTGACATACAGGCAAAACAAATGAGACTTCAGGAAATTGTATGTGTGTGTGTTTAAACATCATGATTGAAATAGAGAAAGCTATTATCACATTAAAATTTGACCCACCTGTACCCAAAGAATATGAATCATTAGGAGTGCAGGAGTAACCTAGTGGTTAGAGCACCAGTCTTGACATTCAGAGGTGGCCCATTCAAATCCCACTGCTGCTCCTTGTGATCTTAAGTCACTCCATTGCCAGTTTTTATGTATCCCTCTCTAGATCTCCATTGGACTCGTGCCCATGGAGGTGAAGAGAGGGTTTCAGAAGGCTCATTCTAAGTGTGTTAAATAGGATCTCGGCTTTCTGACTCCTAGCATCTAAGTGCATCTTTGTGTACCTATGCTCCCACATTATGAGTAAATGGGTAGGGGTTTCCTCACTTATGTGGATAATATAGAGAATAATTTGTCTGTGTAGGCGTATTCAGAGAAATAAGTATGTAACCAAGAAATAGATACAGACAAGGGAGATAAGTGATAATAATGATTTTAATTCTTACCCAATGCAAATTCAATCAATCTGGCACGCTCATCAGTCAAAGTCTCAGGTTGACCGACCGTAGTTCTGCCCTCTGGGTAGAGTTGGGGAAAGCTCCAAACTCCTCCCAAATTGGTAGATCTCCTCACTCATTAGACCCAATGGGCACACATTTTTTTCATATGTGAATTATATTTTCTGACAGTTAGCTTAACCGCAGATCGGAAGCCCAGCTCTCCCTCCCTTCTACCTATTTCACAACAACTGTCACATCCTGAGTTGTAAACAAGTCTTAAAAATGCAAAGACAAGTATCCATATTTCATGAAAAGGGCTCCATCTTAGGGACTCCATTTTCTTACCTTACTTTCTACTATTCTAGCCATTTATTCCTTCATCTTGGCCCTTACACTGTATTTGAATGTCACACCAGATCCTGATAAGGCTTGCCAGCCGGGCCCCGCTTCAGCAAGTACTCTGCTGCAAAGCCTTCATCAGGTTTTCCGGTCTGGTCAACGCTTCTTAGCAGCCTAGGCTATAGGGCTCAGCCCACCACTATTCCAGTGGAGGGGTCTCTAGTTGTAACACATATTAACATGCCTCAGGTACAAAATTAGATTGTAATGTGAGCCCTCTAGAGACAAAGAAATACCTAGTGTACCTGAATGTAACTCACCTTGAGCTACTACTAAAAAAGGGGTGAGCAAAATCAAAATAACTAAATAACAAAGAGCAATGTGGCCTCATGAGGACACCATGAAGAAACTCACTTCCTAAGCTTTTCCTTAGCCTTTTGAAGAAAAACTATATGTTCAGATGCACAAGCTTCAATTACGGAAAGCATGGTTAATTTTCTCCTAATGAAGGTTTTGAGATAATGATTTAAAGAACCCTCACAGATGCCCAGGTTATCTCCCTTAAATCAACCATTTCTGACAGCACTAATTGCTGGATGAATTAACTGAGCGTCACTAAAAACAAAATGCTCTCCTTATCAAAAAAAATATGAAGGGGTGACTAGTATCAAGATTCTCTGCTTCCAGTAAAGGTGTTTAGTTGTTTGCTTATATATTCTCATAACAGAAGGAATGTGCAAAGCCAGCTCACTGGAAATAATTTGGGCTAATCTCACGTCATTACTTTTGGTGAAATTGAGTGTGTTCACTGTACCTTAGTGAACTGGTATATGAGGAAAACAAGAAACTAATACCTCATGTGTGCAGCGTGAAGTAAATGACATAAAGAAATTTAGTCAAACCTGCATGAGTTTTTTATTTTCTAAAGAAAACAACTATATCATTCTGCCATTACAGGATTGCTCTTTTGATTTCCATATGTAAGAGAAAAGATATATATTTTTATTGAGTATTTGGTGTGTCTTTATCCAGCTAGACTTGTGTTACAGCTGCTCCTCAGGTACGTTTTATATCATTAATGAGCACTTCACAAATGATTTGGGTAGCAGGAGGGTAGTTCTATAACAGGGGCACCTAAGATAAGAGGGTAAGCAGCACCGTTTCCTTTAAGGTAAGCAGGAGTCCTCCAACTGCATTGCTGGTAGTAGGGAGTGGTGGTTCCCTGGAGTCCTGCAGAGCTTGTCTGTCCCTCACTATTGGAAATGTGATGGTGAAACAGCAACACTCACTGAAGGACTTTCATGGTAAGCAGGCATCTATTTCAAGCTTATTCTATAAAGAAAAGAAGGTGCCTATTTTTCTTTATAGACTATAAAATATGGAATATAGAACAGACAATATACAATACAGAGCACGCAAATGAAAATATGCGTAAATGTAAGGCACAATCACATGAGCCATTAGCATAGTTTGGAGTAGACATGGGGAAGCAGTGCCCCCACCCAATGTTATGGATGCTAATGCTTAATTCGTCCTGCTCTCCCATTGCATTATGACTCCTTTATCTCTCCCCCCCCCTCCCAATTATGTAGCCAAACTACACTGATGCCTATAGCTGATGTTAATGCTTGTGCCTAGAAGTTAGCCAGACTTCATGTAAATTGTCATATTCTATACTTTTACCCCCCCCCCCCCCCAACACACACACATACACGCATTCAACAACATTCAACCAGCCAGGATCGGCACCTGGTTGGTTAAATGTCCCATGACTGGCTATTTTCTACTTATTTTCTGCTTATTTACAACCCAAACGTTTACTGACTTCTGCTCAATTTTACTCGGAACTTCTTCCATTTATTTTTTGGCTGGAGAAAGGAAATTTTATCTTCCCTAAATAATTCTCCTCATGCTCTGAGATTTGAGCTGGATCCTTATTTACATCTATCCTTCCTCTGGGACAATAAAGGAAAAGCCTACAGTAACCTGCATCAATTGGACCATCCAAGGATATCAGAACCAGAAACTCTAAAGTTCATACCTGCAATCCGTGAGTTACAAATTTATTTTAACTACATAATCTACTTCTATAACTCTGAATCTTTAGATTCCTTAAAACTGAAGGAAACCTATGCACTGTCTCCAAGAATTTCACATAGAAGTGCTAAGTGCAGCCATTTGTTTCTCTATCTGATGGAAAACTTTGATCTCAGAGGCCTGGTCTGAATTTACAACTTTAAAAGGTCTGTTCTTTCAGCTATTAAAGCCTTAACCCTGAATTGCCAACTAGGAAGACTGCTGATCTACAGGGTGTACTCCAAAGAGTGGATTGCAGCGCCACCCAGTGAAATTTTGCCTAACTAGCTTCTGACACAAAAATGTATCATGCAAGCATCCCAGTGGTGTGTGGGAGAGGAAACCATAACCCTCAGAAACCAAAGAGAAGGCAAAAGTGCAAGAGGTCAAACACCTACATAACAGTACTTAAAAGATCACCATATTGACACACCAAAGCTAACCACAGCACCCCCACACCACCCTTGGGAACTATAGGACTGCAAAGAAATCCTTGGTGATCCATGATGCCATAAATGAACAGCATCTTGACATCCTAGGAATAAGTGAAACCTGGCTAGATGAAAGTGGGGGTTTACCACTGGCTGAACTATGCCCAACAGGTTTCAACATCCAACATCAACCAAGACAAGGAAGACAGGGTGGAAGGGTAGCAGTCTTGATTCAGGACACAAACTGCGTAGAATATCCATCCCCCAGCTACATGGATCAGAATCTCTTTTAATCCAACTTGAAGAGGAGAAGCCAATCTGGCTGCTCATGGTATACAGAGCACCTCATAACAACACATTATCTGTGCAAGAACTCCTAGACCTAATTACTCAAGTGACCCTGAATTAACCTAGGCTGGTGATCATGGGAGACTTCAATCTACACATCAAAACCCCAGATACCACCACAGCTGCCTTTCTGGACACGATGAAAGCACTAGGAATTACACAGGTGATCAATTCTCCAACCCACGAAAAGGGTCACATACTAGACCTGGTATTCTACAAAGGGGTGGATATCCCAGAATTCTGGGATAACAGTATTGAGATAACACCCCTATCATGGTCAGACCATTTTCTAATTAAATTCTCCCTATGTGACCACCTGAAACAAATGGCACCTCCCAAAGTTTGGAAGGAGATCAGAGACAAAAAAAGCTGACCACTGAGAATTTCCTAGAGACCTTGGACTATCCACATGTAGATGAAAAGACAACAGTATCAGAACAAGTTGACATCTGGAATTCACACTTAGCTAAGACCTTCGAGAAAACAGCACCACTAAAAAAGGTCTTATGCCCCACTCACAAACGCTCACCTTGGTTTTCTCCAGAACTTCGGATTCTTAAACGTGAAGGATGAAAACTGGACAGGAGATGGCGCAAATCTCAACTGGATGAAGACAGGCTAAACTGCAGGAAGCACATGTCAAAGTACCACCAAGCCTTAACAGCAACCAAAAAACAGTATTTCCTCAATGCATTGCACAGGCTGCCAATTCAACCAAGCAGCTGTTCAGTATAGTACTGCAACCCCCTCAACAAAACCAGCCTGCCCAGTCTAAACTAAATTGCAATGATTTTGCTGCATACTTTGCCAACAAAATTAAAAGTCTCCACCAGGATTTACAGGCAATCCCACCCAGTGCCCAACCAGTCAACCAGGGGTGCACAAACTCGCCCCCTCCTAACAGAGACAGATGGAACACTTTTAACCTAATGACAGAGGAGAGCCTTGACAAAATCCTGAGACCTTCGACCAACTACCTGCTCCCTCAATCCCTGCCCATCAAAGTGCAGCAGGCAAGTAAGGACCTTATAGAAGGTGCCACAAAAATTGTGAACACCTCTCTTTCTAATGGGCAACTACCAACAGCATTAAAAAGTGCAGTGGTTCGCCCTCTGCTGAAGAAAACAACTTTGACCAGGACAAACTTGAAAGTTACAGGCCAGAATCCATCTGTCACGGACTGTCACGGAGTCAGGAGTAGTGAGCCCTTGAGCCACTGCCAGTGACTGGCAGCAGCAGGTGAACCACCCAAACAGGAAGCGAGGCTGAACACAGACAGGCTGGTACAAGCAGGACCAGAACTAGCAGGATGGGAACTGAAGTGGTAGATGAGCAGGGCTGGAGTAAGCAGGACTAGAATAACCAGATTCTGGTACGGGCTTGGCTTGGCTGGAACTGGATTCTGGAATGGACTTGGCTTGGCTGGAACTGGATTCTGGAACGGGCTTGGCTTGGCTTGACTGGAACCGGATTCTCAAACAGGATTCAGGATTCTCAAACAGGCTTGGCTGGAACAGGATTCAGGATTCTCAAACAGGATTCAGGATTCTCAAACAGGCTTGGCTGGAATGGAAGCTGAAAGCAGACAGGGTTGGAACAAACAGTGGAGGAACTGAAGCTGAAGACAAACAGGGCAGACACAAGCAGGATTAGAACTGAAGCTGAAGACTTGCAGGGCTGGAACAAGCAGGGTTGGGGTAGAAGTTGAAGACTGGCAAGACAAGAACTAGCAGGGCTGGAACTGCAACAAACACACACAGGCAAACACTCATCTGAAGACCTTTGTTGAAAAGGCAAGCCTGAAAGTTCCCAGGTGCTTAATAAAGGCAATTACAGATGAAACCACTAGTAAGAGTGAGGCTTGGCAGCAAAAACACCAGAGCACGGCTTGGCAGCAGGAACACCAGGGCGAGGCTTGGTTGCAAGAGCACCATAGTGAGGCTTGGCTGCAGGAACCCCAAGGCAAGTCTGGAATGCTGGAACATCAGAATAGGACTGGAATGAACTCTGGAACATGTTTGGGAAACAGGAAGAAGACAGTCCACAGCAGCCATAGGGCCTGGTCACCAAGAGGCGAGGTGAGTGTAGGCATGGGATACAGTAACAACCGTGACACCAACATCCCGTTTCTAGGGAAACTCATAGAACAAACAGTCTATGTTCAACTTAATGAAATGCTAGAAAAGAGTAACTGGCTAGATCCATGTCAATCTGGATTCAGACCCGGTTATGGAACAGTACACACAGGGCAGACGCGAGGCGCTGCCTGCGTCGCTGCATGGATTTAAAAAAAAAAAAAAGGCAGGGTGGTGGCAGGAGACGAGAGCTGTTGGTTCTCGACAGAGCACCCCCCACACCCATTGACACCCAGGAAGGACCGCCCCCACCTCCCCGCCCTTGCTACGCCACTGCATGTAATTATTTACAAATAAAAGTGAGAAAACTTTTACTTAAGTACAGTAACTAGTTACATTTACTTAATTACTATACAGCATTGTTAGGGAGGAGTCATGCCTTAATCCTTCTAGTTGACAGCTGCTCAATCAGAACACCTTTCTGTAACCTGGATGCTCCTGAAACAGGTCTAAAAAGGACATCCTTTTTTTTTATAGATATGGACATTTCTTCTCCTTCAGTAATCGCTGTTGGACTTCCAGATTTCAGGCCCTCCCTAGTGCTACCAAAACATGCCCAGAACATGCCCCCTTGCTAATTGGACATACTGCAGAGTTGGACATCCCACATCCCTATTCTGCCTTTGCAAATTTGGGATTTGGATGTTTCAAGCACATGGACATCCATTTTGGCATTTGAGATGTCCATATGCTTTGAAAATGAGCACCACTATGACAAAAAACACAACCTTTTACACATACTTTTTGTTTTTTTGTAGGACCCCAGAAGGCGGTCGCCAAAGCAACAGTGGCTCGATGGCTTAAGGAGACTATTTCTTTGACTTACATTCTGAGGGGTAGATCTGCTCCCATGCATGTCAAGGCTCACTCTATCAGGTCTTTTGTGACTTTTTTGTCAGAGTCCAGGGCAATTTCTTTGGCAGACATCTGTCGGTCAGTGTCGTGGTCTTCTTCTCATTCCTTTCTTTATAAGTGTGTTTTAGGATAGTTTGGTCAGAGTGCAGGCAGAGTCACAAATTATTTTTACTGTACATATGTACACCTGCCCCTGACCAAGAGTTAATATATGCAATTTCATTTCGGCAGGTTTTTGTAAGTCTATTTGGCGACCATTAAGGCATCAATGTGTCTTTATGAGCCTAATGGTCTCAAAATAGACATCTACTTGGCCACCCAACCTAGGCAACCTATTACAGATTACCTTCTATAGCTAGCAGCTAGGATACATCTTTAGGGTCATGGACAAGAATAACCCAGCAAACAAGATAGGCCAATTGATCTTTTTCAGTTGTCATCTACTATTGAGTCAAATTTCAAGGATACGCTCAGTGTTTATGTAACCTGGAAATTTTACTCAATTAACTTTAGCTGGATTTATGGTTGCATATAACCAGCTAGATTAGGTTTACAACACTCATTTGTGCAACCACAAGGTCAAATTTCCAAATCAAAAATTGAGCTTTGGAGCATCCCTGATTCTGCACCTTTGTTTCCTTTTTGTGCAACTTGTGATTTAAATTGCACTAATTAAAGCAGGGCAATGGGGATGTGTGTGTGTGTGTGTGTGTGGGGGGGGGGGGGGGGTCATCTGGTTAGATTTATCTGGCCTGCTTCTGTTTATCTAGGTAAATCTTGAAAATCTACCCCACTGTATGATGTGCCTTTCTCTCCTGTAAAATTCCTGATATATTGTCCTTTGGATGCCTTCTAATACTTTATCCTTCATATAAGCTTTTAATTTTCTTTTCATCCTTGTAAAATATGAGCACACATATAATAACGCACAGAGCAAGAACGTCATACATACCAGAACTGTTGAACTGTTCTATATGATTGGCGCTGTTATTTATTCAAAAAGTGTCCACAAAATGTGGGCTTTGATCATTTATTTAGAAAAAGAACGTTCACAAGGTGGGTTGACAGTGTATAGCTGCTGGTATTTTACTGTTTTGACTTAACAGTCACAAGCCTGGATGAAGAATACTAGACAAATAACAAAAAAAGAAGAAAAAAAAGGCAGTGGTGGCATTTTGCCACACTACCCCCAGAGAACAAGAGGCTGTTAGATGTTGCCTCTGTGCCAACAGGTTGCTGTGAACCAGACTAAACTGTTCAGCAATGAGCATCGGCACTGTGCTTTCCCTGAAAGATGTGATCACACCTCCTAATGTTAACTCCATGGCTCTGTTACTTACAGCTAAATTACATTATTATGACTTCATTGTTGAATCCCAATTCTCCTAATTATAGCCTAGAGATCTATTATTTGATTTTGTAACACCATGTGCTCCTTTTTCTAAATCATGTAATCTCTTGTAGCTTATTAATGTCAGGTTTGTGCACACGCAGGGACTTGGGTCTTTGCCAACCAGAATCAAATTTTGAAATTTTTACTGTGCTGTGTTGCAGGGGGGTTGCTTGTTACAATTTAATTATATTGGTGCTGAAATAGGGAAAGCAAAATTATGTTCCAAAGTACTTTAACTGTTTCCCTGGAACACAGTTGACTGCACACCTATCATCAATATTGCCGTTCTTTCACCATTTTTCAATCATTGAATTTCCTTATGAAATTATATGTGGGAAAAACATTATACAGATATTAAGTCTTGATTTTATGCTTAGATTTCTTGACGAGTTAATAAGGTTCTATTAATAAACATTTATGCAGTTGTACTATACAATTTTAAAACAGTAGCAACGCATTGGTTGCACTGACATGCTTGCATTTCTAGAGGGAAAGGAAAATACCTCCATATTTAGAGTTAAATACAGTTTTTAAAAACATACTTTTTTTCTGTTCTCCCATTACTTTGTTCAAGGGGTGCTGCTTTGACAAAAAAATGCTTTCAGCCCCTCATTAGAGCTTGCAGGTTTTAAATTCTTAAAGTGGAACTCTCTGGGGAGATTCTCTTTATAAATTTCTTTCCCAGCAGGGGCTACAGGTTCCAACATGCCTGCAAATTCCTCACCATGAAGTGTGCACAGTGAGTTAAAAAGAAACTCCCTGCACCTATCTTGTAGATCCAATCCCTCCCCCCCCCCCCCCCCCCCCCGAGCAGGGAAAGGGCATTTTTAAAACATCTTTCTCAAGGGTTGAGCCGCGTGCAGATGGCTGAGTGCACCGATTCTACTGTGATCTTAAAATTATACCATACAAAAAGCTCATTTTATGCATGCAGAATTTGCACTCTAATCAGGAGATGCTTGCCGTACACATGTACACAAAGATTCAGCGGAAAGTGTGGCTTCTTGTGCTCATGCGTGAAGAAATCAAAAGGGCTGGCACATACCTGTGGCTGTTTTTGGTTTTTGGCATATGGATATTAGCCTTGCAAAAATTTCTTGCATATGAAATTTTTGTAAAGCTGCTATTTCTGCTCAGAACAGCAGCCACAGATGTGCACTGCTCATTATCGCTGTTCCATTTGTGTTTTAAAGTTGCAGACACTGTTCTGGCTGGAGAAAAAACAAGAAGACGACGCTTCTGTGATAAATATTATAAAATCACCTATCTCCTTATTTTGAATTATAATTTTTATAATTTTATTTTATGTACAATAAACTTGATAGCGACGATGACTCAAAAAATTCAAGAAGACGACGCTTCTGTGATAAATATTATAAAATCACCTATCTCCTTATTTTGAATTATAATTTTTATAATTTTATTTTATGTACAATAAACTTGATTTTATAATATTTATCACAGAAGCGTCGTCTTCTTGAATTTTTTGAGTCATCGTCGCTATTTTGTTTATTATCTGTTTTTTGTGAAGACCGGTTTCTTCTGTCTTTTGCATCATGGAGAAAAAAAAAAGCATTTTATTACAACAAGGGCATGAAATCCACAGATGCCAAGTTACCGAGTTCCAGACTGGAGATTTTGGACCAGTCCTGGTTTTGAACTTACATTTCAAAGCAGTGTGGGATTTGTAGTGCCTGATCCTGCCCATGGAAATCTGTGCTGCAAGTGCACTAGGATGGGGTAGTTAGAAATCCAGGACTGGCGAAAAGTCTCCAGCCTGGAACTGGGTAACTTGGCATCTCTGGAAATCCTCTCTACTGCTGACTCAGACCTGGCGAAAAATATCTCGCATTGTGCATGCATCAAAAGCTACTGTTTCCTTCTGTGCATTGCAGTGGACTACTTAAAGGCCTCTTTACCATTCATTTTAATGCTGTGTGCTCCCATGTCTTCTGCACCAGTTAACATCTATTCTTAATCCCCCTCTGTATTGCTCAGCCAGTAATGTGCGTGATTAGGCCTGTGGTCGTTTTCTACGTCGGTTTCTCCAAAAGTAAGCACCTGTTCCCCAGAAAGAATCCCTTTGAAAATTGCCTCTGTATTAGGTAGAAGTTCATCCATTTTGGAACTGAATTAGCATTTACTTTGCAGGGAGCACAGAAATGGCTTGACATGCTAGCAGATCTTCTGAAATCTTTTAGTTTATTTCCTTGTATAATAATTAGTGTGTTTACAGTAGAATGCACATTTCAGATAAGTTGAAAAGAATCAAGTGGGTGGAGAAAGGGAAGTTATAGGTACATAGGTGCCGTTGAGATGGTTGAGAGTTTATTGATGTAGTCAGAAGCTGAAAATCACTGCATGATGGTGCCAGACACTTTATATATGATGCTTATTTGTATATTCTCTCTAGTGGAACTTGAGAACGTAAGAATAGCCATACTGGGTTAGACCAATGGTCCATCTGGCCCAGTATCCTGCTTCCAGTCCAAGTCACAAGTACCTGCCAGAATCCCAAATAGTAGCAAGATTCCAAAATTCCAAAGAGTAGCAAGATTCCGGAATCTCAAAGATAGGGTTACCATATGTCCAGATATTCAGATTTATCCGGACATGTCCTCTTTTTGAGGACATGTTCGGGCATCTGGACGGATTTTGCCAGTCCGCCTGTTTGTCCGGATTTCTGGACAAATGGGCGGGCAGCGGGCCTATCCTAGCCTCCCCTTACTTACTGTCTACTGCCCTGGTGGTCTAGTGACCTCTTTGGGGCAGGAAAGAACCCCCTCTTTCCTGCCCAGAGTGCTGCCCTTGCCCTGCATCCTGTTGCTGTGACAGTCTCAGGATTCAAAATGGCCACCAAGAGTTGACTCGGCCTCGTGAGACTTCAACTCTCGGCGGCCATTTTGAATCCCGAGACTGTCACAGCAACAGGATGCAGGGCAAGGGCAGCACTCTGGGCAGGAAAGAGGGGGCTCTTTCCTTCCCCAAAGAGGTCACTAGACCACCAGGGCAGTAGATAGTAAGTAAGGGGAGGGGAGGTGACCCAGGGGAGGGGAGGTGACGGAGGGGCAAGGGAGGGGAATATTTGACCCGGGGGAGGGGAATACGTGGCAGGGGGCGGGGCAATGGTGCAAAAGGGGCGGGGCATGGGCGGGACGTGTCCTCTTTTTGAGAGGACAAAATATGGTAACCCTACCCAAAGAGTAGCAAGATTCCAGAATCTCAAAGAGTAGCAAGATTCCATACTGAACAGCTACCTACAGACATAGAGCCTCCTTAAAGACTGGTTTATCAATGAATTTCATGAACCTGGAAAAATTTGTAAAGATTCATAGATATCCAAAGTGGGTTAAAATACTTACCTAAGAGCCAATATTCAGAACAAGGTAGCCCACTCTACTTGGGGGCCAATCACAAACGGACCAAAGGCCTGCGAAGGGCAATAAGAAGGGTGCAAGGGAAGGCTGGTTAACTAAGAAGCTAGGAATAAAGGGACAGGAAGACAAGAAGCAAACTGGAAGATGAAGAGTTGAGGAGTAGGGCTAGGAGATTAAAGGAAGGTGGGGCAAGGGGCGGAAGAAAGAAAAAGTAGAGAAAGAGAAAGTAGGGAAGGCAGCCCAGAAATGCTAGTAGAAGGCAGTCCTGGCTGCAGCCTTAATAAATTCTACTTTTGTTCAAAAACTGACGCCTGTGTGGTTGTATAATTGAAAACCAGAGCTCAATGAGTGCCGGGTGCCTGATTTGAGCCCTCAGCCAGTGTTAAACACACTACCTGGGTAGCCATGATACCGCTAACCAGATAGCCAACAGGAAATTCAGACAGCCTGTTTGCTGTCCTAACTTTATATTTATTTATTTATTGCATTTGTATCCCACATTTTCCCACCTATTTGCAGGCTCAATGTGGCTTACAGAGTTCTGTTATGACATTGTCATTCCAGGATAGCAGATACAATTAGTGATGTACAAAGATTAAGTGAGGGGAAAAAAGAGGAGAGTTGGGTGGGTAAGTATAAAAGATAATTAGTTATCCAGTTAGCGGTCTGAATATCATTGCTAATTCTCTAACTCCATCCAAGCATTGGTTCATGGGCCTCCCTAGCTCTATTCAGATTAGACAGTCAGAGGCAATAATCAGTGATACTATCCAGTTAGTGTCTTTGAATATTTATTTAGGGGTCCTTTCACTAAGGTGCGCTGAAAAATGGCTTGCAGTAGTGTAGGTGCGGGTTTTGTGTGCGCGCCAAACCATTTTTCAGCGTGCCTGTAAAAAAGGCCTTTTTAAAATTTTTGCCAAAAATTGACATGCGGCAAAATCAAAATTGCTGCGCGTCCATTTTGGTTTTGCGACCTTACCACCAGCCATTGACCTAGCGATAAAGTCTCACACGGTAACCAGGTGGTAATAACCTACGCACGTCAAATGCCACTTGGCACATGTCCGAAATGCACGTCTGAAAATAAAAATTATTTTTCGGCCATGCGCCAAAAATGAAATTACTGCAAGAGCCACGCGGTAGTTGGGCAGTAACTCCATTTTGGCGCGCGTTGGGTGCATGTAGACGCTTACGCGGCTTAGTAAAAGGGCCCCTAATTTATTTATTCAGACTTGCTATACCGCCTTTGCTAACATATAGTTCAAAGTGGTGTACAAATTTAAAAATAAAATAAAACATACAACATACAGGAAAGGACCTACAATTTAAATAGGAAAGAAAAGAAGTAAAGAACAGACAAGACAGCAAACCAAAAGAAAAGAGGATTACACACAGTGAAACATCGAAAAACACTAAATTCAAGTTGTGGAAAAGTCTTTTGAAAAAGCCAGGATTTAAGTAGGGATTTGAATTCCTTTAGGGATGATTCTGCTCAGATAGTAGGGGGCAGAGAATTCTGAAGGACCGGTGCTGCAAAATAGAGTGCTCGATGTCATGTAGATTCTAGAATGGCTTGTTTCGGGTTAGATTTTTAAACATTCTACACATTGTCTGGAAAAAACAGAACCCCTTACCTAGTTTCAAAGTACTTTGCAATTGTTTAATCATTTAGTATGTCTTTAGAAAATATGTTAATATAATAGCTTTTCTTACTTAACTCATAATTAGTAATCAAAGTGTCTGCCTTCAATCTTGACGTATTCATGAAGTCTTCAATGCCACTGAGCTCTTGGCTCAATGAATTCTGTAGCAGGGCCCATTTTATTCCTATGGGCCCTGCTGCAGATAACTAGTGCTAAGCTTTAGTAAAAGACCCCTAAGAGCTCAACTGTTTTGTGAGCTCGATGCTCCATCGTGTCAAAAAATAAAATACTCATAAATGTCTCAAATTTCAGGCAGAAGTTTTTATTTATTTATTTATTTATTTATATTTGTATGTTGTCCCCATATTCATATTAATAGGAATATTATTTGTATAGATAGCACTGTTTACTGGGAATTCCCCTCCCCACTGTCTACAGTTGCAGTGTCCTGTGATTGGCTCTTTGCAAACTTGTTTCTACTGGTTGTTAGCTCTGAGATAAGGCCTAGGATCTTTCTTTGCCCCGAGCCCGGCAGGCTGGGTGTGAGAAACTCAGTCTGTGCCTTGCATGCCAAGTGCTAGCAACTTTTGTAAGAGTTGACCTTTCTTGGTTCCACTGTGGTTCCATCAAGGTTTTTTATCTCTCTCCTCTTTCTTCCCCTCTCTCCTCAAGAAACTCTCACTCTCTCCCCTGGGTGCTCGCTTACCTGAAGATCTTTTTCCCATGGTTTTCTTAGTGCTCTCACAGAGCTCTCTCTCCTTTAGGCTCTTTCCTTTGAGCAATTCTCTTAGAGGCTTCTCCCTTAGGTTAAGGAATTTTCCCTGTGTTTCTCCCTATTTGAGTTTACAGTTTTGCCTCTCAGCATTGCTGAGATTTGGCCTTGTCCTTGCCTCTGATGTAGTTGGGTACAGACTCCTGTTGCAATAGGCACAGTTCTTACAGGCAGCTGAATTGTAGATTGGATTCTCTTTGTGTATTGAGAGAATTGCAAGAAAGAAGATTTGCCTAAGACTTGAGAGTCCAGTGGTAAAGGTTTGTACTCAGAGTGGAGGAGGAGGTTTAGCTGACTGTGAGGTCATACTGGTCAGTAACACTGGACAGTAGCACTGGGCACTGACCTGGATAGTAACAGTAAAAAACCTTGGAATAATTCAGTGGATTTACTGACCAGAGATCAGTAAAAAGCTTTGTTTAATACAATGCTTATCTCAGGGTCAGTGAAAAATCTTGTAGTATCTCAGTAGATTCTACTGACAAGATTTTGGTGACAAAGACTTGCAAATACACAGTAGGTGAAATAATTCTACAAAAGACTTAGCTCTTTCTATAGCAGATCAAGTGAGAGTTACTTACATAAATTGCACCAATTGAAGGATTTGTGGTGTTAGTCTGAGAAAGAACATGTACTGACACACTCTTAAAGAGTAAATGCTAAAACTGCCTGGCCTGGCAGATTAAATGAGAGACTGTGTTTGAATAACTAAAGAAGAAATATAGATCTGTTATTCAAAGTAGAGAAAAGATTTGTGCAGACGCACTGCAGACCAGAGCTGACAGTTATTCCCTTCCCCCATCTTGTCCTGTAAAAAGTTACATTAACTACAAGCTATGCCTGTAAGACAGTTAGGTGCAGTATGCAAAGAGCTAGCTGCAGTTGTCTAGTCCCACCCCTTTTTCTGCAGCTTCTTGCTAAAATAATAGTGTGGAAGAGCCAAGATTCACAAAGAAAATAAAAGGTTGTTAAAGACAAAGAAAAGAGTAATTTTCCTAGAAATAACATGGCTGAGTCTGTTATGTGGGACAGTAAAGTACATGTGGAAGGTGACACTGGGCACATACCAGAAGCCAAACTTGCTAGTAGTCCTAGGGACCCCAACATAAGGGAAAGTGATATAGAGTCTGTAAAATCTAGGACACATGTTCTTATATATAAGGCAAAGGATACTAACAGACACAAAATGGACACCCGCACCGTGGTCTGACCACTATAAAGCAAACATCTCCCTCCAATGGCGAACGAAAGACTCACTGAATAAACAAGAACAGAAAACCTACACCACGAGAGGAAAAATAGACCGGGTAATATTCTGGCAACAGATCTACCATAACGACTGGACAATAAAAGCAGATGCAATCCAATTCCTCTTAGAATGGGACGACAGATGCAGATCCATATTAGACAATATTGCTCCAACCCAAACCAGAACCTCACACAGAAAAAATTCAATACCATTGTTCAATGAAGAGCTGAAAAAACTTAAAACACAAGTTAGAAGGTTAGAACGTGCATGGAATAAAAAGAAAGATAACCTCACACTTAACGCCTGGAAACAACTCCAAAGAAAATACAAATATACCATAAGACAAACTAAAAGATTACATTACAAAACTGTAATTGGACCAAACTATAAAGACACACATAAACTCTTCCAACTCGTGAATAAACTACTAGATACTACACCAGTCACAACCAACAGCAAAGACGCACCGGGAGCAGACAATCTCACGAAATACTTCAACGAGAAAATCGTACAACTACGACTTAAGATACCTGTCAGTAACATCGACTATGCTGAACTCCTTAACTGTCTAGACCCAGACCCTGGCATTTACCCAGCAGACAGAACCTGGACCAACTTCGATACATTATCAGAGGATATTATCTCCCAAACGCTCAAAAGATTTGCCAAATCTCATTGCAAACTAGATATATGTCCAAACAACCTTATGACATTTGCTCTTCAACAATTTATAACAGACATAACAAAACACTTGAATTATATGTTACAAAGCGGACTCTTCCTGAAGGAGAAAGGAAACATTCTACTCACTCCCATACCTAAAGATGCAAAGAAAAGTGCCAGTGAACTAACCAGCTACAGGCCAGTAGCATCCATACTACTCCTACAATTTGACATGTCAAGCGCCTTCAACATGGTTGATCATAGAATACTACTACATATCCTTGAGTACTTCGGAATTGGAGGTAACGTTAATTGGTTCAAGGGATTCCTAACTACACAATCATACCAAGTGACATCTAACTCGACTACCTCAGCCACATGGACACCTGAAAGCAGAGTCCCACAGGGATCCCCCCTCTCGCCGACTCTATTCAATTTAATGATGATACCCTTGGCCAAACTACTATCAAACCAAAACCTCAACCCATACATATATGCAGATGATGTAACAATCTACATCCCATTTAAACAAGATCTAAAGGAAATTTCCAATGATATCAACCAAAGTCTCCACATCATGCACTCATGGGCAGATGCATTTCGGCTGAAACTTAATGCAGAAAAAACCCATTGGCTAATACTCACCTCTCAACATAACAAGAACAAATTCACAGCCATTAACACACCAAATCTGAACCTTCCAATTTTGGACACCCTAAAAATTCTTGGAGTTACTATCGATCGACATCTAATACTCGAGAACCATGCGAAAAACACAACCAAGAAGTTGTTCCATTCAATGTGGAAATTAAAAAGAGTAAGACCATTCTTCCCAAGAAATGTTTTCCGTAACCTGGTACAATCAATGGTGTTCAGTCATCTAGATTACTGCAACGCACTCTATGCTGGCTGTAAAGAGCAGATAATCAAGAAACGTCAGACAGCCCAGAACACAGCAGCTAGACTCATATTCGGCAAAACAAAATATGAAAGCGCTAAGCCCCTAAGAGAAAAGCTGCACTGGCTCCCGCTCAAAGAACGCATCACGTTCAAGGTTTGCTCCCTAGTTCACAAAATCATTCATGGAGATGCACCAGCCTACATGTCAGACCTGATAGACTTACCACCCAGGAATGCCAAAAGATCATCCTGCAAATTACTTGATCTGCACTTCCCTAGCTGCAAAGGTCTAAAATACAGATTAATGCACGAGTCAAACTTCACTTACCTGAGTACACAGTTTTGGAATGCACTGCCGTGCAACATAAAAACAATCTACGAATTAATGAACTTCCAAAAACTACTAAAGACCCATCTCTTTAACAAGGCATACCACAAAGATCAACCAATGTGAATGTACACAACTCCTCCACATACATTCAGAACTGTCTTACATTATCTGCTTGCTACACTACCATCACGTTTTTCATTCTCATGCTGCCCAAGATCCTTCTTGTTACACTACTATCATGTTTTTTTTCATTGTCTTGTTGCCCAGGATCCTATTGTAACACTGGATGTCTATTTTCTAATGTATTTACACCACTCATGATGTATTGTAAGCCACATTGAGCCTGCAAAGAGGTGGGAAAATGTGTGAATACAAATGCAATAAATAAATAAATAAATAAATAAATAAAATAATTATCAGGCAGAAGCACCCAAATACCTTTTTCTACTAGAGAGCCTGGCTGAAAGTAGCAGAACAGATGACCAGGCCGGAGGCCTGCATACCGACCAGTTGTAAGCTTCCTATAACCAGTACCAACAGAAATCATGAATACTGCCAATTCCTAAGTAGAAAAACTACATCAGATAGTTTGACCCAAAGAGACAGGCAGCAAGCCCTAGATCTAACTATGGTTTCACAAACAATCAAAGGTGCAGAGGCAAACACAGCTATTGTAGGAGATAATCAATCAGAATCCTCCTACTGCTCTAGATACAGTGCTAGAGAATCTAACAGTATTAGCTCCCAGTCCCTCAAATTGCAAATAACAAGCCATTCCAGTAGGTCCTCTATGGTCTCTATTGCTCTCAAACTGTAATTAGAATCAGAAGCTGCTAAATCAAGAATGCTTTTTAGCAAGTGAGAAGCAGCAGAAGACAGAGCTGCTGCTGCTGCTGCTGCTGCCACTAAGGCTAATGCTGAAGCTGCTGCTGTTGCTACCACTAAGGTTAACTGAGCTACTGCTGCTACCACTAAGGCTCTTGCTGAAGTTGCTGCTGTCACGTTCTCAAAGCAGAACTGGGTTGTGAGCCCTTGGGCCACCACCGAGGAGCGGCAGTGGCAGGCAAAACCACCCCACACCAGGGGCAAGGCAGAAGTCTGACAACAGTTAAGCTTCACCTGTACCTGGCCACTTTCCACCAGGAGTTGAGCTCCCAGCTTCAGGTGGCCGACAGGACTTTGCAGGACAGGGCAGGACTGGATAACAGCAAGGCAGCACAGGGACTGAGTGTCAGAGGGGAAAGGAAGGAACATGGGCAGCAAGGCAGGACACTGGGCTAGACAAACTACACAAGGCAGGGACAGGACAAGCTAGGGGACAGAAACTGGAAGCTGCAAGCAGCCACTGAAACAGGGAACAAAACACTGACTAACAAGACATAGAACTAAAAGCTGCAGAGCAGCCAGCAGGATACAAACAGACAAGGACTAAACACAAAACTAAAGCCCAGAGTCAAGACTAGCAAACTAACAACAACCTAATCTAACTACACACTGACTGGCTAGAACAGACAAGAATCAAGGCAAAGATTCAAAACTAGGCAGCAGAGCAACAAGCACTAACATACCAGGGCCTTAGACGCAATGCAAAGGCAAAGGCAAAGGCAGAGAGGTTCCAAATGGCTAATAAGCCCAGCAGGCAGCTGAGACTCAGGTGCAACAATCACCAAGCAACTAAGGGCCAGGCAGCCTAGAAGATCCGGACTGGACTGAGCTGAAATCTGGAACGGGTGACAGCACACCGACAATCTAATACAGCCAGCACACAGAGACAGAGACAGAACTAACTCACAAAGAACAGACAGAAGCCAGCTCAGAAGCTGACCACAGGAAATAAGGTGAGTCTGAGAGGGGTCACGGCCACAGACGTGACAGTACCTCCCCCTCAAGGCTTCCATGGGTAACAATGGTGAAACCTACGGAGGAGCTTCAACACAGGACCATGGTTAGCTGGACTGGAACTTGACCTCGGCTGGGACTGAGCAACTTGGCTGGAACTAAAATTTGACTTGGATTCAGCAGCTTGGCTGGAACTGGACCTCAGAGTGGACTCAGCATCATCTTGGCTGGACTTCAAACTCGGAGTGGACTCAGCATCATCTTGGCTGGCACTAGAACTCAGCAGTGGCCTGGCTAGCAGGGCCACTCGAACTGGCATCGGAGGCTCGGTCAGAAGCGTCCCTTGGACTGGACTCAAAGGCTCAAGTAGAAGTGCTTCCTGGACTGGAACTGGAGACTCAGTCAGAAGCTTCGCTCGGGCTAGAATCAGAGGCTTGCGTGACAGTGCTACTTGGACTGGAATTGAAGACTAGGTCAAAAGCTTCGCTTGGACTGGAATCAGAGGCTTAAGTGGAAGTGCTTCCTGGACTGGAACTGGAGGCTCAGTCAGAAGCTTCGCTCGGACTAGAATCAGAGGCTTGCATGACAGCGCTACTTGGACTGGAATTGAAGACTCAGTCAAAAGCTTCGCTTGGTCTGGAATCAGAGGCTTGAGTGGAAGCGCTTCTTGGGCTGGAATTGGAGGCGTGGTATGACGCACCACCCGGCCTGGCCTCAGAGACTTGGCTGGAAGCATCACTTGAACTGGACTCAGAGGTTGGCTGGAATTAACATCAGAATCAAGAAGTGGACCGGAATCAGGCAGCCACCTTCTTTCAGCTTGGGCTTCAGGAGTATTCCGCAGGGCTGGCTCTGCGAGAAGTTGGACGCGGTACAAGAAGAGCTTAGTAGAGGGATCAATAGCAGAAACTGGGTTTCCAGGGACAACGGGGCCCCAGAGACGCTTTCTCTCTGCTGCACCTTCAGGAGTATTCCTCAGAGCTGGATCAGACAAAAGTTTAACGCGGTACTCCTGGAGGGTCAGAAACGGATCCAGATCAAAAATTGGGTTGGACCTGGGATACAAACTGGAATCAGGAAATGAACCGGGGCTAGAACCCGGATGGACAACAGGGCAAAAAGTATTGGGCTGAAACCCCAGCTGGTAGGGTGATCTTGCCGAGCTCATGGCCTTTGCATTCTGTCACGTTCTCAAAGCAGAACTGGGTTGTGAGCCCTTGGGCCACCACCGAGGAGCGGCAGTGGCAGGCAAAACCACCCCACACCAGGGGCAAGGCAGAAGTCTGACAACAGTTAAGCTTCACCTGTACCTGGCCACTTTCCACCAGGAGTTGAGCTCCCAGCTTCAGGTGGCCGACAGGACTTTGCAGGACTGGATAACAGCAAGGCAGCACAGGGACTGAGTGTCAGAGGGGAAAGGAAGGAACATGGGCAGCAAGGCAGGACACTGGGCTAGACAAACTACACAAGGCAGGGACAGGACAAGCTAGGGGACAGAAGCTGGAAGCTGCAAGCAGCCACTGAAACAGGGAACAAAACACTGACTAACAAGACACAGAACTAAAAGCTGCAGAGCAGCCAGCAGGATACAAACAGACAAGGACTAAACACAAAACTAAAGCCCAGAAACAAGACTAGCAAACTAACAACAACCTAATCTAACTACACACTGACTGGCTAGAACAGACAAGAATCAAGGCAAAGATTCAAAACTAGGCAGCAGAGCAACAAGCACTAACATACCAGGGCCTTAGACGCAATGCAAAGGCAAAGGCAGAGAGGTTCCAAATGGCTAATAAGCCCAGCAGGCAGCTGAGACTCAGGTGCAACAATCACCAAGCAACTAAGGGTCGGGCAGCCTGGAAGATCCGGACTGGACTGAGCTGAAATCTGGAATGGGTGACAGCACACCGACAATCTAATACAGCCAGCACACAGAGACAGAGACAGAACTAACTCATAAAGGACAGACAGAAGCCAGCTCAGAAGCTTACCACAGGAAATAAGGCGAGTCTGAGAGGGGTCATGGCCACAGACGTGACAGCTGCTGCTACTGCTAAGGCTAATGCTGCTGCTACCACTGAGGCTAATGCTGCCACCTCAGAAATCAAAAGGGCAGAGTTAGATATTTTGAAACTGCTCCGGCAAGAGAAAGAGGCAGCTGTACTCGAGGCCCAAGTTAGGGCACTTGAACGAGCTACAGGACAGAATGGTGGGGCAAATCAGCTCAGTCACATTAGTGCAATGTCACGGTCCTGCCCTGGTTTCAGGCTCTCAGTCATCTCGCCCCCTGGTGGCCAGGCCTGGTGGCTGCATTGGATTGTCTGTGTGCTGTTTCCCGTTCCAGACTTCAGCCCAGTCCAGTCCGGATCTTCCGGCCTGCCAGACTTGCTTGTCTTGTTTGAGCCTGCACAGCACCCTTAGCTGCCTGGTGAATGCTGCAGCTGAATATCAGCTGCTGCTGGGCTTATTAGCCATTTGGAAACTCTCTGCTTTGCTTTTGCATCGCCTAAGGCCCTGGTTTGTTGGTGCTTGTTGCACTTCTGCCTAGTTTGGTTTTTATTCTAGTTCTTTGTCTGTTGCTAGTTAGTCTGTGTGTAGTTTAGCTTAGGGTTATTGTTTGTTTCCTAGACTTGTTCCTTGTCTATCTTTTGTGTTTAGTTTCTGTTTGTCTGTGTTTCTTGTTCAGTAGCTGCTTGGCAGCTTTCAGTTTTGTCTCATGTTTGTCAGTGTTTGTTCCCTGTTTTAGTGGCTGCTTGCAGCTTCCAGTTCCTACCCTGTCCTGTAAGTCCTGTCGGCCGCCTGCAGCCAGGGGCTCAACTCCTGGGGAAGGGCGGCTAGTGCAGGTGAAGTCTTGCTGTTCCTATCTGAGTTCTGTCTTGTTCCTGGTGTGGGGTGGTTTTGCCTGCCACTGCCGCTCCTCGGCAGTGGCCCAAGGGCTCACTAACCTAGTTCTTGTTTTTGGAAAACGTGACAGAATGCAAAGGCCATGAGCTCGGCATGATCGCCTTACCTGCTGGGTCTCCGGCCTATGACTTTTTCCTTTGTTGGCACTCCTGGGTTCTGGCCGAGGGCAGCTCCTAGTTCCAGTTCGAATTCCGGTCTCGCCTCAGTTTCTGACCTTTATTGTGGGATAACGCTCCAGGATTACCATGATAGACTTTGTTCTGACCCGGCCTTGAAAAATACTCCTGAAGCTGCTGCTGAGAGGGAGCGCCTCAGGGGGCTTGGTTTCTGGAGAAACCCAGTTTCCGCCATTGATCCTAAGACCTCGCTCTTCAAGTACCGTAACCTACTTATCTCCGATCCAGGCTTGCGAGATACTCCAGAAGCTACCGTTGAAAGAAGACGTCTGAGAAGTCCCGAGTTTTTGGCTTGCCTGCCGCCTTTTTGGAGGCCCAGTTTAGCTTCTGTTCTGAGTCTCGGCCAAGATGCTGAGTCCACTCCGAGTTTGAGTTCCAGCCAAGATAATGCTGAGTCCATTCCGAGTTTGAGTTCCAGCCAAGATGATGCTGAGTCCATTCCGAGTTTGAGTTCCAGCCAAGATGATGCTGAGTCCCAGCCGAGTTCCGGCTCCAGCCAAGATGTTGAGTCCCAGCCGAGTTCCAGCTCCAGCCGAGATGCTGAGCCTAAGCCAAGTTCCAGCTCCAGTCAAGCTGCTGAGTCCAGACCGAGTCACTGTTCCAGCCTTGATGCTGCGCCTAAGCTGAGTTCCAGTTCCAGCCAAGATGCAGAGTCCAAGTCAAGTTTCAGTTCCAGCCAAGTTGCTCAGTTCCAGCTGAGTTCAAGCTCCAGCCCAGCTGCCTCTGGTCATGTTTTGAAGCTCCTCCGCAGGTTTCACCATTGTTACCCATGGAGACCTGAATTCCCCGTGGAAGTCGGGGGGGCCTTGAGGAGGAGGTACTGTCATGTTCGTGCCCTGGTTTCAGGCTCTCAATCATCTCGCCCCCTAGTGGTCAGGCCTGGTGGCTGCATTGGATTGTCTGTGTGCTGTTTCACGTTCCAGACTTCAGCCCAGTCCAGTCCGGATCTTCTGGCCTGCCAGACTTGCTTGTCTTGTTTGAGCCTGCGCAGCACCCGTAGCTGCCTGATGATTGCTGCAGCTGAATATCAGCTGCTGCTGGGCTTATTACCCATTTGGAAACTCTCTGCTTTGCCTTTGCATCGCCTAAGGCCCTGGTTTGTTGGTGCTTGTTGCACTTCTGCCTAGCTTGGTTTTTATTCTAGTTCCTTGTCTGTTGCTAGTTAGTCTGTGTGTAGTTTAGCTTAGGGTTATTGTTTGTTTCCTAGACTTGTTCCTTGTCTGTCTTTTGTGTTTAGTTTCTGTTTGTCTGTGTTTTTGTTCATTGGCTGTTTGGCAGCTTTCAGTTCTGTCTCATGTTTGTCAGTGTTTGCTCCCTGTTTTAGTGACTGCTTACAGCTTCCAGTTCCTACCCTGTCCTGTAAGTCCTGTCGGCTGCCTGCAGCCAGGGGCTCAACTCCTGGGGAGCGGCTAGTGCAGGTGAAGTCTTGCTGTTCCTATCTGAGTTCTGTCTTGTTCCTGGTGTGGGGTGGTTTTACCTGCCACTGCCGCTCCTCGGCAGTGGCCCAAGGGCTCACTAACCTAGTTCCTGTTTTTGGAAAACGTAACATATGCATACAGATGCACTACCACTGGCACCTGCTCCAGAAAAGCTCGCCAAGAGAAACGCTTTATTTTAGACACAGACTCTGGAGCTACCCAGGAATGGGGATCAGATAAAAGTTGAGCAGTTACACTCAGAAAAACACACTGTGATTAAGCAAGAGCCACTTGACCAGCCACACTTCACACCTGATTCCAGGCAAACCCCAGCCAACAACCAACCACAGATACCAAATGCCAACACACTAGAAACTTCAGAGAGAGAGAGAAGATATAGCAACATACATGGCTTGCAAAAAGCTGGTAAACATGAGCCTTACCCAGTTTACTGGTTGACCAGAGGGGTATAGAATGTGGATGCAAGAGATGAACCTGATGTTAAAGTGGCTAGGAGCTGAGTTAGTCAAGAGTGAAAAGAGGCTACCAGATGTATATCTGCATGACCCTTCAAGAGGTTTGAAAGAAATGTGGGAGGTACTTGACCAGCGCTATGGCAGTCCAGAATTTATCCAACAGGCAGTGATGAAAAGAATAAGAAATTACCCAAAGGTGATAAATAGATACAATGACATATCGCAAGAGTTAGATTTTCTCCAGGAACTGGAGGCACTCAAAGCTGATCTGAACCTTCCAGGCCTGTACTACTTAGACACAGCTTTGGGCATAAAAGAAAAGTGGTCATCAGTAGGTGTCAAATATAAAGAAAACAACTAAGAGAGGTTTCCTCCCTTCATAGTCTTTGTGAAGTTCAGCACGGATCTGGCAAAGAGGAGAAATGATCCCAGTTTCATGTTTGATGTACCTGAAGCAATCAAGTCAGGCTACTTCTCAAGTGAAAGGCTGGCACAAAAGTATAGCAATACAAGGACACCTATAGCTGTACACATGACCAGTGGCGTAGCAAGGGCGGGGCGGTGGGGGCGGTCCGCCTCGGGTGTCAGCGGGTGGGGGGGGGTGCTCCGTCGTCTCCTGCCACCACCCTGCCTTTAAAAAAAACAAATCCATGCAGCGACACAGGCACCGCCTCGCTTCTGCCCTGCGTGTGCTGTGAAGAAGAAAATCGCGTCGCTGGCATCGGGCCTTCCCTTGCTTTGTCTCACCCTCTTCTGAGGTAAATTCCTATTTCCTCGAGGGCGGGACAAAGCGAGGGAAGGCCCGATGCCAGCGACACTATTTTCTTCTTCACAGCACACGCAGGGCAGATGCGAGGCGCTGCCTGCATCGCTGCATGGATTAAAAAAAAAAAAGGCAGGGTGGTGGCAGGAGAAGAGGGGGAGGGGGACGGGACTGGCTCAGGGGGAGGGGGGAGCTCAGAGGGGTGCTCAGAGGGCAGAAGGGGATTGAGGAGGGGTGGGGTGGGGAGGGGAAAGGAGGAGTGGGGGAGCTCAGAGGGGATTGGGGTGGGGTGGGGTGGGGTGGTGAGCAGATGGGAGAAGGGGTCTGAAGCTGGAACTGGGGTCTGACAAGGGGGCAGGAGGGAAAATGGGTCCATGCCTGGGGCAGGTGGGAGAATGGATCTGGGGCTGAAAAGGGGGGATGCAAGGCATGTGGTGGATGAAGAAGCTGGAACTTGGGGCTAAAAAGAGGGGGCAGAGAGAGAGGGGACAGACCCTGGATGGAAGGGGGGCACATGAGGGAGGGCAGACCCTGGATGGATGGGAGAGGGAGGGCAGACGGATTGAAGGGGCAGAGAGAAAGGGCAGATGGTGGTTGGAAGGGGGAGATAGACAGGGCAGATGTTGATGGAAGGGGGAGAGACAGATGGCAGACTGGGGCAGATGGTGGATGGAAGGGGCAGAAATAGAGGGCAGACAATGGATGGAAGGGGAAGAGAGAGGGCAGACAGTGGATGGAAGGGACATTAGAGAGGGCAGACACTGGATGGCAGAGAGAGAGAGCGAAGACAGATGCTGGATGGAAGAAAGACAGTGAAAAGAAGATGAGGAAAGCAGAAACCAGAGACAACAAACTGTAAATAAAATATAGATTTTTATTTTTTTGCTTTAGGATATAGTATTTTAGCTGTGTTAATAAATGTTTATAAATAGAACATGTAAATAAGGTAATCTTTTATTGGACTAATTTTAATACATTTTGACTTAACTTTCAGAGAACAAAACCCCCTTCCTCAGGTCAGGATAGGATAATGTAACAGCACTATACTGTATTGACCTGAGGAAGGAGATTTTGGCCTCTGGAAGCTAAATGTATTAGTCCAATAAAATGGTATTATTTTATTTTCTGTATTTGTTTTATTTCTGTTTGTTAATTTGTAAAGTGGTGATTGGTATTAGTTTTTTCAAATTTACATCTGCTGTCTTTATATTTTGCACAGTACTAGGGGACATTTTCTGTTTCTGTGGTGTTGCATTGTATGCAGAGTCTGGCATCGGGGGTTCAGTTTAATTTTTGTCTAAATAGAAAGTTTATGATTACTTATTCTATATTGGATTAGGGTGTATCTGTGTTTGTGAAAAAGACATGGCTTTCGGTTGGCATTGACTGTGCAGGATTGACGATCTGTACTAATCTGTCTGTTTTCATTTTACAATAGGTGAATTGATGTTCTAGTGCTCACTGTAGTGTTTAAGATGCTTTCCTTTTCCTTGTGTGCCTCGTACAAATTACTGCTTATGGTACGGTAGAATTGCTCTATAGGTCCTGAGTGTTTTGTATTCTCGATATGCCTAGTACTGGATTTTTTTTTTTTTTTTGGGGGGGGGGGGGGGGGGGGGTTAAAAAATGACCGGCCCCTGGTGTCAACTACCCTAGCTACGCCACTGCACATGACAAAGTGCAGCTAAAGTATACCCAAAGAGCAACCAGACAATGCAGTGAAAATGTAAGTTATCATAGATGAGCAAAGTAACCTGTCCCCGGCAAGGACAGAGTTCTTTGACCTATTTGACATCCAAGGAGCTCACTATCCCTACCATCTCAAGACCTGCACAGGGATGAGAAAGAGAGCAGGAAGAAGAATGTGGATACATGATAGAGGCAATGGATGGTAGCATCAAGACCCACCTAATGACTCTCATTGAATGCAATCAAATACCCGATAATAGGGAGGAAATTTTCACACCAGAGCTTGCGCAACACCATCGTCATCTCCATCCTATAGTGGAGTATCTGCAGCCTTTGGACCCAAATGCCAAGATCATACTCTTGTTGGGAAGAGACGTACCACCACTGATCAGAGTACGAAACTGGGAGCATCCAAACGGCAGATGACTTTTAATGTGAGAAAATGCACAGTAATGCATGTGGGAAAGAGGAACCCGAACAATAGTTACGTGATGCAAGGTTCCACATTAGGAGTCACCGACCAGGAAAGGGATCTAAGTATCATCATTGATGATATGTTGAAACCCTCTGCTCAGTGTTCAGAGGCAGCTAAGAAAACAAATAGAATGTTAGGTATTACAAGAAAAGAAATGGGAAACACAAATGAGGACGTTATAATGCCTTTGTATCATTCCATGGTGCGACCGCACCTCAAATACTGTGTGCAATTCTGGTCACCACATCTCATAAAAGATATAGTGGAATTAGAAAAGGTACAGAAAAATGCAACAAAAATTATAAAGGGGATGGGATGACTTCCCTATGAGGAAAAGCTAAAGGGCTAGGGCTCTTCAGCTTGGAGAAAAGACGGCTTAGGGGTGATATGATAGAGGTCTATAAAATAATGAGTGGAGTGGGACGGGTAGATGTGAATCGCTTGTTTACTCTTTCAAAAAAATACTAGGACTAGGGGGCACACAATGAAGGTACAAAGTAATACATTTAAAATAAATCGGAGAAAATATTTCTTCACGCAACATGTAATTAAACTCTGGAATTTGTTGCCAGAGAATGTAGTAAATGCAGTTAGCTTAGCGGGGTTTAAAAAAGGTTTGGACAGCTTTCTAAAAAAGAAGTCCATAAGCCAGGAGTGGCCTAGTGGTTAGCGTGGTGGACTTTGGTCCTGGGGAACTGGGTTCAATACCCACTGCAGGCATGGGCAGCTCCTTGTGACTCTGGGCAAGTCACTTAACCCTCCATTGCCCCAGGTACAAATAAGTACCTGTATATAATATGTAAGCCACATTGAACCTGCTATGAGTGGGAAAGCACGGGGTACAAATGTAACAAAAAATAAAAAAATTATTAAGAAGGACGTGGAGAATCCTCTCATATTTCTAGGATAAGCAGTATAAAATGTATTGTGCTCTTTTGAGATCTTTCCAGGTGCTTTTAACCTGGATTGGTCACTGTTGGAAACAGGATGCTGTGCTTGATGGACTTCGGTCTGTCCCTGTATGGCAACACTTCTGTTCTTATGTGAAGTACCACATGATGCTCAATATGCCTACCGACTCACCCTGGGCTGGGTTATAGTAGACGTTTGCCTCATCAGAATGAGAACAAGTGTACATGTCTACAAAACATGCGTCTTAGAAAATGGGCATACCATCTTCCTTGTTTAAACATTGTCAAAACAATCTATTCGTGAAAGAGGTTTACAACTGGGAAGAACCAGACACTGGCACAACCAGTTGTTAGGCCATTTTGCCACCAGATTTAGGAGAACATCTAGGGAACTCTCTCAATGGAGGACCGAGAGTTCTTGAGAGTTATGGATAAAGAATTCTACAAGGATGAGTCCAACAACTGGGTGGCTCTGTTGCCATTCAGGACACCCAAAACATGATCAGAACAGTGGTATTATGTGCCCCACTGATCAAAATCCAGCAGATTGCGCCACTAGAGCTTTGCCAGCATCTCATCTCAGTGGCCATTTTGAATCGGCGCAGAGATCTCCAAAAGAAAGGATGCGTGCAGGGCAGCACTCCGGGCAGGAAAGAGGGGGCTCTTTCCTGCCCCGAAGGTGGAAGAGGTCACTAGACCACCAGGGCAGTAGTAACTAAGGGGAGGGGAGGCTAGCAATCTGCCTGTTTGTTCAGAAATCCAGACAAATGGGCAGATTGGCAAAACCCGCCCAGTTGCCCGGACATGTCCTCAAAAAGAGGAAATGTCCGGGTAAATCCGGACATATGTTAACCCTACTGAAGAGCTTTTCCCCAAGATTTTCCTAGCTCTTTTACAGAGCTCTCCTCCTTTAGGCTCTTTCCTTAGAACAAGTCCCTTCCCATTTCTCTTAGAGGCTTCTCCCTTAGGTTGCTGTAAAAGGCATTTTCCCTATGTTTCTCTATATTTCAGTCTACAGCTTTGCCTCTCAGCAGTGCTGAGATCTGGCCCTGTCTCTCAATCAGGGGCGTATCTGGACTTCGCCAGTAGGGGGGGTCCAGAGCCGAGGTGAGGGGGCACATTTTAGCCCCCCCCAGTGACCCCATGGCGCCACCGCCCCCTCCCCCGCCACCACCGCCAGAACCAGAACCACCTCCAACAACTGTCGCCCGCCCGACGACCCTCTCGACCCCCTGCCCACTGTCGCTTACCTGTGCTGGCATTGTGTACGTGCAGGACATCAGAGATGAGTCAGACTCAGAAAGAAGAAAACAAACGAACGAAGGACGACGGCTTCGGCTGGCGGGGGTTGGGGTCCCCCAGCCAACAAAGGTAGGCGGCGGGAGAGGGGGTTGCGAGGGCCGTTGGTAGGGAGGTCCAGGGCCAAATCTATGGGGGCCCTGGCCCCCATGGCCCCATTACAGATATGCCCCTGCTCTCAATACACAAAGAGATTCCAGTCTACAGTTCAGCTTTCCTTACCCAGCCACCTCAGAGGCAGAGGTGGCTGGGTATGGACAGCTGAACTGTAGAGTGGATTCTCTTTGTAAAACAAGAGAATTGCAATAAAGAAGATATGCCTAAGAATTGAGAGTCTGGTGGTAACGTTTTCTACTCAGGGAGGAGGAGGAGGTTTAACTGACTGTGAGGTCATACTGGTCAGTAACACTGGACAGTGTCTGGACTGGACAGTAGCACATGGGCACTGACCTGGAGTAACAACTTGCTAAACCGCCTTTGCTAACAAGCAGTTTAAAGTGATGTACAAAAAACTTAAAAACAGTAAATAAAGCAAAGAAAATATCTATAATGGTGGATAGGAAAGTAAAAGAGAAACCATACACAACAACAAAAGAGGAATGTTACATGGTTAAAGGGAGGGAGGGGATGGGAAGAAGGATGCAGTAAGGGATATGAGATATGGTTATTCACACAGTGAAAGACCAAAAACCACACCTAACCTGATGGAGAGGGAAAAGCTTGTTGAAAGTTCCTGCTGCAGTAGGATGTTTTTGGATTATATGTGAAAAATGTTGAGGGTCTCATTTTTTCCAGGCACCATACCCCGGATTCTATGTACTGCACCTAGTGTTCTGCACCTAAATCCAAGTGCATTCTATAACAACGCGCATTACTTAATTGGCTTAGCAAGCTAATCAGTGTTGATAACAGCACTTAATAAGCAATAATGAGCACTAATTGACAATAATTAGAATTTATGTGCACAAGTTGCTAATGGTCCTGTTTACTAAGCCGCACTAGCGTTTTTAGCATGCACTAAATGCTAGAGTCACCCATATGTTCCTATGGGTGACTTAGCATTTAGAGCATGCTAATCATTAGCACATGCTAAAAACGCTAACGTGCCCTTAGCGCTGCTTAGTAAACAGGGCCCTAAATGTCCCTTAGCACTGCTTAGTAAACAGAGCCCTAAATGTATTCTGTAACACAGGGTGCCTAAATTCTAATGCACGCAGCCTAAAAGGAGTGTGGTTATTGGTAGGGAAGTAGGCATTTTGTGGGCATTCCAAAATTTACATGTACTGTTACGGAATATATCCCTCTGTGCCTAAATCTACACACTGGTATTTATGCCACATTTTCCTTGGTGTAAACGGATGCACGGGATTCAACTAATCGTATTCTATATACTACACCTAAATGTAGGCACCACTTATAGAATACGCTTAGTCAGAAATTTGTTCTGCACAGATTTTTCAGGCACCTTATATTGAATCAGGCCCCATATGCTTCATATTTAATCAGATTGCCTGGCCCCATATGCTTCATATTTCATCAGATTGCCTTGTTTGGAATTTTCAAAATTGCTTTCAAAATTTTTCTCCCAAATCCAATGGTAAAAACAAACAATGAATTTATCTAGTAAGTCTGGTAAAAGTTTCCAAATCTCTTCAAACTTACACATTTGATCACCTAACTCACCGGTCTCTTTTCTAAATCATAGTAACATAGTAAATGTATGGTCCATCCAGTCAGCCCTAAAATGTGGTCGGAGTTGTATCTGGCACTCAGTAGGTTACACTTCTTCATTATTAAACACCAAGGCAGTCAGCAATATGCCACCTCGTTAACCTAAATCTAGATTTAGGGGCCCTTTTACAAAGCGGCGGTAAAAGGGGTGGTCCTATAATGAGGTCAAGTGATGTGCCGGCCTCAGGCAGCACTACAAGGGAGTGGCATCTTGCCGCCAGCCAGCACTCATCCTCCAACATCTTATCTTCCCTTCCCTCATATTCATTGTGCCTTTGCTGCTGGTGCTCCTTCCTCCCTCCCTCCATCCCCGAGTCTACCTTTAATTTGTTTCAAAACTTGCTGGGAGCGGCAGTGATTCACAAGCACCACCCTACCGCCAGCCCAACATTCTCTCTACTGCAGTGGTTCGCCCTCTCTGAGGTAACTTCCTGTTTCCTCTGGGGTGGACCACGCAGTAGAGAGAGATGTCGGGCCGGTGGCAGGGCAGCGCCTGTGAATCACTGCTGCCGTCCAGAAGTTTGAAACAAATTAAAGGTAAACTCGAGGGAAGAGGATTGAGGGAGAAAAGGGGAGATGCTGGCCTGGTTGTGAGAGAGAGAGTATGAGATATGTTGGGCTTGGGGCAAGGAGGTTAGATTAAACAGGAAACGAGATAAGCCTATTTAGCCCATTATATGGGCTGAAGCCAGTATGCGGAACCTGCCGCCACACTGGTTCACCCAAAACAATAGCAAATGCTATTGAACACAATAGTAAAAAGATTATTAGAAATAAGGGACTGCCTATGTGTGGTCCATCTGTAAAAAGTCTAAAGTTGTTCCAGTTGGATAAGCAGTGCCCTAAAAGGTGGAGGACAAAATATATATATATCTTATTGGAAAGCTTCCCATATGTAAATATAAAGATCATGAAATAACAATCAAATATCACTAAAACTACTTTAAAAATGATTGTAGCTGGAGAAACAGCAGTTATAAACTTTGTATTTTGTGCTCATTTTTCTACACTGTTCTATACAATACAGGTGGCCAAATTTCAGTGAGGATATCCTATTTCCTCACAGGTTCATCTTAACTGTTGTTTTAATCTGCCTTGAGAAGCCTTGGTGTTATAAAGATGGAATATACTGAAATTAAATTGAAGTAAAATTAAACTCTCCTTTCATTGGGGCACGTGGAATCACATCTGCATCTGTTTTGTAGAAGTTTAAATTTTTGATGCACAAATGGATTATTCTGTTTTGAACATGTTTTAGGGACAAGTGGTTTTGATGAGGAGCTGGGGACGGTGGGGAAGGGGGGCACCACATCATCCTTTGCCTCAGACAGCAGATTGCCTTGGGCCGCTAATCTGAAGCTACTGCCTGCACAATGTGGGCACCAATGGTAGTTACAGCTCCAGCATGCACCATTTCCTGTGCTAGGAATAATCGTCCCATATTTTTTAGCGCGGCACTAACCCACGTGTAGCGCCACGCGCTACCCAGTTATCACCGGGTTATTTATTTTACTTTTTAATTTAGATTTTCATCAAACCTTTTCAGTAGTAGTTCAAGGTGAGTTACATTCAGGTATTTCCCTGTCCTTCAATGGATGGTGGTAAGTGCTCCCCCCTCACGGCCATACGGTAAGACCAATGTTACTGCATGGCTATGGCTATTTTCAGCCTTTTTTGCCTGCTGCAGTAAAAATAGCCACAGCATGCAGGAAAAACGACCCCCCCCCCCCCCCCCCTGTCGCTAATGCTGGGCTTTTTTTTTACCGCAGCTTGGTAGAAGGACCCCTTAGTATTTATTTTTCTTCATTGGTCCCACTATAGCACTTCACTATTTACGTTTCTCCACTGAGAAAATGTTTCCTAGTTTTTAACCAGTCACCAGTCCACTGTAGGACTTTGCCATTTACTGAGGTGACTGTCATGAAGGATTTTGACAAATACTTTCTAAAATTCAGATACACTATACGCCAAAAGATTCACCTTATTCATATGTTTATTAATGCCTTCAGAAAATCAGATAAATCAGTAAGGCAAGACTTCCCTTTGCTAAATTCTGACTCTGCCCTATCAAGCCATGTCAGGTACAAAACGTAGATTGTGAGCCTACTAGAGACAGTGAAAGTACCTGCATATTATCTATGTATACGTCTTTGGTTGTACCATAGAAAGATGGTATTAGAGGCCAGCTGAATTTCAGTTTCAGTTTTGGATTTGGCACTGAAACCAGACTGAAATCCAGGTTTGTTTTTGTCCAAAAATATCTGTACATCTTTGGCTGAAACCCGAAACAATCCCCTACCCGTGATCACTCTCCCCCATCCCACCTGTCCACTCATTCACCCATAGGCTCTCCCTGGACTTACCTTTGGAAGCTCCGGTGATAACCCACTAGTTCCTGCCCTGTGCTGCTGCTCCTACACAATTGCTGCTGAGACTTCCCGCGGCAGGTCCTGTCAGCCATTTTGTGACTGGAATCAGCACAGACAGGAACAAAAGAGGAGATATTGGATGGAAGGAGTGGAGAAAGAGGGTGAAATGCTAGATGGAAGGGGGAAGAGGATAGAGTTAGTGAAAGACTGTGGAATAAGAAGAAGGGGAATAGGAGAGCCAGGGTGAGGGAAAGAGATGGGGGCTGATTCTCAAAACCTAATACCAGCATTAAAGGCGCTTAGCGCCAGACTGCCATGCATGTTAATGTGCACAGGATGTTCAGAGGGCTCTAGCACAGACCAAAGATGGCTGCAAATTGTATTTAAATGTATTTAAATGGATGTTAATGATACGCCCTCTCCGCCAAAAAATAAAAAATATCTTTTAGCGCATGGGTAGTGTGTGTATATTTGAAACTTATCGTGGGATTCTTCAGTTTGCCCCTGTAATAAAGATTTAGGTCTTTTTACCACCATCCCAATAATCATACATATCCCAGTAAAAGATTGGAATGATAAAAGACCAGGCCACGTAACGTATGAGAAAAGCAATTTGTTAACTTACCAATAAAGCATACAGAATTCAAAATATTTTCTCTCATAGGAGTACAGTTCTGCTTATACAAAAGCATTGGCTGAGACTGTCTCAAACATTCACTAATCATGCTGCTACTTATATACTATTTCTACACAAAGCCTTTTCATAAAAGACATTACTTCATTCTTTTCACTTATCAACTTTCTCTCTTATGTTGTACAGCCAAAAACTCACTGCTACTTTATCTATTACCTTATGTTCTGTTCCCTGAACTCCTGCTCACATACCATTCTAGCTACAGTCCTGTTAGTTTGGTCGGCCTTCACCTTTAAAAACATCCCTTGATCCATAACCGTGCTGCTATTTCTTCACCCCACAGTAAACCCTTTTAAGCTGCTTAGTAAAATGATTCCAAAAATGTAAAATAAGGTGACTAATTTTAATATATTTTTTAATTTATGCAGTTCAAATAATACAACCATCAAATCACTTGTACAGAAAAGTAATCAATAATCTAAAAAAAAGAGGAAAATGCAAAATTACTGCAATAATGAAAGAAAAAAAAATACTAAAGAAGATTATTGATGTACTCAACTCCACAATAATTTAAAGATCCAAGAATCATAAACCAGAGGATCTAGAAAAAATAATTTTAATATATTTCCGACTAAATTTTGAAGATCAAAACTTCCTTGATCTGGTCAGGACAGGATACCATAAAAGCAGTGTACTGTCCTGACCTGAGGAAGGAGGTTTTGGCCTCTGAAAGCTAATCACACTGGAGGTCCAGTTTGTTATAGCTTCTTACACATAGCCAGAATAATGGAACTCTGCCAGGCCTTAAAGCAGCCAGGGGAAAATACAACTTTTTTTTTTTTTAATTGAGTTGCATGGCATTTATTTCTACATGATTGTTCTAGGAACTGTTTGCTTCCAGACTCTCATGATGATAGAAATATTTAGTCTATTCATCAGGCTTAATACTCTTTTTGCACCTGAATTTTGATGTATTGATGTATTGTGGTTTATATATATTTTTTATGTTTATGTTTTTTGTAAACTTCTGAGAAATGTAATGATTAGCTGTATAGAAATAGTTCTAAATAAATAAATATGTGCAGGCTAGAAAAACATCTGGCACCACTGAATTTCTAGACAAAGGACAAACGTTTCCTCTAAAACCAGTGTCCCCTTTCTGAGACATACGCTTATCCACTGTCCACATATGTGATTGCATTAAAAAAAAACAACCTACCACCCTTTGTCAGTCACCATGTGTCCTCTGGCATGTTCTGAAAATGTGATCATTCACTGCATGTTCTGCATGTCTGAACATCAGCTGGATTAAAACTGGCACCCACAGACTAACTCTTTGGAAACAAGGCACTAGAATCTAATCTGGACTTCATCACATGACTTCAGACTCAAGCTACCAGTTGTTTGTCTTCTCATGAATGTTCCCGTAGCAGGACAAATGGCTGATGACAAGTTCCAGATTGCCTGATACCAGAAAATATGAAGCAACTGTCATGTTTCAGAAAGTTAAGCTTCCTGAATGTATTTAGTGCCATGAATATGTTACAGTAGATGTTTCTCCGAAGCCTCACTGATAAACTCAAATTCCTTGTGGGTTTATACACAGTGCTATAGCCTGGGTTAGAATTTTATTGCACATCACTCTGACCATCCAATTAGCAGTACAGTTTTAAAATTATAACACAAGCTTTTTTGCTTTATAAAGTTAGTTCAAGTTTCATGGTGCCTATCACAACCTCACACTCTTAAGATACGTGCATCAAAAGTGTGCATAGTATTTTTTCTGTTCAAAATATTATTAATGCTTTTCATTCCTAAGGCTAATTCAGTATTCGCACTGGGGTAAAAGTGTGATAAATCTGCCTCATTGTGTGCCAGGAATCCCATTGTAATGCAGCATTGTTCCGGTCTGTAGAAGCAGAAAGAGTTTATGTTTAATTTCATATATTTTAAATTTTAAAAGAACGCTATGTTTGAGTTGTAGAATTATCCACAAATGTCAGCAAGCTAAAAAGTGTATGTTCTAGAAATATCACAAAGGTACATTTTGCCAAGTGGGCAGAAAGCGTATGTGGGAATATGTGAGTGAGATGTGGGAGGCAGGTGGGAGGGAAAAGTTTGTTAGGTGCATCTGTGGGTGAGCATGGGTGTTGAGAAAGTGAGACTGCAAAAGTTGTAAAATTAGGAAGAGAGTGTGGAGTGGGGGAGGGTGTGCATGGGGAGTTGAGTCAATTCAGAACTTCCTTTCCTCTTGCTTTTCTTTCTTTCTTTCTAACTCTTCTCCCTCCCTTCCCCTCCTATTGCCTCCTCATCTCCTACCCTCTTCCTTCTCTTTTTCTTTCTACTAGTTCTTCACTCTCTACCACACCACCACCCACTTCAGCTAGCAGGGATTAAGAATCTTGCTGGTTCTTCACTGGACCCTGCCCCCCCCCCCCCCCCTCCAATGCTTGCTGCTCATACCCAGCTCCTCCTTTTCTCTGTGCATTATAAATGGTGGCTGTTCTTTGTGAAGAGTGCATACTATAATTTTTCAATAATGCAAGCATGCATTTACTAGTTGTCAATAGTGCGCACATATTTATTTACTTATTTATTAGGATTTATTTACCACCTTTTTGAAATAATTCACTCAAGGCGGTATACAGTTAGAATAAATCAAACATAAACAATAGACAATTACAGTAGTAAAAATATTCCAATAATACAAAGTATGGCATAGTACACTACTTACAATGTCAACACAATATATAATAGAATATTTTAATAGACAGCGTAAGGTATAAGCAAAGAAAGAGCATATAGCTAGGTAAGCGAGTAAGAGGAGTTAGAAAATAAGGTGACTAATTTAAAGAAAGTTGCACATGAGGTCAGAGAGATGATTAAATGTTATCTAGGCTAGGGTAGAAGTGGATAAACATGTCCCGCTGCAGTAGGTGCAGCCTGTGTCACTCCTTGTGTATTTATTTATATTACATTTGTACCCCGCGTTTTCCCACTCATGGCAGGCTCAATGTGGCTTACATGGGGCAATGGAGGGTTAAGTGACTTGCCCAGAGTCACAAGGAGCTGCCTGTGCCTGAAGTGGGAATCAAACTCAGTTGCTCAGTTCCCCAGGACCAAAGTCCACCACCCTAACCACTAGAGACTAATAAGTTAGTTACTTATTTCATTAAAGGCCTGGTTGAAGAATAAAGCTTTCACCTGCATCCTGAAGTACAGATAGTCTTGTGTTAAGCGGAGCCTTTTAGGGAGTGCATTCTAGAATGTGGGGGCTACTCTGGAGAAGGCTCGCTTGCAAGTATCATATTGTGTAATGTCTTTTGGAGAGGGTGTGGTTAATGATTGTCCTTGAGAGGACCAGTGGTGTGTTGGTAAATTTTTAACAATAGACTGTCTCCCCGGTCCACATCTGTGCCCCCCCCTATCCACCTCTGTGCCCCCTCCCAACCAAAAAATTGCAAAGCTGGCTATACCCGGGGAGAGCCTGGGGGGTGGGGGGCAATGCATTACTCTCTCCAGGAAAAAAAAATTAAATGCTTCCAGTTTCCAATCTAATTCATGTTTAATGTGGGATAAAATGCCATAAATAAGTAAATAAAAATAGATAGAAACTCTGAACATTGAGTACCTGATTCTCATAACATGATGTTTGTTTTAGAAGCCCTATAATGGCTGATAACTTCTGTAAGTACCACAGAGGCAGAATTCGTTCCAATTCCATCCCCAGCAGCCCACACACACAGTCAGCAAGCCACAGAGAACACACAGCACGCGCTGCGGAACGGTCCCTTACCTTATCCCACTACAGCCAAGCCAGCAGTCAAAGAAGAAGAACAGCTCCACACATCGAGCAGGCCGTGCGCTGAGGAGGACCCTGGGTCTGGGGCTCCCCCACAATCCGGCCTGCACTGTTTGAAGCCAGGAGAAGGAGAACATCATCGAGAGAGTTCACCTCAGATGCAGCAGCCTTGTGGTAAGTTATTACCACAACAACCACTGCAGCTCAGCTGTCTGGATGACATTCTCCTTCTCCTGGATTCAAGTAGTGCAGGCAGCACTATGGGACAGGTCGGTAGTGCACTTCTTGGTGCACTGTTGGCAGGTAGATGACGATCTGCTTCATCCAGCACATTTCTGTTCTGGCAGTGGCACCGTGTGCAAGAGGGGAAGGTGGCGGCGCATGCGATAAGGCGCCATTTTTTTGACAAATCTATTTAGGGGAGCGACTGCTCCCCCTGCGCCCCCCCCTAGTTATGCCACTGGAGCCTGGGACCCTGTAGCTCAGGGGGGGGGGGGGGGAGAGCCGGCTCACACTGCCAGAACAACCGGCTTGCAAAAAACTGAAAAATTTACCAACCGGCTCTTGCGAGCCAGCTCCAGCACACCACTGAGAGGACCTTAAGTGTCCTTGCAGGTGTATAGAGGATCATGCTATTCTTCAGGTACTCTGGGCCATTTTCTTTAAAGGCCTTGAAGATCAGACATAGAGGGGCCCTTTTACTAAGCCATGTAAGCGTCTACGCACGTCCAACACATGCCAAAATAGAGTTACCGCCCGACTACCGCATGGCACTTGAGGTAATTTCATTTTGGTGTGCGTCTGATACACGCGTCTGAAAAATATTTTTATTTTTGGGCACGCATAATGGATGCGCAAATTTGATGCATGTAGGTCATTACCGTCCGGATTCTTTACCACTAGGTCAATGGCTGGCGATAAGGTCTCAGACTCAAAATGGACGCGCATTTGCTGAGTAAGCTTGGGAAGCACTTATGTAAGGTGGTTGTATGACTACTTTTAGGGGTTCACTTTGCTTTTTACCCCTATTAGTTTTTTTACCCCTGACGCAGCCTGAGGGCGAAACGTGGCCACGTCGGGTAACTTGTAATAAACCACTTCTTCTGTTACCCTCCTGTTCTGTTTTTTAATAGTGCACACTGTTCACAAAGAGTACATACCATTTACAACACATGAAAATCCTCAGAATTTCAGGTTTTCTCCTGCCATTTTGAGGTAAAAATGGTGTGAAATTACATCAGAAATTATTGGCATTTTCCATGCAATTTCAAACTAATGCACATCCTTAGTGGAAAATAGAATTCACTCTGACCTGTTTTTGGTCTGGTTATACAAAGTTTACTTATCTCACTATTAGATTACATTAATAGTATTTATATAGGATGTTAAAAAAGACTGATGAAGACATGATCTGCACGTTTGATATATCAGTCTCCTGCATATAATAGAATTACTCCTCTCTTGATTGATTTGCATTGGTTGCTGATTGTGGCTCGTATTTGATTTAAGGTGTCCACAATTATTTTATGGCCTGGCTTCACTGTGTCTGTAAGGATTAGTGGAGTTGTCTTCTAAGAATATAAGTTTATGAGACACTATGACATTGCATGTTCCCACTCCAAAGGGGGTCAAATACAAATCCTTTTTTAATTCTAGCTTTTGGTTTCAAGTGCCTAGCATTTGGAATTCTATTCTTTGACAAATTAGAATAATACAGAATTATTTAATCTTTAGGAAGTCATTGAAAACCTATTTGTTTAGGAAATATTTGCTTAAGTAACCTGTTTTGTAGAGTTTGTATTTTGTTGGTTATATTGGTTTGTTATTTCCAGTGATTGGTTTCTTTCTAAAATGTAATCCGGATAGAACTTAAGGTGTTTGCAGGATACAAGAATATTTGTAATGTAATGGTATGCTGAAAGGATCGATCCTTGGCCCGGTTCTTTTCAACATTTTTATAACTGATAGTGCTGAAGAGCTGTTGAGAAAGATTTGTCATTTTGCAGATGATGCCAAAATCTTCAATAGGGTACACACACTGGAAAGTGTGAATAACATGAGAAGGGATCTAGTGAAACTTGTGGAATGATCTAGAAATTGTCAGATTCAATTTAATGTTAAAAATGCAAGGCCAGGCATTTGGGCCATAAAATCTCAAGGAAGGGGGTGAAGTTCTGTGCATGAAAGAAGACTGGGATCAGCGGTTGATCACATCTGATGATGTTAAGGTTCACAAAAAGGTTAAAAAAAAAAAGAGATGGTGAAAGCAAAAGGATGCTTGAGATAATTGGGAGATGAACAGGCCATAGGAAAAAGGAGGTGAGTGTACATCTCCATAAGTTTATGGTGAGACCTAATTAAGAGTACTATGTACACTTCAAAAAGATACAAACAGGATGGAGTTGGTCCTGAAGGTGGCTCTTTTGAGCAGGGACTGTCTTTTCTTCATGTTTAATTGTGAAGCGCTGCGTACGACTGGTAGCGCTATAGAAATGATTTATAGTAGTAGTACTAAAATGGTCTTTGTTGTAAAGTGTATGGGGACAGGCTTAAAGATCTAAATATGCATAATTTGGAAGAAAGCAGAGACGGAACTATGATAGAGACATTTAAATATCTCTCCAATGGTACACAGGAGGTGGGACTCTTTCATTGAAAAGAAGTTCTGGATCAAGGGGGCATAGGATAAGTGTGAACAGGAATAGACTTGAGTAATCTATGGAAAAGTTTCTTTACAGAAATGGTGGTAGATGCATGAAACAGTTTCCTAGTTAGAAGTGGTGGAGAAGAAGGCAGTTTGAGAAAGCATGGGAAAAGCACAGAGAATATCTAAGGATGAAAAAGGGATTGTAGAGTATAGTTGTATGGATGGAAAGACTGGATGATCCATGTGATCTTTTTCTGCTATCATTTTCTCTGTTTCTGTGTTTTCATGGACTTTAGTCGGGCTGAACAGGGCTTAACTTATGAGGAAGGAGGCGCTGTCTATTTTGTCAGGTGAATAAGAGGGGCATAATCGAACGTTGCCGGCGATCTATTTTGGCGGCGGCGCAACAGCTGGATGGAACCGTATTATCGAAAAAAATGGCCGGCCATCTTTTTTTTTGATAATACTGTTTAGCCCGGCCAAATGCCAGAGTTCGCCGGGTTTGAGATCGCCGGTTTTGTTTTTCAGCGATAATGGGAAAAAATGCCGGCCATCTCAAACCCGGCGAAATCCAAGGCATTTGGTCATGGGAGGAGCCAGCATTTTTAGTGCACTGGTCCCCTTCACATGCCAGGGCACCCTAGGGGGCACTTCTAAAAATGTTTAAAAAATACAAAAAAAGCTCCCAGGTGCATAGTTCCCTTACCTTGGGTGCTGAGCCCCCCAAATCCTCCCCAAACCCACTCCCCACACCTCTACTCCATTACCATAGCCCTTATGGGTGAAGGGGGGCACTTACATGTGGGTAGAGTGGGTTTTTTTTTTTTGGGGGGGGGGGGGGGTTGGAGGGCTTAACACTTAGCACCACAAGTGTAACAGGTAGGGGGGGTGGACCTGGGTCTGCCTGCCTGAAGTGCACTGCACCGATTAAAAATTGCTCCAGGGACTTGCATACTGCTGTCAGGGACCTGGGTTTGACATTTGAGGCTGGCATAGAGGCTGGCAAAAAAGTGCTTTATTTTTATTTTTTTCGTGTGGGAGGGGGTTGGTGACCACTGGGGGAGTACAGGGAGTTCATCCCCCATTCCCTCCAGTGGTCATCTGGTGAGTTGGGGCACCTTTTTGAGGCTTGGTCATGAAAAAAAAGGACCAAGTAAACCCGGCGAAATACTGCTTAACACCGCTTTTTTTTCCATTATCCACGAAAGCTGGCCGTCTGGTAGCCACGCCCATGTCCGCCCATGTCCCTCCTTCGCTTCGCTGGCGACACGCCCCTTTGAACTTTCGCCGGCAAAGCGGCGATGCTGTCAAAAAAGCAGCTTTCGATTATACCGATTTTGCCGCTTTTCTGAGATCGCCAACCATCTCCCGATTTATGTCGGAAGATTGCCGGCAATCACTTTCGAAAATGAGCTGGTAAGAGCTTGAGAGGATTGTGACCTCCTCTCTCTGGTGTTCTTTTACCTCTTTGTTTTTCTATAGATATGCTTCTTCTTGTGTACACCAGCATTCCTCTGCTTTGGCCATTGCCTTATCACACTGTCTTTCTACCTGTAGAGATATGATCATCTCAAGACTGCTTTCCTCTTATTTAGTAGCAACTAAAACACAATCTACACCTAAGCAATATCTATGATAAATTATGACAACTTAATAATGGTAAGTGCTTTGGATATCTTTGTGTTTTTATAAACCAGAAATGACAGCACAGAGGAACTAAAATGTTTTCTATTTGATATTCACCGTTCTATCTGTACATACTGTAAGAATGCAAATAAGATTAAGTGACAAGGAAGCTGACATATAAAACTATTTCTGTTCATATTTTAATTTCCAGATGTTCTTGAAGTAATCTTTCTTCTTCCACTATAACAGTTGACATGCATAACTTTTATTAAAACACTGTAATCAAGAATAATGACACTTAGCAACATAGTGTGTGGCTATGAATGGAATGGAGCATCTTCAAGTGCTGATCAATGGGGTTTAACAGAGAGAACTTAATTTCCAAAGCATTAAAAAAACGCTATAATGTTCTAATTTCAGGAGATTTTCTCTTATGCTGTATTCCTGAGAAAAATGTTTGCAAAATACTGTATCAACTAAAATCTGGCCAAGAATGTGCTAACCTTTTAATTTGTAAGTGGCGTGCCTTGCAGGTGAGATGTAATACTGATCTGCCGCTCTCCCACTGTACAACTTTGGGCTATCATAGTTAAGGATGTACATTTGTTTCACAACAAAACTAAAAAAAAAACAGTGAAAATCCTCATGTCATAAAAAACAAACCTCCCCTCTGAAATTGTGTGTGTGTGTGTGTGTGTGTGTGTGTGTGGGCGGTCCTTTCATTTGGGGGCAGGAATCACCACCCATATTCAAAATTGAACCACCCTACCTTACTCTGTATTTCCCAAACTCCTAGATCCCACTTACCTCATTTCTGGGGCTACTATAGTCCAAAACGGGGCAAGAATAATCCCTGCCCCACTGGTCCTGGTTCAAAATGGCTCTCATCAGGTTTGAGGCCATTTCCTCTGTTTTGTTGTATCTTTTTTTTAGATGCTGGTGATCAAACCCACACACAATACTAAAGGGGTGGTGACACCATAGATTTATAGAGACGCATTTAGATATTGTAAACAGGCCCGCTGCTCCGGTATAGGGGAGGAAGCCGCCTCCCGCGAATAGCAAGTGGATACTTCAAAACATTCCTTTATTTTCCAGGTTAATAACCAAAACTTCACTCCAGAGCCCTGGGTTAGGGCTTCTCAGGCAGGGCTGTTCTGACTTGCTTAGTACAACACAAAGTCTCTGCCCCCTTCCCTGAAGGGGATGCAATAGTCCTTTTGAAATCCCACCTTTTTGCAAACAGACAGTACTTGCCCCCAAGCAGAGTTTCCCCCTTCCCACCAGGCAGTCCTCCTTCATAAACAAGCCTTTCAAATTCAACAGAGTTTCTCAAAATAATCAGGTTTCATTTTGGGAAACAGGTTTGTAATTCTCCCAGCAAACTTTCCAACATTCAGGGTTTCCCCAAAGCAACCAGGTCCCACAAAAGAAAACAGGCTTCTCTATTTAAGCAGGGTTTAAATCAAAATAAATGCCAAGACAATGCAGATTTGCAAACCTTCAGGCCCTGCGCTCCTCAGTGCTCTCAAGCTCCCATTCCATTGAGGTTTCTTCCTCTTGCCCAGCCTGATTAACCCCCTCTTCCATACAATCCATCCAATCCTCCTCCTGCTTCTCACCCCACCCCTCTCTATTACAGGTGGGCTGCATGATATACTGATTGAGGGTCCAGGGGAACTGGGCTCCTTCATTTTCCCTCCCTCTTGTGGTCGGAGACGGTATATGGCCAGCTTGCCTATCCCCAGGGCTTCCCCTGCTGGGACTGGAAATGTGTTCCCTTCTTTCCTGATCACCCTCTACCTTCCCTCCTGCAATGACTTCTGGTAGCTGTAGTTTAGGGTTTTGCTGCTTCATTCTATCCATCTGGGATGTAACCTTGTTACAATATCCTCAGTTTTACTCTTTCCAAATAATCCTTTACTTTCTTTTTGCTTCTGCCCAATATGTTTAGGATTTCAATGTATTTTCCATTCTTTTACTGAATGCTAACTCCTTATATGGGTGGACATTTATGGAATAGTCTTTAAACCCTGATGGTCCTTCAAGCATATTTGCAAAGAGAAACACCCAACAGAGGTTTGTTTTGAAAATGTGAAACCAACCAACCCCATGGATGATGCATGGGGTGTAGCCACGGGTGGGCCTTGGTGGGCCTAGGCCCACCCAGTTTGGGCTCAGGCCCACCCAGCAGTGGAGCACTTTCATCAGCACGGCAGCGGAGGGAGCAGGCTGAGCCGCCATGATCCTGCCTCTACCTCCCTCTGTCTCAGCAGCAGCGGGTAGCGATTTCATACATGCTGCCTCCTGCTTCTAACCCGGAAGTGTCTCCTCTGCCGCGTCCCGCCCCAGCAGAAAACAGGAAGTTGTGATAATGGGGGCGGAGACGCGGCAGGCGGCAGAGGAGAAACTTTAGGGTTAGAAGCATGAGGCAGCATGTATGAATCGCGGATCGCTGCTGCTGAGACAGAGGGTGGTAGATGCAGGATTGTGGCAGCAGTAGGCAGCGTCTGAGGAATCACTGCCTTGAGAGAGAGAGGGAGGCAGATGCAGGATGGATCGTGGTGGCGGTAGGCAGCGTTTGGGAAGTGCTGCCACTGAGAGAGAGGGAGGCAGATGCAGGATCGGAGCTCAGCCTGCTTCCTCCAATACTACTACTACTTAACATTTCTAGAGCGCTACTAGAGTTACGCAGCGCTGTACAGTTGAACAAAAAGAACAGTCCCTGCTCAAAAGAGCTTACAATCTAATGGGCAAAATGTCAAGTTGGAGCAGTCTAGATTTCCTGAATAGAGGCATGGTGGTTAGGTGCCGAAGGCGACATTGAAGAGGTGGGCTTTGAGCAAGGCTTTGAAGATGGGTAGGGAGGGGGCCTGGCGTATGGGCTCAGGGAGTTTATTCCAGGCATGGGGTGAGGCGAGGCAGAACGGGCGGAGCCTGGAGTTGGCGGTGGTGGAGAAGGGTACTGGAGGGATTTGTCTTGAGAGCGGAGGTTATGGGTAGGAACGTAAGGGGAGATGAGGGTAGAGAGGTAAGGAGGGGCTGCAGATCGAGTGCATTTGTAGGTTAATAGGAGAAGCTTGAACTGTATGCGGTACCTGATTCAGAGGCCAGTGAAGTGACTGAGGAGAGGGGTGACATGAGTATATCGGTCCAGGCGGAAGCATAAGGCGTGCGGCAGAGTTCTGAATGGACTGAAGGGGGGATAGATGGCAAAGTGGGAGCCAGTGAGGAGTAGGTTGCAGTAGTCATGGCGAGAGGTAATGAGAGAGTGGATGAGAGTTCGGGTGGTGTGCTCAGAGAGGAAAGGGCGAATTTTGCTAATGTCATAGAGGAAGAAGCGACAGGTCTTGGCTATCTGCTGGATATGCGCAGAGAAGGAGAGGGAGGAGTTGAAGATGACTCCGAGGTTGCGGGCAGATGAGACGGGGACGATGAGGGTGTTATCAACTGAGATAGAGAGTGGAGGGAGAGGAGAAGTGGGTTTGGGAGGGAAGACAATAAGCTTGGTCTTGGCCATGTTCAGTTTCAAGTGGCGGTTGGACATCCAGGCAGCAATGTCGGATAAGCAGGCCGATACTTTGGCCTGGGTTTCCGCAGTGATGTCTGGTGTGGAGAGATAGAGCTGGGTGTCATCAGCATAAAGATGACATTGGAAACCATGAGAGGAGATTAGGGAGCCCAGGGAAGAGGTGTAGATTGAAAAAAGAAGGGGTCCAAGGACAGATCCCTGAGGAACTCCAACAGAGAGTGGGATGGGGGTGGAGGAAGAACCATGAGAGTGAAGGTACGGTGGGAGAGATAAGAGGAGAACCAGGAGAGGACAGAGCCCTGGAACCCAAATGAGGACAGTGTGGCGAGAAGTAAGTTGTGATTGACAGTGTCAAAAGCGACGGATAGGTCGAGGAGGATGAGCATGGAGTAGTGACCTTTGGAAAAGGCAAGGAACAGGTCATTGCAGGCTTTAGATAGTGCTGTTTCTGTCGAGTGTAGGGGGCGAAAGCCGTATTGAAGCGGATCGAGGATGGCATGAGAGGAGAGAAAATCAAGGCAACGGCTGTGAACGGCGCATTCAAGTATCTTGGAGAGGAAGGGTAGGAGGGAAATGGGGCGGTAGTTGGAGGGACAGGTAGGGTCAAGTGATGGTTTTTTGAGGAGTGGTGTGACTACCGCATGCTTGAAGGTGTCTGGGAAAGTTGCAGTGGAGAGAGAGAGAGAGGTTGAGGATATGACAGATTGGGGGGGGGTGACAGTAGGAGAGATGGTGTTAAGTAAGTTGGTGGGGATGGGGTCTGTGGAACAGGTGGTGCATTTCGAGGAGGAAAGAAGATGGGCGGTTTCCTCTTCGGTGATGTCAGGAAAAGAGGAGAAGGAGGCCAAGGTTGGTTGGTTGAGGGAGTGGGTTAAAGGGTGAAGAGGTCTTAAGGGTGGTGCCCCATTGAAGGGAGAGGGAGAGTTGGGGGGAGGTTTCCTTCCAAAAGATAGATGCTGCAAGCTGCATGGGGGGCATGAGGTGGAGAGGGGCAAGAGAGAGAGAGAATTGTGGGACATATGGTAGAGAGGGGTAAGAAAGGAAAACATCTTGCATGGGGAGGGGAGAGGGACGAGAGAAGGAGAAATGTTTGACATAGGGGTAGTGGGGAGGGAGAGATGGTAAATGTTGGACAGGGGGTGGTGAGGAGGGGAAGATGGTGAAAAATTGGACATGATGGTGGAGGGCAGGAAGAGATGCTGTAGGGGGAAGTGAGAGATGTTCGATGGGGCACAAGAGAGGGGGAGAGGCAGAAATGTTGGACATGGCAGTGGAAGGGAGGAAGAGAGAAAATGCTGCATGGGAGGAGGGGGAAGAGAAGTGTTGAACCCATGGCACAAGAGAGGGAGAAATGGTAGAAAGTGGGAGAGAGGGATATATATTGGACCTGGGGGTGAATGAGAGGGAGAGAGAAATACAGGAGGTGGAGAGGGGAGAAAGGAGGAGATGTTGGATTCAGGAGCAGAAGGGTGATGGAGAGATGCCAGACAGTGGGAGTGAGGGAAGAGAGAGGGAGAAATGTTGGAACATGGGGGAGAGGGCAGGAGGGAAGAGAGAAGGGGCAAAGAGATGCAAGGCTACAAGAGTGGGGTGGGGAGAAAGAGGGAGCAGATGCTGAGCTAGAAGGGTGGAGGGAAGGAAGATAGTGGAACCATGTGGGAGAGGCCAGGAGGGTGAGGAAGAGGGTGGCAAGGAAATGAATAAATAAATAAAAAGATAGTGATTATAGAGAATAGAAATATGGTAATGAAAAGGAATGGAGGGCTGAGGAAGGAGTGAGATGGGGAAGTGCAAAAGCTAGTGGGTGAGAGAAGAAAATGAAAATCTGATAGGTAGCTGTAAACTAAAAAGGAGGAGAACAGTGCGAGGGTGAAATTTGAGTTGACAGCAAGGCAGAAAGAAGAAAAAAGAGAGGAAAGAGCTAAAAATAAGAACAGTCAATATGTCAGAAGCAGGTGTAGTGAAGGTAAAAGAAGACAAATGGACAGCAGCCGCTTGAAAGAGAATTAGAAGACGACACACAGGAAAGCAGAAAAGAAACTGCAACCAACGTGATGGAAAAATACAATATCCAGACCACAAAAGGTAGAAAAAAGCAATGTATTTTGAATGTTTTAAATGGAATATGTTGGCTTTGGGAAATCTACATAGCAAATGTGTTTGTATCGTGTTGAGGAAAAAGAAAATCCATTTCTATTTTTATTTCTCCAGTGTTGCAGTACATGCTAAGTTTAACTTTTTGGGGTTCTGAGTTCAATTTTTGTCTAAATATTTTTTTATTTTTGATATGTGATCCCCTGTTCTGTATTTGGTAAGGGTCTGTTGGTGTGACAGTAATGGCAGGTGGGGAAATGGAGGGAAGGCAGGGAGGAGAGGGGATCAGGGAGGGAGCCCCTAGCATGTCTAACACCAGTTCTGACCCTTGCTGTATAGCTGGTAGGGATCCTTAGCCTTCCCAGCTGCGGACTTCCTCCAAAGAATGCCAGAACTTCCTTCTACCAAGCTCTGCAATCGGTGACAGCATGCCTAAGCCACCGACAGCTAAGCACACATAGGGTGCTGGCATCAGTGGCTTACGGATGTTGCTGCTGCCTGCCAAGTTTGGTAAAAGGGAGTTCTGGCCACCTTCAGAGAAAGTCTTCAGCTGACAGAGCTTGAGGATCCTTATTAGCTAATGTATTTATATTTTGCGGTAGGGCAGGGCAGAGAAAATATTGTGCCCACCCACTTTGGGCTCAGGCCCATCCAAAATTGGCTGTCTGGCTATGCCACTGAGATGATGTGGAGGGGCATTTTCGAACGGGAATGCCCATCTCTAAAGGCGCCTATCTCTGAGGATGTCCCCGCGAAGGGGCATGGGAAAACCATATTATCGAAACAAGATGGACGTCCATCTTTCATTTCGATAATACGGTCAGGGACGCTCAAATCTCAACATTTAGGTCGACCTTAGAGATGGTCATCCGTAGAGATAGTCATCCCCGGTTTTCGGCCATAATGGAAACTGAGGACGCCCGTCTCAAAAATGACCAAATCCAAGCCCTTTGGTCATGGGAGGAGCCAGCATTCGTAGTGCACTTGTCTACCTCACATGCCAGGACACCAACTCGGCACCCTAGGGAGCACTGCAGTGAACTTCACAAATTGCTCCCAGGTGCATAGCTCCCTTACCTTGGGTGCTGAGCCCCCCCCCCCCCCCACAAACCCACTCCCCACAACTGTACACCACTACCATAGCCCTTAGGGTTGAAGGGGGGCACCTAGATGTGGGTACAGTGGGTTTTTGGTGGGTTTTGGAGGGCGCACATTTACCACCACAAGTGTAACAGGTGGGGGGGATGGGCCTGGGTCCGCCTGCCTGAAGTGCACTGCAGTACCCACTAAAACTGCTCCAGGGACCTGCATACTGCTGTCAGGGAGCTGGGTATGACATTTGAGGCTGGCATAGAGGCTGAAAAAAATGTTTTTACATTTTATTTTTAGGGTGGGAGGGGGTTGGTGACCACTAGGGGAGTAAGGGGAGATGATCCCCAATTCCCTCTGGTGGTCATCTGGTCAGTTCGGGCACCTTTTTGAGGCTTGGTCGTGAAAAAAAAGGGACCAAGTAAAGTCGACCAAATGCTTGTGAGAGATGCCCTTCTTTTTTCCATTATCGGCTGAGGATGCCCATCTCTTAACCACGCCCCTGTCCCGCCTTCGGTACATTGCCGACACGACCCCATGAACTTTGGTCATCCCCGCGATAGAAAGCAGTTGAGGGCGCAAAAAAAATCGGCTTTCGATTATGCCGATTTGGGCGACATTGGGAGAAGGACGCCCATCTCCCGATTTATGTCGGAAGATGGGCGTCCTTCCCTTTCGAAAATAAGCTAGTTAGTACCCATGAACTTTGCACATCTGGTCTGTTCATAATTTTCTGAACTCTTCTTCTGCATACTCTTAGTTCCCATTGGACTACTGCAACTCAGTTTACTGTGGTATATCTAAATATCTTCACTGTTTACAGACCCTCCAAAATTCAGTTGCACGTTTCCTCTGCCGAAAGAGGAGATTTTGCTTCTCCACTTCTTATTAGACTATACTGGCTTTCTGTCCATTTCTGTATTTGGTTTAAAGTACTTTACTTGACTCACAAAGTGCTTCATAAAGGAACCACTTTATAACTCTCCCCTACACCTAATTGCACTCTTCATTCTCTGGATGCCCACGGTTTAGTTCTTCCCTCAGTAAAAAACACATTACGAATCCACTCGAGGGTCTGCTTTTTTTTCATTGCTCCAAAACTTTGGAATGACTTGCCCCCAATAGTATACTCAGAGCTTTCATTTCCTAAAATTAAAATTTTATTAAAACATTTTTTCAAACTGGTGTTCGGGGGTACAGAGTTGGCTAACAGTTGAGACGGTCTTTATGGAAGAAGATGTAAGATGTCTATCTGTACCGGAAATGGTTTTCAGGGGTGACGCAGGCGAACTGAAAGAAATCTTGGTGAATTTGGAAGATATACTGTGTCAAATTGACAAGTTAAAGAGTGCATAATCACCTGGACTTGATGGTATACACCTCAGAGTATTGAAAGAACTCAAACATGAAATTGCTGATCTGCTGCTAGTGATCTGTAACCTGTCGTTAAAATCATCTACAGTACCTGAAGACTGGAGGGTGGCCAATGTGACACAGATTTTTAAAAAGGACTCCAGGGGCGATCTGGGAAATTATAGAACAGTAAAACTGATTTCAGTGCTGGGCAAAATAGTGGAAACAATTATGAAGAACAAAATCACAGAACACGTAGACAAACATGGTTTAATAGGACAGAGTCAGCATGGATTCAGCCAAGTGAGGCCTTGTCTCACCAATTTGCTTCATTTCTTTGAAGTCATGAAAAAACATGTTGATAAAGGTGACCTGATTGATGCAGTGTATCTAGATTTTCAGAAAGCTTTTGACAAAGTACCTCATGAGAGTCTCCTGAGAAAATTAAGGAGTCATTGGATAGGAGGCAATGTCCTTCTGTGGATTAAGAATTGGTAATTGGACAGAAAATAGAGGGTAGGTTTAAATGGCCATTTTTCTCAATGGAGGAGGATAGATAGTGGAGTACCGCAGGGATCTGTACTGGTGTTATTTAACATATTTATAAATGATCTGGAAATCGGAACAATGAGTGAGGTGATTAAATTTATAGATGACATGAAACTATTCAAAGTTGTCAAAGCGCATGCAGATTGTGAAAAATTGAAGGAAGACCTTAGGAAACTGGAAAACTGGGCATCCAAATGGCAGATGAAATTTAATGAAGATAAATGAAAAGTGATGCACATTGGAAAGAATAATCCAATTCATAATTATCTGATGCTAGAGTCCACTTTAGGAGTCAGCACTCAAGAAAAAGACCTAGGTGTCATTGTAGACAATATGCTGAAATCTTTTGCCCAGTATGCAGCTGCAAACAAGCAAACAGGATGCTAGGAATTATTAAGAGAGGGATGCAAAATAAGACCAAAATATTATAATGCCCCTGTATCAGTCCATGGTGTGACCTCACCTTTAGTATTGTGTTCAATTCTGGTTGCTGTATCTCAAACAAGATATAGCAGAATTAGAAAAGGTTCAAAGAAGAGTGACCAAAATGATGGGATGGAACTGCTTCCATATGAGGAAAGACTAAAAAGGTTAGGGCTCTTCAGCTTGGATAAGAGATGGCTGAGGGGGTATATAATTGAGGTCTACAAAATCCTGAGTGGCATGGAGCAGGTGGAGGTGAATTGATTTTTCACTCATTCAGAAAGTACAAAGACCAGGGGGCACTCAATGAAATTGCATGGAAATACTTTTAAAACAAATAGGAGGAAATATTTTTTTCTCTCAAAGAATAGTTTAGCTCTGGAGCTCATTGCTGGAGGATGTAGTAATGGCAGTTAGCGTATTTGGGTTTATAAAAGGTTTGGACAAGTTCTTGGAGGGAAAATCTACAGTCTGTTATTGAGATGGACACGGGGAAGCCACTGCTTGCCCTGGGATTGGTAGCATGGAATGGTGCTACTAATTGGGTTTCTGCCAGGTACTTGTAACCTGGATTGGCCACTGCTGGAGCAACAAAAACAGAAGAACACTCTGCAAAAATACCACAAGCAACCAAAACAGAGATAGTCCAAAAGGAAGTAGGAGTCTCAAGTTCAGCTTCAAAAAAATGTATTTAAAAGTGACCCGAATCGGCTAAATTTTGGCACACCAGACTTTATCAAGGATCAACACTGAAGCAAAGGCAAGCATTTACTGTGGATATGGGTATGGCCTGGCATAAGATTTACACCCTCTACCCTGGATTTTCAGGGATCAGCAAGAGCTCACCAGATGCTGATTGAACCACAACGCTTTCCAAGACTTGGGTTATTCTTTCGGAGGGAATCCATTCCATGATCCTTTGGCCTTCACAAAGAAAAGAGAACTCTCCCTGGAGCTTCCACTGGCTTCTCTGGTATCAGTTACATTATTGCACTGGATTCCTTGTCATGCCTGTCTCCACCATGCCAAGTTTGGGGATGTGAACCCAACTCCCTTTTGATCAATTGATTAGATTATGGATGATAACAGTATGGAGGGATGTAGTGAAGACATTGATATTAGAAGGACCTTTTACTAAAGTGTAATAAGTTTTTGCACTTATAGTGTATTAATAGCCAAAATTAACGTGGTGAGAGAAGAAGTTGAGCACTAACTATTGGGGCATGTCCAGAGATCCCCCTGCAGTTTTCATACAGACAAGTTCCCTACTGTGTTAATGTCAAGTTCATTTAGCGTGGCTGTACCTAATACCGCCTCTTCAGAACCAGCTTTCAAAACAGCTTTGGTTGAAAAGGCAAAGCTTGATGCCACCATCAGTTGTACAGAGAGACAAGATTCCAGAGGTCTTTCCTCAACCTGAATGTGTCTCATAAAAGTAGATGTAATGTCCTAGGCTCATGAACCATACAAAGAAAAAAAATGCAATTGTTTGGATTGTAATCACAGTGTTTAGCAAGCTGTATCCTTTCTGCATTTGTTTGGGTTTGATATATTATCAACATCCTGTTCCTCTCCATAAGGAGATGACAACATTGTCCAATAAAAGAAAACAATAATATTAATCCCTTCCTCTTGCAGAGCAATTTCTTGGCACCAGTGTCAATCCACGTCGGTAAAGGGATAATTGCTAAGAGCTTCTAATGTTGGCTGTCAGTGGAACAAACTATTTTGCTTTTATTTGTGTGATAAATGGCTATTGTCGTAAGCAATGCACTATAATACAATTATTTAATCTGAAGAGGAAAATGTGAATTTGTTCCTCATCATTCAGTAAAGAATGTATTGTAAATGAATACATAACTACTTCATCTTCTGACAAATCTGACACATAGAACTCATTGCTCAGAGACCTTTAGCAATGCAAGAAATGTATTTACTTTTACACTGGGGAAAATAGATATATCATTCTATAGCAGAGCACCAACATTTAGGTGCCATATTTCCACAAGTAGTAAGTCTATAAAATACTAGTGTAAACCAGTGGCACAGACATGGGTGGGCCCAGGGCCACCCACATTTGGCTCAGACCCACCCAGTAGCAGCACACCTATGATGTGGCTGGCGAGGATCCTCAAACTAACTGATTAGCACATCCATAACCCAGGAGCCTTTAGCACCTACTAAATAGGAGGTGGTAAATCCTCCCATGAACATTTTTTTAAATGGCTGTGTGCTAATGCTACCATTAGTATGCAGCTAGAAAAAGATGTAATCGAAAATTGCCTCTTTCGTGGCCACACTAGAAATGGGCTTAGCGTGCAAGTAAGACTTGCATAATGGCACACTAAGCCTGTTTACTAGTGCAACTTGGTAAAAGGGCCCCATTGTTGGCAGTGTGGGTTTTTGAGCTATTATCTAATGGGTATGTTGGTGGCAAAGGGAGTCTCACATCACCTGTTAAGTGTATGGGAAGATGCTGCCATCAGTTAACACAGAGGCTTTGCAGGTAGCACATGGTAATTGTGATCATTGGCACACAGTAAATGTAACATTTTAAAGTTAGTAAAAAGGGCCCTTTTTATCCTCCAAGTTTTCATGTTTAATAAGGGCTTACTATCCCGCCCATCAAATACAATTATCTAGACAGCTTACAACACGCACCATCTTTCTATGGGATCCTTTTATAAATTGCGGTAAAAGTTGGCCTTAGCTCACCTTTATGTGGGCTTTCCCACACACTAAAGCCATTTTTACCACAGTCATAAAATGGCCGATTTCCTATTTTTCTATTAATGACTATGAGCTAAAGTTGCCCTTAGCACGCGGCCATTAAAAAAATTACCAGAGGACTACTTAGAGGGGCATAATTGAACAGGGACGACCATCTCTAAGGGCGTCTATCTCTAAGGACGTTCCGGCGAAGGGGCGGGGAAACCTGTATTATCGAAACAAGATGGATGTCCATCTTTCGTTTCGATAATACGGTTGGGGACGCCTAAATCTCAACATTTAAGTCAACCGGTTTTCGGCCATAATGGAAACTGACGACACCCATCTCAAAAACGACCAAATCCAAGCCCTTTGGTCGTGGGAGGAGCCAGCATTCGTAGTGCACTGGTCCTCCACACATGCCAGGACACCAACCGGGCACACTAGGGGGCACTGCAGTGGACTTCAGAAAAAGCTCCCAGGTGCATAGTTCCCTTACCTTGGGTGCTGAGCCCCCCAACCCCCCCCCCCTAAAATTCACTCCCCACAACTGTACACCATTTCCATAGCCCTTAGGGATGAAGGGGGGTACCTAGATGTGGGTACGGTGGGTTTCGAGTGGGTTTTGGAGGGCTCACATTTACCACCACAAGTGTAGCAGGTGGGGGGGGATGGGCCTGGGTCCGCCTGCCTGAAGTGCACTGCACCCACTAAAAACTGCTCCAGGGACCTGCATACTGCTGTGATGGAGCTGGGCATGACATATGAGGCTGGCATAGAGGCTGGAAAAATGTTTTTTAATTTTTTTTAGGGTGGGAGGGGGTTGGTGACCACTGGGGGAGTAAGGGGAGGTCATCCCCAATTCCCTTCGGTGGTCATCTGGTCAGTTCGGACACCTTTTCGAGGCTTGCTTGTGAAAAAAAAGGGATCAAGTAACGTCGACCAAATGCTTGTGAGGGACACCCTTCTTTTTTCCATTATCGACCGAGGACGCCCATCTCTTAACCACGCCCCCGTCCCGCCTTCGGTACACTGCTGACATGCCCCCGTGAACTTTGGTCATTCCCTGCGACGAAAAGCAGTTGAGGACACAAAAAAAATCGGCTTTCGATTATGCCGATTTGGGCGACCTTGGGAGAAGGACGCTCATCTCCCAATTTATGTTGGAAGATGGGCGTCCTTCCCTTTTGAAAATAAGCTAGTTAGTATTATCTAGTTTGTAGGTGGTGAGGGCTCCTGCGACAATCCTGCACTAATTAGTTATCACACAGTAGTGCAGATTGCTAACTAACTAGTGCAGAAATGCCCACTCTCCACCACCCTGACATGCCCCCACAAAATTAAAAAAAATTATTAGCACACAGGTAGTACGTGCCAAATAGGAACTTACCGCAGAACACCTAAGCGTATCTTTTAAGATGTGTTTACCACAGCTTAGTAAAAGGACGCCTGATTGCATTACTAGTACCTTGGTTGCTCTTTCTTTCCTCTTAAATTTGTTTCAAAAAAGAGAGATTACTCTACCATCCAGCCATCCATGTAGGTCAATGTTTTTTATTTTTCATTATAATAGATTTACTGAATTGAACCACATCATTTGCTAAAAATGTAAGTATTTATTTTTATTTATCCTGTATAATAATTCTCACCTCCAACGTTCTATGCGTCTGGCTGCTTGTGTCTGTGGCTTTCTTCAGAGTTGGTCTGCTAGGCCCCGAAGCCCTGGCTGACGTCACCGTTGCCATTGTGGCCACACCCCTGGGGGGCAGGGCTGACCTTGGAAAAGTTATTATACTTCCTCTGTGTACATCCGTATACTGCGAGATTAGATCGAAGGACAACGTGGAAGCAGCAGCAGCAGCTCATAGGTTTGTTTGCTTTTTGTACGCAGAAGGACGGCTTCGCGGGAAAGGGGAAACAGAAATTAAGCTAAGTGGCTTCAACCTTTTAAACGTCATGCCGTTTCCTGTTCTCGCCTTGCCGGAAATAGGAAGCACATCAGAAGGGGCGGGACGCGGCCAAGGGAAGGAAGACGCGTCACAGTGGGCGGGACGCCGGAGAGGGAGTACTGCGGGTCCGGTGATGGGCGACCTGCAGGTTAAGATGGCAGGTAGGAGGCGGGGTGGGGAGCTTCAGAATGAGATAGATAGTGGAGAGCGGACGGGGAAGAGTGCAAGACAGGCGCTAGACCCCCGGGGGGGGGGGGGAGAGTGCACGTGAGAGTAGAGCAGTCCGGTAAGTGTGGCTTGGTATCTCCATCTGTGTATGTGGTGTGGGGGAGGGTCCTGGCCCTGCTCTGTATCCACGTGTGCAAGACTGGAGGATAATTTGGGGCACTGTAGGCTCGGAGGGAGGGAGGGGACGACCCTGGAACTCGGAGGGAGGGAGGGGACGACCCTGGAATTCGGAGGGAGGAAGGGGACGACCCTGGAACTTGGAGAGAGGGAGGGGACCCCTGGCACTCGAAGAGAGGGAGGGAGGGAGGAAGGGGATGACCCTGGCACTCAGAGGGAGGGAGGGTGCGACCCTGGAACTGGGAGGGAGGGGGGGGGCCTAGCACACACTGTCATTCTCACACACGCACTCTCACTCTCACAGACACACTCGCACCCAGTATCACTCTCTCTCTCTCTGTTACACACACACACTCGCACATTCACTCTCTTTCTCTCACACAGTCACTCTCAGACACGCTCTCTCAAACATACACACTCCGAGGAAAACCTTGCTAGTGCCCATTTCATTTGTGTCAGAAACGGGCCTTTTTTACTAGTTTTAAATATTTATAACTGCTCTATCCAGAGTTCTAGGCAGAGTACAGGTTTACATACACAATGGGCTAGATTCTATATATGGCACCTAAAAAATCAGCACTGAAAACCCCCCATGTAAGCTGTGCCTAAACTTCAGAGCGGTCACATGTAAATTTAAGCATGGCCATTTATACCAATGACAATGTGGTGCAAATGCCCACACCTAAATTTATGCGTGTAGCACCATTATTCTACAATTACTCATGCAACTTGAAACCATACCCCCCTATCCACCCCAAAATGTCCAGCAAAAAGAAGAGCAAACCCACATGGTGGAGTAAAACAACATTTATTCTGCACAGATAAGTAAAATCAACATACAGCTTTGTTCTAACAGCCTAATATGGCCATGCTTCGCCCTCTCAATGGCTGCATCAGGGGTTTAACACAAACCAGCAGAAGCAATTCAATTCTTTCCTTGTCTGATTGGTTCAAAGCAGTATATAAAACATTACTCACATACAGCAAAGCTGAATTTTTCCAGGCAGGTGCAGCCTGTCACACAGGCTGCTCCCTTATGCTCCTTGAGAGGGCGAAACATGGCCATATTGGGCTGTTAGAGGAAAGTTGAATGTTGATTTTACTTATCTGCATTGAATAAATATTGTTTACCACATGGGTTTGCTCTTCTTTTTGCTGTTCTGGATCTTGCATACCACTTGCCTATGTGCTTTTTGGGATATGACCCTCCCATTTCCATGCCCCTTTTTTGGACTGTGCGTACATTTTAGGCAAGAATCCTGTGCCTAACTTTATGTAGGTAAGTCTCAATTAAAACTAATAATGCCAATAGCTGATTCTTAAAAAGCCCATTATTGGCACTAATTGGCTCATTATTCTATTAAATTGCATGTGCAAATCTTGAACATGCCTAAATTTGTGTGTGCAATTTTTGCTGATCTTTTTAGAATCAGGCAGAATATGTATTTTTAATGAAAAGGACATATAAGACAGCACAATCCTGCTATAAACATTCCTTTTTCATCATAGTTTATAGATAACTGCACAACCTTCAATATATAAATTCAGGTGGATAAAATTATGGCAGAGGAAATATAGGATGCCTGCAGGAGCTGCATTCATTTCAGGCAGTCTTAGTTATCTATGAGGCCCTTTTACTAAATCACAGTAAAATTTATAGTTACTACGTGATATCTGAAAAGTTTATATGGTAACTCGTGGGGGTGAAACCAGCATTTTCTAATGCTGGTCATGCGATAAAGTAAGTGGTAGTTAGTACACTGTACCTAGCTTAAAGGAAGTACAAAGTACTGCTGCATTAACTGAGCGTTAGCCAGTTAACTTGTGATAAGTAAAATGCGCTAGCTACCTAATGCTTCCATACCCCGTCTCTACCCATACCACACCCTCTGACAGAAAAATTCTGTAATGCGTAGTTTAAAGTGTGGAAACAGGCAAACTACTGCAACCCCCCTTAACTTGGTTAGGTGGTAGCCTGTGTCCATACATTAACTGTATGTTAACCCCTGGATTCTATATAGCATGGCCAAAATTGTATGTGCGCACACAATTTAATTAGCTAACAAGCCAATCAGCACTGATAATTTCTACTTAACAGGCAATTATTGACACTACTTGGCGTATTATATAAAGTGATGCAATAAAAAAGAAGGCATTCTCATGAGCATGGAATGGGCTGATCATGGGCATTATAAAGAAATTATGTGCATGGTTATAGAATACCCCTGCATTGCGTCTAATTTAGGCTCTGGTATTTATTCCAGGTTTTACTTGGTGTAAATTCCTGTGACTAGGTTTAGGCATGCATAAGGGCTCTAGAAGTATTCTATAAACCATGACTAAAGTTAGGCATGGTTTAGAGAATATGCCAAGGTGGAAATTTTTTCGGTGCCAATTTTTCAGGCGCTATATATACATCTAGACCTAAGTGTTTAATGCACTTTAGTAAAAGGGCCCCATGTATATTGTTGTCCAAGATGCAGTCCTCAGGTGTCCCAAACCAGTCAGAGTGTCTGGCAATCCTTATTGGATTTGGGCCCGTAAGGGCCAGAGAGGTCCATTCCTTAATGACTTTAACTGGAAATAGCTCTACATCAACCTATAAATGATACTTTAATGAAGAAGATATGAGAAACTGAGGGAAAATATAATGCATGTAAATAATCTGCAAACATTAAAATTAGTGTTATGCAAAGTTGAGCTCCCTTGTGGTTGATTTTCATCTAGCTACACCCAACAATAAACAGTTATCAAGGAAAGCTACCAATTAGTTGCTAATTCAAACATCTCTGGTAAGATCTCTATTGATATTATTCCAGAAATCTCCTAATTACAGTAAGTTGGTGGTAAAAGTGGAATTAAACAAAAAGTTTTAGTTCTGTTGGAGTGCACGCCATCGTTTTTTTAATTGTTCCCAGCATCCCTGATCTATGGCATAGGCTTCCTCAAAAACTGTAGAGTGCCAGATATATCCTTATTCATTTGCAACTGCTTGGTGCATAGTACTGCAGGATCAGCTCACACTGTGCTAAAATTAGAACCCACAACAGTATTTATACCATCTGGCAATAATTTCATGTGTCACAATTATCCCACCCACATTGTCTTGGTGCATGAATACTTAAATGAGCCAAAACCAGTTTCACCGCCTTTCATGAGATGCTTTGCAAAACTATGATCAGTGTTAAGCCTTTTATCCCTTGAAAGGACATTAGATCCAAACCATGAATTAAGAAACTTTTAAAATCTTATGTTGGATGGATTGGAAAGTGGAACCACAAAAATGTCATTGGACTCATCAGTTACACCCATGGAAAAACATTCGGAGGTCCCATTGTTTTCAATGACATTGTGCTACGGTTCTCACGATTATGGCCACCCATCCTTGCCTGCCACATGTTAATGGTTCCTGCTGAATTGCCAAGAAAGTAGTTCCAATGAGACTTTCTCTGATCTCACTCTTCACCAATTGTTAATTTTTAATCACAATAAGTATGAACACATCAAAATATTATCAGTGTCAAATACTGTACAAACTCTTTAATCGCAAGAACTCTTATCATTCGCATTGCAATCCTCATAAATGATACAATTTGTTAACAATATCTTGCTTCTGGCTTCAACAGGTAATATGTAACACAGTAACATAGAAAATGGCAGCAGATAAAGACCAGTATAGGCCATCTATCTGCCTAGTAAGGTGTCTAGAGTTGTACCTGTTGCTCCACACATGTTAACCCCCCTATACATTTTTTGAAGTGTGAAAGTCACTTCTTTGCTTTGGTTTCATCCCTATGCTATATAAGGATCCTATGAGTCTATCTCATGCCTTTTTGAATTTTGTCACTGTTTTTGTCCCCACCCACCAACCTCCCTTTCCATGAAAATTATTTCCTAATGTTGCTCCTACGTTTACTTCCTTGCAGCATCAGTTCATGTCCTCTAGTTCTACAGTTTCTCTATGTTTGAAAAAGATGTACTTGCTCATCAGTATCTTTTAAGTATCCATACATCTGTATCATATCTCCCTTGTCCCTCCTTTTCTGTAGGATATATACATCTCTCTCTCTATATAGATAGATAGATAGATATAGATATATATACACACCTTCTCTGTGCATTCTGGCATCCTTCTGGCTTTGGCCATTGCCTTGTCACATTGTTTCACTACCTTGAGATACTCAGCCACTATGACCTCTAGATCTCTCTCCTGGTCTATGTACATCAACCTCTCTCCTCCTATTGCATGCTGCTTCTTTGGATTTCTGCACCCAAAATGAATTTCTTTACTTTAAAGCTTAACTGTCAAGAATTAGGCCATGCTTCTAATTTTTGTAGATCAGTTTGTTGTTTATCATTTATTAATTTTACTATACCATCACTTATTGTCAAGCAAATCATGTTGTTCACTCCAGGGTATTCACTTTCTTGCAAATCTTAATGCTATCCACAAAAAGGCAAACTTTTCCTTCTAACCCTTTGGCAATCTTGCTCAAAAAGATATTGAACAGAATCAGTTCCTGGATCACTCCACTACACAACTTTATTTCTTCTGAATAAATTCTATTTACTACCAACCTCTGTCTCTTATAAGTCAACAAATGTTTAATCCTGTTGACCATCTTGTGAACCATGCCTAGGCTACTCAGTTTATGAGGTACAGTATCAAAACCTTTACTAAAATCTAAGTAGACCTTATCCAGCACATGGCCTCGATCAGTCAAAGAAACCAATCAGATTTGATTGGCTAAACCTTCTATTGGTAAAACCATGTTGCCTTGGACCTCATAACCCATTTGATTCTAGAAAGTTTAATATCCTTTCCTTCAGCTAAACTCTATTACTTTTCCTACCACAGAAGTAAGGCTTACCAGCCTGGAGTTTCCCACCTCTTCTCTGTTACCACTTTGTGAAGAGGAACCTCATCAGCCCTTCTCCAATCCCATGGAAATCTCCTATCTCCAAGGATCCATGGATGACTGTTGATTTGGTAAATAATAATGGTTCCTGTTTTATGTATAGCAGACCTCTAGGGCTGAATGTCACCTCTAAGGTGGGTATGTAATTGATTTGTAATGTCTATGACCAAGTATACATTTCCTTTCCTCTAACAGATACTCCAGTGTTTATCAAGAATATGATAATGAAAAGTAAAAGGCAAAATGTCCATAGGATTGTGGTAAATTGGTTGCAACATTGGTCATAACACGTTATCAAAGACGTGGAGGAACTTCACACACTTCCAATTCCAGGATCTTTCATATGTTTAGAAGATTGATATAGCCCCTTACTCATTAAAAAAAGAGAATTTCAGGTCTCCCCTAGATAGTCTGTATCCTATTACTCTCAGGTTAGATGATATGGTTACATTAGATGAAGTACTGAGCCTCCAGTATCTCTCTTAGTGGGTTGTGACAGGGTTATTGTGCTCTTATTCCAGTGATAGTAATACTTAACTCTCCTTTGGATGTATTGGGTTCCTTGAATACTGGAATCTTGTTTTGTGAATGGATTAAGGATAAACCTCAGGGTAGGTGAAATATCCCCTAAAACCTTCAATTTCTTCCCTGGATGAGACTTACAGATGTCAGTAGCTTCATCCTTTGCTCTTCTCTGACTAAGGTTTAGAAATGACTTAGATTGTCCTATCTGATCAGTCTTCTACAACATGGGAACACTTCAGTCTCTTTCCTGAGGCTCCAGGGGACAGCTGATTAACTGATTGGCAGCCCCTAAATTGTTATTTCTCTTTTTCCTCCCTTAGTCCCTTGAGCAGGGAGATAAAACTCTGGTGGGCCCCAGTGGTTCTGCATTAGCTATGCATTAGCCAGTTAGCATGCAGTAAGTATAAGACATTAGCTAGCTAACGCTTTCATGCCCACTCTCGCCAATGACATGTCCCTGAGATAAAAATTCTGAAAAATTCAGTAACACGCAAAAACAGGCTAACTACTGCTAAAAAAAACCCAAACCTTAACAAAGTTTTGTGGTAACCTGTTCCTGTGTTAAACACATGTTAAGTGCTTAGAGTTAGATTCAGTAAATGGTACTCAAGAATCAGTGCCAAAAAAAATTGGTGCTCAATGCTGGGGCATTGAATGTTAATTTCAGCACCTATATTTGGGCACCGGGACTTATGACTACTGAAAAAAAAAAAAACAGGTGTAATTCCTGGTGCCCAATTTGGGTACACATCCCTGGTATTCTATAACACTGTACACAAATTGTAGGAATGCCCCTGACCCGTCCATGCACTTCCCATGGCAATGCCTCTTTTGGGTTGCATGTTATGGATTTGGGTGCACATTGTTATAGAATAGTGCATAGCAAGATATGTGTACAAATTCAAATTGGTGCCCATTAGTACCCAATTATTGGCACTAATTGGTTCATTAGCCAATTTAGTTTGGCGCACATCTTGGATCAGCACCCAATTATGGGCACTATATATAGAATTTAGGGGTTAATGCCCTTTAATAGAAGGGATCCATAGTATAGAATGTATAGCATTACATGAGACGGAGAGTCTTATTCAATAAATATTATTTTTCAGAATCTAAACTATACGCAACTTGAAGGACAAATGATCCAGCTTATTACAGTAATAAATGATGACATTTTGAGGAAAGGGTATGATACATACCTGTAGCAGTTGTTCTCCGAGGACAGCAGGCTGATTGTTCTCACGACTGGGTTGACGTCCGCGGCAGCCCCCACCAACCGGAAGAAGCTTCGCGGGACGGTCGGCACGCAGGGCACGCCCACCGCGCATGCGCGGCCGTCTTCCCGCCCGTGCGCGACCGCTCCCGCCAGTTGAATGACTAGCAAAAATGAAGAAAACGCAACTCCAAAGGGGAGGAGGGAGGGTAGGTGAGAACAATCAGCCTGCTGTCCTCGGAGAACAACTGCTACAGGTATGTATCATACCCTTTCTCCGAGGACAAGCAGGCTGCTTGTTCTCACGACTGGGGTATCCCTAGCTCTCAGGCTCACTCAAAACAAGAACCCAGGTCAATGGAACCTCGCAACGGCGAGGGTATAACAGAAATTGACCTACGAAGAACAACTAACTGAGAGTGCAGCCTGACCAGAATAAATTCGGGTCCTGGAGGGTGGAGTTGGATTTACACCCCAAACAGATTCTGCAGCACCGACTGCCCGAACCGACTGTCGCGTCGGGTATCCTGCTGGAGGCAGTAATGAGATGTGAATGTGTGGACAGATGACCACGTCGCAGCCTTGCAGATCTCTTCAATAGTGGCTGACTTCAAGTGGGCCACCGACGCTGCCATGGCTCTGACACTATGAGCCGTGACATGACCCTCAAGAGTCAGCCCAGCCTGGGCGTAAGTGAAGGAAATGCAATCTGCTAACCAATTGGAGATGGTGCGTTTCCCGACAGCGACCCCTAGCCTGTTAGGGTCGAAAGAAATAAACAATTGGGCGGACTGTCTGTTGGGCTGTGTCCGCTCCAAGTAGAAGGCCAATGCTCTCTTGCAGTCCAATGTGTGCAACTGACGTTCAGCAGGGCGGGTATGCGGCCTGGGGAAGAATGTTGGCAAGACAATTGACTGGTTAAGATGGAACTCCGACACCACCTTCGGCAGGAACTTTGGGTGGGTGCGGAGCACTACTCTGTTGTGATGAAATTTGGTATATGGAGCGTGAGCTACTAGGGCTTGAAGCTCACTGACCCTACGAGCTGAAGTAACTGCCACCAAGAAAATGACCTTCCAGGTCAAGTACTTCAGATGGCAGGTATTCAGTGGCTCAAAAGGAGGTTTCATCAGCTGGGTGAGGACGACGTTGAGATCCCATGACACAGTAGGAGGCTTGATAGGGGGCTTTGACAAAAGCAAGCCTCTCATGAATCGAACGACTAAAGGCTCTCCAGAGATGGCTTTACCTTCCACACGATAATGGTAAGCACTAATCGCACTAAGGTGATTCCTTACTGAGTTGGTCTTGAGGCCAGACTCTGATAAGTGCAGAAGGTATTCAAGCAGGTTCTGTGCAGGGCAAGAACGAGGTTCTAGGGCCTTGCTCTCACACCACACGACAAACCTCCTCCACTTGAAAAATAACTCTTTTTAGTGGAATCCTTCCTAGAGGCAAGCAAGACCCGGGAGACACCCTCAGACAGACCCAACGCAGTGAAGTCTACGCCCTCAACATCCAGGCCGTGAGAGCCAGGGACTGAAGGTTGGGGTGCAGCAACGCTCCGTCGTTCTGCGAAATGAGAGTCGGAAAACACTCCAATCTCCACGGTTCCTCGGAGGACAACTCCAGAAGAAGAGGGAACCAGATCTGACGGGGCCAAAAGGGCGCTATCAGAATCATGGTGCCGCGGTCTTGCTTGAGCTTCAGTAAGGTCTTCCCCACCAAAGGTAGGGGAGGATAAGCATACAGGAGGCCGGTCCCCCAATGGAGGAGAAAGGCGTCCGATGCTAGCCTGCCGTGTGCCTGAAGTCTGGAACAGAACAGAGGCAGCTTGTGGTTGGTCTGAGAGGCGAAAAGGTCCACCGAGGGGGTGCCCCACTCTCGGAAGATCTTGCGTACCACTCTGGCATGGAGCGACCACTCGTGCGGTTGCATGACTCTGCTCAGTCTGTCGGCCAGACTGTTGTTTACGCCTGCCAGGTACGTGGCTTGGAGGAGCATGCCGAACCGACACGCCCAACGCCACATCCCGACGGCCTCCTGACACAGGGGGCGAGATCCGGTGCCCCCCTGCTTGTTGACGTAATACATTGCAACCTGATTGTCTGTCCGAATTTGGATAATTTGGCAGGACAGCCGATCTCTGAAAGCCTTCAGTGCGTTCCAGATCGCTCGGAGCTCCAGGAGGTTGATCTGCAGATCCTTTTCCTGGAGGGACCACATACCCTGGGTGTGAAGCCCATCGACATGGGCTCCCCACCCCAGGCGAGATGCATCCGTTGTCAGCACTTTCGTGGGCTGCGGAATTTGGAATGGACGTCCCAGGGTCAAATTGGTCCGTATGGTCCACCAGAGCAGTGAAGTGCGGCAACTGGTGGAGAGGCGGATGACATCCTCTAGATTTCCAGTGGCTTGGAACCACTGGGAAGCTAGGGTCCATTGAGCAGATCTCATGTGAAGACGAGCCATGGGAGTCACATGAACTGTGGAGGCCATATGACCCAGAAGTCTCAACATCTGCCGAGCTGTGACCTGCTGAGACGCTCTGGTCTGCGAAGCCAGGGCCAGGAGATTGGTGGCCCTCGCTTCGGGAAGGTAGGCCTGAGCCGTCTGGGTATTCAGCAGCGCTCCTATGAATTCCAGAGACTGGGATGGCTGGAGATGGGACTTTGGGTAATTTATCACAAACCCCAGCAGCTCCAGAAGTTGAATAGTGCACTGCATGGACCGGAGGGCTCCTGCCTCCGAGGTGTTCTTGACCAGCCAATCGTCGAGATATGGGAACACGTGCACTCCCAGCTTGCGTAGGTAGGCCGCTACCACCACGAGGCACTTGGTAAACACTCGTGGGGCAGAGGCGAGCCCAAAGGGCAGCACACAATACTGAAAGTGCCGTGCGCCCAGGCGGAATCTGAGATACTGTCTGTGAGCTGGCAGTAGCGGTATGTGAGTATATGCGTCCTTTAAATCCAGGGAACATAGCCAATCGTTTTTCTGAATCATTGGCAGCAGGGTGCCCAAGGAAAGCATCCTGAACTTTTCTTTGACCAGGAATTTGTTCAGGCCTCTCAGGTCTAGGATGGGACGCATCCCCCCTGTTTTCTTTTCCACAAGGAAGTACCTGGAATAGAATCCCTGCCCTTCCTGCCCGGGTGGTACGGGCTTGACCGCATTGGCGCTGAGAAGGGCGGAGAGTTCCTCTGCAAGTACCTGCTTGTGATGGGAGCTGAAAGACTGAGCTCCCGGAGGACAATTTGGAGGCAGGGAGGCCAAATTCAGGGCGTATCCGCACCGCACTATTTGGAGAACCCACTGGTCGGAGGTTATGAGAGGCCACCTTTGGTGAAAAAATTTTAACCTCCCTCCGACCGGCAGATCGTCCGGTACGGACACTTGTAGGGCGGCTATGTTCCCGTGGATCCAGTCAAAAGCCCGTCCCCGGCTTTTGCTGTGGAGGCGCAGGGGGCTGCTTAGGCGCACGCTGTTGACGGGAACGAGCACGCTGGGGCTGTCCCTGTGCCTGACGAGGCCTTCGGGCCGGCTGGTTGTACCTACGCTTCGCAAAAGAATAGGGTGCAGCCTGCCGGGCCCGGGAAAAACGCCCGCCCGTGGGGGCGGGTGCTGAAGGCGCCCGGTGGGAGAGCTTGTCGAGAGCGGTTTCCCGCTGATGCAGTTGGTCAACCATCTGCTCGACCTTCTCACCAAAAATATTATCCCCCCGGCAAGGGACGTCAGCCAGTCTCTGCTGGGTGCGGTTGTCCAGGTCAGAGGCACGCAGCCATGAGAGCCTGCGCATCACTATACCTTGGGCCGCAGCACGAGATGCCACGTCACAGGTGTCAAAAATCCCCCTGGACAGGAACTTTCTGCACGCCTTCAGCTGCCTGACCACCTCCTGATATGGCCTGGACTGCTCCGGCGGGAGCTTATCGACCAGGTCCGCCAGCTGTTGCACATTGGTCCGCATGTGGATGCTCATATAGAGCAGGTAGGATTGGATGCGGGTCACGAGCATGGAGGATTGGTAGGCCTTCCTCCCAAACGAGTCCAGAGTGCGAGACTCCCGCCCCGGGGGCGCCGAGGCGGTATCCCTCGAACTCCGTGCCCTCTTGAGAGCAGAATCCACGACCGCTGAGTCATGGGGCAACTGGGGCCGCATGAGCTCTGGGTCAGAGTGGATCCTGTACTGGGACTCTGCTTTCTTGGGAATGGTGGGGTTAGTTAATGGTCGCACCCAGTTCCGAAGCAGCGTCTCCTTCAGGACATTGTGCAGCGGTACCGTGGAGGACTCTCTAGGTGGTGATGGATAGTCGAGGACCTCGAGCATCTCGGCCCTCGGCTCTTCCACAGAGACCACGGGGAAGGGAATGCTAATAGACATATCCCGCACAAAGGAGGCAAAGGAGAGACTCTCAGGAGGGGAGAGCTTCCTCTCCGGTGATGGCGTGGGGTCCGAGGGAAGGCCCGTAGACTCCTCTGAGGAGAAATATCTCGGGTCCTCCTCTTCCCCCCACAAGTCCTCATCCTCGGTATCGGACATTAGCTCATGTAGCTGAGTCCGGTACCGGGCCCGGCTCGACGTCGAGGCACCGAGGTCTCGGTGTCGTCGAGCGGTGGGCTCCCGCGCCGGCGGGGACGAAGCTCCCTCCATCGACGTCGACGGGGACTCCACCTGCGTGGCGGTCGAGACCGGCACCGCAAGCGGCGGCGGTGTCGACAGCCCCGGCGCCGGGCTAGAGCTCGCCGGCGCCACAGTCATCGGCGTCGGGGGCGCAAGCACCCCCGACGCCGGCAGAGCCTGGCGCATCAGCCCTTCCAGGATCCCCGGAAGGATGGCTCTGAGGCACTCGTCCAGGCCCGCTGCCGGGAAAGGCGGTGGGGCCAGTAAGGGTGTCGGTGCCAGAAGCTGCTGGGGGCCAGGAGACGGCACCGAGGTGCCGGAACCCCGACGCGTCGGTACCTCCACCACCGACGGAGATCTCTCCTCTCTGCGATGACGCTTCGGCGTCGACTCCTCCTCAGGGTGCACCGAGGGCTCCCGGTGACGGCGCTTCTTGTCCTTTTTCCGGTGCACGTCACCGGCGCCGGAGGGCATGGAGGAGGAGGAGGTCGATCCCCCTCGGTCTCGAGGTACCGGGTCCGACAGGGTTCGGTCCCGTGGCTCACGAGCTGAGGGAGTGACCGGGGCCGACTGCCCACGCGGCCTCTCAACCCCACTCTCACCGGCGGACCGGTGGGCCGACGGGACCTGTTCTCCTGGGGTCGCTGCCATCGGTGCCGATGTCTCGGGCATCGATACCGGTACCGAAGAACCGGCCTTCGATACCGATGCCGTCGAGGTCGACGTCGAGGGGCCGGCGCAAGTTCCAAAAAGACGGTCCCGTAGAACTTGCCTCGCAACCTGAGTCCGTTTCCGGAGACCGAGACACAAAGCGCACGACTTGAGATTGTGCTCCGGCCCGAGGCACTGGAGGCACCAAGCGTGGGTGTCGGTCTGCGAGATCGGCCGGCCGCAGCGACCACACTTTTTAAATCCACTCGGGACCTTCGAGGACATCGACGGAAAAAATCGCGTCGGCGAAGTCAAGTCGGCAATGGTGGCTAAAATCACACCACGAAAAAACTAACCGACCGAGCGGCCACTAGGCCGCAACGTGGCGTCCCCGCTAGAAGCGAGGGAAAAGGGGGAGCGCGTGCTCCACACGCGCGAAATTTTTTTTTTTTTTTTTTTTTTACAAGACAAAAGAAAGAAAAGAAAAGAGGAAACCGAACGGGAATCCAAAAGCGACGATCCGCGTAAACGCGGTCGAAAATCCGGCGGCTGAACAGAGAGAGAGGCAATTGCACAACTCTCTCAGTCGCGGAAAAAAAGTAACTGGCGGGAGCGGTCGCGCACGGGCGGGAAGACGGCCGCGCATGCGCGGTGGGCGTGCCCTGCGTGCCGACCGTCCCGCGAAGCTTCTTCCGGTTGGTGGGGGCTGCCGCGGACGTCAACCCAGTCGTGAGAACAAGCAGCCTGCTTGTCCTCGGAGAACCATCTGGACACTGAATTAATAGCATATCTAGAAAACAAAACCTGGAGTCACAGTGAACAGATAAGGCCAGTTCTTGAAAATAAACCTGTGAAGCAATATCTTTACATATAAAGAGCTATGGCTGTTCAAAAATCAACATACTGCTTTAAAGATGGGATCACAAGATGGATACAATGAACTATAAGCTGCCTTTTATGGAAAATTGTGTTATCCACTACAGTCTGATTTGCCTTTTGCACTAGAGCGTCACTATGCCCATTTTTGGAGGGTTGCTTAATCCTGTAGTAGTTTTGAAAGGTTGACCAGAACAATGGGGATCACTACTTTGGTCTTTTAAGTTAAGCGGTATATTAAAATGAAAGAGGATACTAACTTCTCCTGTTGGTAATCAGAATATATCATTTAATGTTGTTGCCATGGTTTCATCTTCTTCAGCAGTCTAGATGTAAAATGTCAGCAGAAATCCAAAATGTCTCATGTCTTCATTGTGTCTGTCCTTTCTGATACATTGAAAGCACTCATTCTTTTCATCTTTCTTAAGTGAAGATATCATTTGCTGGAGGAGTAGCTTAGTGGTTGCTGGAGGAGTAGCCTAGTGGTTAGTGCAGTGGACTTTGATCCTGGGGAACTGAGTTCAATTCCCACTGCAGCTCCTTGTGACTCTGGGCAAGTCACTTAACCCTCCATTGCCCCTGGTACAAAAACAAAATAAGTACCTGGATATATGTAAACCACTTTGAATGTAGTTGCAAAAACCTCAGAAAGGCAGTATACTTCCCTTCCCTTCCCTCTTGCAGCAAGCTGCCACATGGATGGGAGCTTTTGGAACAACAGAAAGTGAATAACCAACAGCCGGCAAAAATGTGTTTTGTCTATGCTTTCTCAACTCAGTTCATACCTAGCAAGTTTGTCATGGAGGAATATGTTAGCTTGGTTTAAAAAAAATATTTCTTCATCTTTGGTATCAGTTGTCAGCAGGGAAATGGTTTCTTTTGAACTGTTATTTAATAGGACAACAGATAACTTCCTGGCAAAAAGATTGTGTGCCTTATTTATTTCCAGATAACAAATGTATAAATTGCCTTCTTGGGGGGCAACCATTCAAAGTGGTTTACAAGCAATACATGAACAAAATAACATAAAACTGAAGCAAATAAAACAAAAATAATAAAATGTAAAAGAAAGCAAAACAAAAACCATAAAAACAACAAATCAGAATATACAAAGTTCGAAAAAGAATACATTTCCCACCTGTCAGTATACCATAGTCATAATTCTTGTAAGAGGGAATAGTTGTACTCATGCAAACTAATATAAATCACTTGATCAGACTCCAATCTCTGTGATCAGAGTTAGCATAGAAAAATGTGGTAAATTGTTGGCAAAGCACCCCAGTTTGCAGCAAGCACATAGATAATTACTCTTTATTTTTCTGTGGGTTTGCCTCTTCTGAAAGAAACCATGTTTTAAGACCAGATGTCAAGACATATTTCCTTCTTTTCCAGTCACAGTCTTCACTGAAAGGATGAAAACATGAAAAAGAGCATCATGCATGAAGCAGGGATTTTTTTCTTAAATGTAGGATCATGCTGCTTAATTCAGTACTGAACATTTTGATTTCTATGTAAGATTGCTGTTGTACATTGAAATTTGCTATGCCTTACCACTCTGAAAACAATCAGTAAAGCTACTGAGTTAGTCTGTTCTTTATCAAAATAGAAGCATTAAAATTGTAAATGCACATCACAAAAACCAAACATCAACAATATGATCCAAATGATATTTCTAGAAGGACTTTTTCTGCAACAGAATTATTTGCAAATTGCTGGTTGTTATCAACACAAGACAGCCTTGTGTACAAGTGGACCAATATTCAAAAGCAGTTATGTGATTAGCACCCACTGCTGATTGTATAAATGTTTTTGCTTCAATTTTTCCTAGTGAGGGCCATATAATATTTGAACGAATAAACAGTGCAGATGACCAGTGGCTTTATTAACTTCAAAGATGACTCGACACGGGCCATGTTTTGGTTATATAGCCTACATCAGGAGTTTGACATAATCTAGAATTATTAGTAGGTAGCACATGTAGTACACTGGTAAATACAAATATACTGAGCACCTAAATGCTTAAAAGTTCAAAAGTCAGAAGTCGACAATCTCGAAGCTCAACTACACTCTGCATCAGCGTAATTGCTTAGAGCGATAATTGAAACCACATAAGTAACTATGGAGACAGTTCTATAACTGGGTACCTCCCAATACAGTGTGGTAAGAGGCTATTGTATAACACCATCTTGGTCCCAAGATGCCATTATAGAATACTAGTATAACTCGCCATTGATGTGCTAAAATATAAGGGCGAAATTGCTGGTGCATAAATGTGGTAAGGGCGCACGTAACTTGCAGTACTCTGTAGGTTACAAACTTAACTGGGCACTTGCTCATGCTGCACCCATGTATATACTTCTTGTATGGTTACATGCTATAGCACTTACAGCACATGCTCCTTATAGAAAAGTGTACTTGCATGCAGCAGGTGCGTAACTGCATGTGCTTAGCTATAGAATTGTCCTACATGAGAGAAATTCTATAACTGAGTACTTATAATTAGGGACTAGAAGGGCAGCTGGTAGAAGCCTATTCTATAAGGGAATGTAGGTGCCTATCTTCATTTAGGGGCCCTTTTACTAAGCAGTAGTAAGTCCAATGCGGGCTTACTGTGTGCCAATTTGGAGCTACCATCGGCCCAACGCAGGCGCTGGTGGTAGTTCCAGCCTTAGTGCATGCCATTTCCTGCTCTAGGGAAAATTGTGCAAGATTCTTTAGCACAGTGCTAACCCAGTGGTAATTGGGCAGTGCCGTGCACTACCCGGTAACTACCATTTTAGCACAGGATCCCTTACCTCCACCTGAATAAGTGTCGGTAAGTGCTCCCCCCCACACATACATGGCCATGTGGTAAGAGCAATCTTACCACATGGCAATGTTTTTTGCAGCCTTTTTACCCACTGTGGTAAAAAGGGCTACAGTGTGCGGCAAAAACAGTGCAGGGACCTGGGACCTTTTTACCATAGCTTAGTAAAAAAGACCCTTAAAGAATACTAGTGTAACCACTTAATATGTGTTTTAAAGTTAGGTGCAAGTTTATGTCAATCATAGAGTTGGTGTGTTAGTGTCTAAAAGCTATAGATACATGAGTAACTTATACAGCCTGATATTTAAAGAGCTGAAACCAGGCAGGAGAGGCTCCTACCCAGTTAAACCCTGCTGAGCTGACCGGCTGCCAATATTTGGCGACAACTGGGTAGGTTCTGCTGAAAGTCTCCACTAACTGACCATTCCTTAAATTACTAGATTAGAGGCAGCCTGGGGGCAGAGTTTGAGCGGAGCCACAATCTAGCTGGTTAGCAACGATATTCGGTCTGCTAACCGACTAAGTACGTGCATAAAGTTAGGACAGCAAAAAGACTGTTCTAACTTTATGCACCAAGTTAACCAGACACCAGTCTGAATATTGGTCGGTTCCCAGTTAATCTCCAGAATATTCAGTGCCAGGAGCCATGCATGCCCCAGCATTGAATATCTGGGGTTAGTTCAGCCCATGGCTGTTAGCGTCTTACAAAATACTTACTACTGCAGGCTGAATATTATCCTTATAATAGGGTAGAGTGGTAGCCTAAGGGTTAATGCAATGGGTTAAGACCCTAGGGGAATGGGTTTAATTCTCACTGCAGCTCCTCGTGACCCAGGGCAAGTCACTCAACCTTCCATTGTCCCAGGTACAAAACTTAGGTTAGGGATAGGGGAAGTACCTGCATATAATAAATGTAAACCACTTTGGGTGTACCACAGAAAGGTGGTACATCAAATCTATGACCCTTTACCCCATTGTATCTGTAAGTTATGCACATAAGTGTGAGTGCCCCCCTTAGATCCACATATGTGCATAACCTCTTGCAAATATGCACTATGTAGGCAGAATTTTGGCAGTTACACATACACATGTACATGGTATCTGGAAAAAAAAAGGGACGTTTTTCCAAATAACCCAAAAATGTCCTACTGCAGTAGAAACTTCTACCTGAAAGTCAAGATATTTCTGAGTACTTTATTTTTCAACAGAATGGAGCTCAGGCGCATCAAGTGTACAAAACAGTTGAGCTCTAAATGAAACCCCAGATTTCATTGCACCAACAGCTCAGTGGTGTCAAAGACTTTGTGAATGTGTCAAGGTTGAAGGAGTGCACTTTGAACACAAATTATGAATTAACAAAGAAAATTTATTATACTAATGTATTTTCAAAGGTCATACTAAGCTGTGCTAAAAGGGGTAATGCACTATTTTTAGCTCGTGGGTTTCCTGCACACTGAGACCACTTTTAGCATGGTTGTAAAATGTCCGCAATTTTTATTTTTGCCATTAATGGCCACTTGCTAATTTCCCAATTAGCGCGTGAGCCCTTACCACCACCTATTTACTAGACGGTAAGGGCTCCCGCATTAACCCCTCGCTAATCGAGCAGCATGCGGCGATTTACCTGCGCTACCCGATTAGTGCAGTGCATGCCTACTCTCTGCCTCCAAACATGCTAAATACTAAAATAACTTCTCGCTGCAACTGCCTCCATACACTGGTGCAGGCTTGGCCTTGTTTCATGAATGGACTACTGCAATCCCATTTATCATGAAACATCAACTTCACCTGCTTCAGATGTTCCAAAATACTGTAGCCTGCTTTCTTTGTTGGGCTTTTATACAGTTTAAAATTTTATGCCTTGCATTCAAAGCTTAGCACTGAAGAATGCCTTCCTATTTATCTTCTCTAGTCATTATATATCTCCACAACGTCTACATTCAGTTTATGCTCATTGTCTTGTCCTTCCTTCTTCTAAAATGGCCCACATGAATCAGCCTGGAATTTTGTTTTTTTTCCTTATTTGCCCCAAACTGTGGAATGCTCTTCTACCATAATCATTCCAAATCTTCATTTCCCAGATTTAAAAACCAGCTTAAAATGTATTACTTTGACCTGGCCCTTGATATAACCCTCTCTTAATCAGTGCATTGGGGCCTGGCTGCCTGAAAGACTGGAGAGATTTGCTTTGCTTTCTCATTGTACCTTAAGTATGAATGTTCCCTGTCCTATTTATTTCCCTGTTCTTTTAATTTATTCTGTTTGAATTATGTAAACCACTATGACCTTAGGAAAGAACACTGGTTGCCTTACCTGAATTCATTTCAAACTTCCTAATTCCATACACCCCAACCATACAATCCAAGGTTCCTGTTTACTAAGTCATGCTGTAGGCGCGCCATCGTTTGGGTGTCTTTAGCATGAATGCGCGCTAAAAGCGCTAGCGTGCCTTAGTAAACAGGGCCCTAAAAGTTCTCAGTGGTTTACAAGATAATACATACATAAAATCAAAATACAATTTTTCATATCAACATAACATTACTGAACTAACTAAAATAACAAAAAACAATCAACATAAAAATCTTTTGAAACTTCAGTCACATCACTCAATCTGATCTCTTCCACCTTCTCAAATCAGATCATCTTCAGTTCTATTCTATATAAAAAAGTAAGTCTTCAGTTCTCTTTTGAATTGGTTAATCTCTTAGGTTTTTTTTTAAAGTCTCAATGGTAAACTATTCCACAAAGTAGGACCTACTACATAAAATATAGCTGCTTTATATTCATTTAATCATACAACTCGAAATTACGGTATATCTAAATACAATTGTTGTGCAGATTCTCAGGGTTCTGGAAGGCTAATATACATGTAATTTTGCTGCTAATATTTCTGAAACCTTACCAGTTAAGATCTTAAAAACTAAGAGCAAGATTTTGAATTTAATACGATACTCAATAGATACCAATGCAAAGATTTCAAAACAGAATCCTCCCATCTCTAATTTAAAAAATCTCTCAAAATTTGATTATTTAGACAAACATTCTCTTCCTAACTTTTCATTTCATTTCCCACTTCTATTTCCTGCTCCTACCTCCTTTTGTAACCTCTTCCCTATCCTTGCCTTTCCCAGCTGCCCCTCCTAGGCTTTTACTTTGTAAACCACTTCGATGCAATATTATGAGAAGTGGTATATCAAATCGATGTGAACATAAACATTTTTGGAGAGGAGAAAGAAAAAGTGAATTAGGATGTAAAGAACTGGTTATACTCACATGGTATGATTGACCACTGGCAATGCATCTGTCCCTTGGCTTCATATTTTATTTTCAACTAGATTTAGTAAACAGCTGCACCTGCCCAGTTCTTGATGAATATTGACCTCTAAAGCTTGTACCTGAGGCAGTGGAAAATTAAGATGGGATTTCAGTAAACTACGACCAAAGTTATATGCGGAAAGATCTGCGCTAAACTAGTAGTCTACAATGGGTGCTCTGCACAGGGTGCCCTTTGCAGAATTCTACCTTAGCGTGGATCTTGCGCCTAACTTTGGATATGAGCACTTACGCCTGCTGAAGCCTGGTGTAAATGCTGACGCACAACTAATGGCACTTGGGCACATAAATGACACCAGTCTATAACATTGCGCCTAAATTCTGGGAATGCCCCTGACATGTCCATGCCCTTCCTACGGCCATGCCCCCTAGTGGCATATCACAATATTTAAGTACTGTGAGGCCTTTGGTTGGCCTGGCTATGGTAAAGCCTCCGATGGGCCTGGCTATGGTAATCCTTTGATAAAGAGCACACGGTAATCCACAGGGTAAGGCAAGTCTTTTAATCCACTGGAGCACAATTTTAGATTCAGGTAGCTCAGCAAAGCGATTCCAAAGCAAACAGCTCAAGAATCCCCTCAGTGTCAATAACCTAGTTCAAAAACAAACAACTCAAAATTCTCAGCGGTGCCAGTAAAACAGCTCCAAAACAAATAGCCAAAAATCTCAGTATTTTCAGCAAAAAACCCAAACAGTTCAAAGCATTGCAGCTGAAAAACATTGTAGTCCCAAAACACTGCAATTCAAAAAACATTGCAGTTTTTAAAACATTTCAGTTCCAGACCTTTCAGTTTCAAAACATTTTAGTTCAAAATATTTCAGTTCAAAATCCCCAGTTCAAGCATTGCAGGGCAAAATCCACAGTTCAAGCATTGAAGTTCAAAACCAACAGTTCAAGCAGTGAAGTTCAAAACCCACAGTTCAAGCATTGCAGTTCCTTTCTCTACTTCCCCTTCTCTGCCCAACTCTCTGGGCCAGGGAAGTAGCAGGGTCCCACCCTTTACCTGTCAGCCACTACTCCTGACAACCACCCACTCTGACCCCGTGGGAAACAGCCATGCTTTCTCCTTCAACCCCTTCTCTGGAGCAACCACTTCCTTCCCTTCCTAGCCCAGCCTCCGCACCAGGCTATTACCATGAAAATGTTTCATTCAATGTGGAAACTCAAGTGTATAAAACCTTTCTTCCCAAGGGATGTTTTCCGTAATTTAATTCAATGAATGGTATTAAGCCACTTTGATTACTGCAATGGAATCTATGCGGGATGTAAAGAACAACTCACAAAGAAACTCCAGACAGCCCAAAACACAGCAGCCAGATTGATATTTGGTAAGACACAAGTCCAAACCACCACACCACTCCGTGAAAAACTGCACTGGCTTCCTATCAGAGAATGTATCTCTTTCAAAATCTGCACCTTAGTCCATAAGATTATCTACGGTGAAGTCCCAGGTTACATGATTGACCTAATCAATCTCCCAATCAGAAATAGTACCAGTTCATCATGGACCTACCTGAATCTCCACTACTCAAATTGCAAAGGACTAAAATACAAGACAACCCATGCGTCCAACTTTTCTTACATAAGCACGCGCCTGTGGAACGCACTGCCACAAGTGGTGAAAACAACTTACGATCAACTAAAATTCAGAAAATTATTAAAGACTCACCTATTCGGAAAGGCATATCTTACTGACCCAACTTAAATGCCTCAACCCTACAACACTTCACTATCAAAGATCGTACTGGGCATTAACAAACCCCTTTACCTCAAACCTAACTTGATTGAATCTTATCTTCCCTATCTCACTATAACATTTTTTGTATTTATCCCCTACCGGACTTGGTGAATGCCTTTATGGTATAATATAAGCCACATTGAGCCTGCAAATATGTGGGAAAATGTGGGATACAAATGTAACAAATAAATAAATAAATTACCTTATGGCCAAATTATTTCCCTTTGGCTTTGGCAAACCCTACGATATCCATGGGCTCTCCTTCTCCCTCTTGAACCTCCCGTTCTTCTGCCCCTTGCCATTCCATGTGCTCTTCACCCCACCCTCTTTCCACATGTACTGCATCTCCCTGATTAGAGGTACTTCCACTCCCCTCCATGAATTTCTCCTTACTCTCCTCTGGGGACTATTGGTTACGTGAATTCAGGACTCTGGGATAGAGCTTCCGCAAAGCCTGCTGGGGATCGTAGTCCCGACTTTTAGTGTATGTTTCCCTTAAGGGCTGCTGGGAATGATAGTTTTTACCTTTTTTCCTGTTTCCCGGAGAAAATGCTCTCCCATCACCTGCCTCCTCCTTACAGTACACATGTTATGGAGTAGAGCTTGCAGGGCAGATCTGTGCATAATGGCTCATTAAAAAATTAGTTTGCATGTAGATCTTGGATCCCCATCCAAATTTGTGTGACCTATATAGAATCTGAGGGTAAGATCACAAGAAAAGGTCAGTGGGATTTGAACCTTGGCTCCCCTAGTTCTTAGCCTGCAGTTCATTTATTTACAGTAACTTGATATACCGCCTTAACAAACATATAGACCTAGGCGGTTTACAACCTAAAAAAACAATAAAAATAAAATAGAAAAAGAAAGGAACTGCAATATTCTGATCAGAAAGTAGTCAACACTCATGCAGGTAGAGCCAGTATATGGCAATACTTGAAAAGGCAAAGAGAGGGGGAGGTGAAGAAGGGAGGAGAGAGAAGGAGTGAGTTTAAACCAGCAGCATTAATCTACAAGCAACTTCCTCGAGAGATTAAAAGCCTGACGGAATAGCCAAGCCTTTAATGTGGACTTAAACTTTTTAAAAGATAGTTCTGCATGAATGTCCTGAAGGAGGGGGTTCCAATATGCAGGGGCAGCAAGTTAAAATGCACAGTGTCTAATAGATCCTGTGCTGACCGGATAGTGTCGCTGAACATCATGTCTGACCACTGTGGCATTATGAGGTGAATTCTATAAATCATGCTTAAGAAAATGGCACAAAAAACCCATACTTAAGTGCTATTCTGTAAGCTATGCCTAAAGTTAGGCGCAATATACAAAATAGCGCTTAAGTGCAGGGGTCACACATAAATGTAGTGTAAATGTCTCCACCTAAATTATGCGCGGAACCGCATTATTCTATAATTGGACATGTAATTAAAATCCACACCCATGCTCTGGCCTAAAATGCCAAAGACCCTCCCATTTCTGCAGCCCCTTGTCCAGGCGCGTGGATCATGCACCTAAATTTACACACGTATATGTTAACTGATTTCAATTAGCGCCAACCATTGCTTGTTAAAAAGCCAATTGTTGGCACTAACTGGCTCATTATTCAATTAAATTGCACATGCAAATTGAGTGCACTCAAATTTGCATGCACAATTTTTGGTGACTTTTATAGAATTAGGGGGTATGGGGCCAATATTCAGACCATGGGAGTTAGCCCGGCTAACTCCCACGATCAAAGCTAAACCTGGATATTCAATTCCGGGCCATTTCTAGTGACCGGCATTGAACATCCAGTTTATTTTTGGTCAGTTTGAACATAACTGGCTAAGTCGATAATCAGATTTAACCAGCTATGTTTAAACCAGTCAAAGATATACCATGTTTTCACGCTGCCAAATATAGCCACTGAAGTGGGGCTGAAAATCGGCAGATAGTTAGTTATATTGGTCAATATAACCGGTTATCCACTAATCGGCAATATTCAGCAGGAGATAACCAGCTGAATATTGCTGGATAGCCGCTTATGATGCATTTAACCAGCCAGGTGCCGATCCTAGCCAGTTAAATGCTTTGCATGTTGGGAGGTATATGTTTAGTGCTGGTGAGGACAGGGCATAAACAGATCCAAAGGTTATCCAGGAACCATTGATATTCAGTGCTGGTGCCTGGATAACTATCTAGACAAGTAGGACAGCATAAATAGCAGCCAACCTGCCCAGATAGCCAACCGGGTACCATTTCTGAATACCAGCAGTAACCAGATATCTTCTGGTGGCCATCCAAGACCTGGATATTCAGTGCTGGAAGCGGGATATAGCCTGACACTGAATATTCAGGTCTAAATCAGCTCACAGTGGCCACAGTTCAAGGAAATGCTGACTGCCATGGGCTGAATATTTCTCAGTTAGAGTGTAAGCGCTCCAGGAGTAGGTAAATCCTATTGTATCTGAGTGTAACTTGCTTTGAGCTGTTACTGAAAAGACATGAGTTAAATTCTAATAAAAAAAGTAACCATTTCTACAAGTCAATAAACTATTATTGGCCATATGGGTTCAGGAAAGCTACTGCTTCTCCCTGGGTATGAATGATAAGGAATGGATCTACTTGTGTTCTGGACTGGTCACTGGCAGAGACAGGATGCTGGTCTAATGGACATTTGGTCTAATCAGAGCAAAATAATGTAGCATCTATTAAGTCTTCTGGTTAACCTGTGGTCTTTCTTTGTGCTTGATTAATTACTAATCCCATTGAGATGTGCATTTAGTGAAAAGAAAGAAAAATGCAGTGAAATACGACTGTTTCATTTCGTTTTGTTTCAAAATGATAAAAAATAATCTGAGTGAATTTTATTTTCGAGGTTTTTCATTTTCTGTCCAAAGGAAAAAAAAATCTAAATGAAATAGCCCCTCAAAAATTAAAACAGCAAAAAAAAAAAAAAAAAGTTCACATACCCTGGTAATCCTACAGACATCACTTTTGTTCAAAATATAGCTATGTATTATTATATTAAGCAAATCACAGTTCATGCAGTGTACCAACAATCTATTGCCCAGGAATTTTCTGTGTTTTGATTTGCACCATCTATAATAGGAATGACCACTTTCATACTGTAATCATATTTAGAAAGGACAGGAGACACTACCTCACTCAGGGACCCTTTTACAAAGGGATGTTAAGACCTAATGCATGCTTAACATGTGAGAAATGCTTACTGAGAAATGTGTCAAAGTGTTTTGCAGTAATTTCCCCATTTCTGTACTCTAACGATGCATTATTTATTTAAAATATATATTTTTATGAAAGGGAATGACATGGGCAGGGAATAGGGCCCTTTGTAATAATCTATGTGCATGTATTTACACTCCACCCACATTCCATTCCTTAACATGCCTACCGGCAAAATACACATATTCATGTCAAAGTGTGTACTTTTACACCAGTCAGTATAAGAGGTCATTTACATACATTTGTGGCCATATAGGTGTGAAAATTACAGTATAAAATTACCCCTTTTAGGTCCTTGGGTGCTATGCTTGAAAAACTGAAACAATGAGGCTATCATGCAGATTTCATAAGTGAAAAGAAAAATGTGTTTTAAAAAAACCTGTAAAGACAGCACTCTAAAAGAATTGTTCCCAACCTGCTTAAGAAGCAGGAATCTTCTCCCTCCAGCATACAAGACAAACCATGATGATTAGAGCTAAACAATAGATGCATAGTTCACTTGTCAAACAATAGCACATCAACTTCACTATTTCATTGATGTCCCCAAACACTTTCTTTGGGAAATGCGATTGTTCCTGGGGTTTAAACCTCAACAGCAAATACTGGAGATAGATTTATAAGAATATGGGGATTTCCTAATATTTCCTGCTGCTCTTGATTTTGTGCATACACATTAAATCCAGCAGGACTCACATAGCAATCATGAAATCTCAACATTTTCTATTGTATCATGATAAACTGTGCTGCTCAGTTAGGTTTAATATACTCAAGGATGTACCAATAGCTGTAAAACAGTGAGGCCACCATGCCACTTCACAAAGTGTGGAAAACAGTATTGCTTATTGGTGGAAAACATGAAAAGACTGTTTCTAATCACAGAGCATCATGTGACTTACACAGAACCCCCCCCCCCTTCCCCCCGAAAAAAAAACCTAGAAATGTGCTGGTAGACAAAGTAGATGGGGAAAAAAACAAGAGGGATTGAATGTCGTGCTTAAACAAAAAGTCTTCGGTTGAGGATACAATGGAAGTAGACAAAAGGGTGTGCAAGTTCTCACAGCCCTTGTATTTTGTTTCTTTCCTCTCATTTTCTGTTAAGTGTGGGTGACCTGAAATTCCAAAGTTCAGCTTCTTTCCACAGATCTACTCGTTAAAGCTGTGGATGATGCTTCAGGCTTAAACTGTGGAATGTTTTACCTGAAAAATGGAAGTAGCTAAAAGTAATCCTCCACTGTGTCAGAGGAAATCCAAAACCAAGTGAGATCTGAAATGCTTTAAAAACATTCCATCTTTAACAGTTCATTTAACTATTATACATAATCCGTAATTTCTTCATTCCAAATCTTTCAAGAAGATCAGAGAAAGGTAAATACACTTCTTTAACAGAAATTTGTGAACAACTTTGCAAACCTAGGGAAAGTTCCAAAGGCTGGTCAAATCAGTTTGATGAACCCTTTGTAAATGAAATTCCTTTTGTCTACTCATCCTTCTGCAAATATCATTCTTTTCTTTCCTCCTTTTTCCATTTCTTACTTAGTTCATTCTTTCCCACTCTTTTTTCATCAAATAGTTTGGTTGTCATTTTAGTCCACTTTAAAAGGTTAATAAATGAAAATAAAACAGTAAAAGATTATAAGGTGCTACCTTTCATTGGACTAATAATATATTTGGGGTAATTCTTTAAGGATCCACCTAATTTTATAATTCTATATAAAATGCCAAAAAGTAGGTGGTGAAAAGATCTGTGCTGAGTCCCTATTGTATAAAAGGTGCCTGACCTTTTTAAAATACTGGCATAGCGAGCAGATCATGCCTAAGTTTGGGCACTAGACTTATGCCTGATAGAAACAGGTGTAAGTCCAGCACAAAATTAGGTGCAGATTGGCACTATTGTATAACTTGATGCCTAACATTTGGGAATGCCCATGATATGCCTATGCCTCTCCTATGGCCACGTCCCCTTTTGGGTTGTGTGTGGGAAAAGTTAGACACCAAGTTATAGAATAGCATGTGAGGGACATCTGCATGCAATTTCATCAAGCACCAATTAAGTGGCCAGTTGGTGCCTATCATAGGAGCCAACTTTTCAAAATTATTGGGGGTGCTAAGCCCAATGGAAATGACCCCTCCCTGGACACACACATGGAATTTTCTCAATATTGGGGGTGCTCAAGCACCCACAGCACCCACAGAGTCGGCTTCAATGGTGCCTATTACCTCATTAATTTGCACATGGATCTTGGATCTGCACTTAAATTCTGGTACTCAACTTTGGGTTATATAAAATCCAGGGGTAGGCAGTAACTTATATGCATATATGACCTCTTTTAGATTATGGATTATCAGAAAAGTATGCACCATACTTTGATGGTATGTACAGTGGTGGAAATAAGTATTTGATCCCTTGCTGATTTTGTAAGTTTGCCCACTGACAAAGACATGAGCAGCCCATAATTGAAGGGTAGGTTATTGGTAACAGTGAGAGATAGCACATCACAAATTAAATCCGGAAAATCACATTGTGGAAAGTATATGAATTTATTTGCATTCTGCAGAGGGAAATAAGTATTTAATCCCTCTGGCAAACAAGACCTAATACTTGGTGGCAAAACCCTTGTTGGCAAGCACAGCGGTCAGACGTCTTCTGTAGTTGATGATGAGGTTTGCACACATGTCAGGAGGAATTTTGGTCCACTCCTCTTTGCAGATCATCTCTAAATCATTAAGAGTTCTGGGCTGTCGCTTGGCAACTCGCAGCTTCAGCTCCCTCCATAAGTTTTCAATGGGATTAAGGTCTGGTGACTGGCTAGGCCACTCCATGACCCTAATGTGCTTCTTCCTGAGCCACTCCTTTGTTGCCTTGGCTGTATGTTTTGGGTCATTGTCGTGCTGGAAGACCCAGCCACGACCCATTTTTAAGGCCCTGGTGGAGGGAAGGAGGTTGTCACTCAGAATTGTACGGTACATGGCCCCATCCATTCTCCCATTGATGCGGTGAAGTAGTCCTGTGCCCTTAGCAGAGAAACACCCCCAAAACATAACATTTCCACCTCCATGCTTGACAGTGGGGACGGTGTTCTTTGGGTCATAGGCAGCATTTCTCTTCCTCCAAACACGGCGAGTTGAGTTCATGCCAAAGAGCTCAATTTTTGTCTCATCTGACCACAGCACCTTCTCCCAATCACTCTCGGCATCATCCAGGTGTTCACTGGCAAACTTCAGACGGGCCGTCACATGTGCCTTCCGGAGCAGGGGGACCTTGCGGGCACTGCAGGATTGCAATCCGTTATGTCGTAATGTGTTACCAATGGTTTTCGTGGTGACAGTGGTCCCAGCTGCCTTGAGATCATTGACAAGTTCCCCCCTTGTAGTTGTAGGCTGATTTCTAACCTTCCTCATGATCAAGGATACCCCACGAGGTGAGATTTTGCGTGGAGCCCCAGATCTTTGTCGATTGACAGTCATTTTGTACTTCTTCCATTTTCTTACTATGGCACCAACAGTTGTCTCCTTCTCGCCCAGCGTCTTACTGATGGTTTTGTAGCCCATTCCAGCCTTGTGCAGGTGTATGATCTTGTCCCTGACATCCTTAGACAGCTCCTTGCTCTTGGCCATTTTGTAGAGGTTAGAGTCTGACTGATTCACTGAGTCTGTGGACAGGTGTCTTTCATACAGGTGACCATTGCCGACAGCTGTCTGTCATGCAGGTAACGAGTTGATTTGGAGCATCTACCTGGTCTGTAGGGGCCAGATCTCTTACTGGTTGGTGGGGGATCAAATACTTATTTCCCTCTGCAGAATGCAAATAAATTCATATACTTTCCACAATGTGATTTTCCGGATTTAACTTGTGATGTGCTATCTCTCACTGTTACCAATAACCTACCCTTCAATTATGGGCTGCTCATGTCTTTGTCAGTGGGCAAACTTACAAAATCAGCAAGGGATCAAATACTTATTTCCACCACTGTACTTTGGCAGTGGGTGCGTGCATGGGCAGAGTTTGGGAAGGGCATGGGCGGAGCACACATGTATGCATGTAAATTATAGAATATTATCCCCCCCCCCCCCGATATTTAGTGCTATTTAACCAGCCAGAACGGCTGCTGACCGGCTAAATAGCGCTTAAACGGCTATCCGCCGATATTCAGCGGGGGATAACCAGCTATCTCCCGCTGAATATACTCGGTTAGTGGCTAATAGATAGCTGGTTATATCACCGATTTTAAAGCTGGTTTAGCGGCCATATGTGGCCATGTGAAAACGTGGGATATCTTTGGTCAGTTTAAATATTGACTTAACCTGTTATCTGAAAACCGGCCAAAAATAAAACAGATATTCAATGCCAGTCACCAGAAATGGCCTGGCATTGAATATTCGGGCTCAGCACCAACCTCAGGAGTTCGCCGGTCTAATTCCTATGGTTTGAATATCAGCCACTATAACTTACACACATTCATGAATACATCTAGGTGCAACCATTGACACCAGCTACAGAACTAGTGCAAGTGGTCATGCCTAGATCTACATACGCTTTCTTCCGCTTGAGCTAGAATTCTGTCAAGAAAAGTAGGTGTCCATTCACTAATAGAAAAGTCCTCCAAAATGAAATTAAATGAAAATTTTTTTTTAATGTCTTGCCTCATTTCAAATGTTGACATATTGGAAAAGCCCAGTTCAAGAATTTCCAGTACATAAAGCACAAGACAGACTCTAGGTTATCTCATGCTGTCTCACGTGCTCTCTGCAGTATAGTTTAGAAGTGCAAGCTCATGACTGTGGTATACCTCTGGCTATCCTAGAATTTTCAATAAATATCTGAAGGCATGTTAAAATAGGTGTCTAGTTGTAGAGGAGGGGGGATTCAACAACTATGACATTTACTTTAAGACACAATAAATGTGGCTGACATGCTGTGTAAGCATTGTTCTTGGCCACTGTTACTCCAATTATTTTTATGTTTTCTCCGTAAACGAGAAATGTATCACACTGTAGCTGAAACACCAAGATACCTATTTATGCTGCCAAACAAACCTTTTAAAAGAGTATTATAAACAGATATCTAAATGTTTTGAAAGTGTCTGTTCATGGAAACAAATTGAAAAATACCAGTTTCCATTTGAAGGATTTTATTAGACATGTACATGTAAACTTAAAATTGCTTGTTAGCAATCCACTGCTGAGAATGATGCCTGTTTACAGAGTCCGTAAAATGCATGGGGCTCTGTTCTAATCTGAACAGGCAATGCATCTGAAATTTCATTAGATGTCTCTGTTTTTATAAAAGTGATTTATTGTGTGAAAACTGTAGTAAGTGAATTCTTCTCTATCTCTGTCAACAGACAACAGGCAAATTGCTAGCTCTCTAATATTTCTCTTAGAGTACAGGCATATGGAAATCTGACTGCCTGCCAAGTAATTGATCCAGAATTGTAGATAAATGCCTCCATATAATCAAGCCTTCTTAATGGGCATAGATACTGCATATCTGAAGTCTAATGGTGCTCATTTTTCTATGCTCTGCCTACTGTTAAACAGCCTAAATGCATTGCATATCCCAATGACACAAGATGAACAATATTGCACAAAATTAGAATGATTTAGCTATTGTTGGCTACTTCGGGTTGCAGTGTTTACTAGTAGCTCGTTAAGTATTTCTATTACCCTATCATGGGGGAAATTCTCTACTCATGTTGTTAAGACCAGTTTAAAGGAAATAATTGGGACATATGGCCATGTTTACAGAGCTGAGTTATTTTGTTGTTGTAAAACAACTAGCATGATCATACTGGTGTGTTTAGATGACCTTAGGTCACCATAATAATCCAAAAATACAGTAGCACATGATTGATTAAAATCATATAGGGCCATATTTAATTCATTAAACATTTCCTCTATATGTACAAAATGTGAGCAAATGAAGACATCTGGCCCATAGTTCCCCTTTTCTGTTATGACATATCAGTCACTTCAGAAGAAACGGCCTATATAGTCTCAAAGGATCATGAATAGCACCCTTTGAATGGTTCCTACGTTGGTTCAATTATAGGTGTCAGAATCTATAAATATGATTTTCTCCAGTGTAAGAGATTTACTACAGCTCTGAGAATTCAGGAGATTGGAATCATGAAAAGCTCTTTTACTGTTGCTGGTACCTTACATACTAATGCATTCACACCTGGATCAATATTCAAAAGTATTTATGTATTCAGGGCTGGCTCAAGGGACTATGGTGCCCTGGGCCAACTTTTGGTTCAGCACCTCTTCCTCATCCTTGGGAACCCGTCATTTTTTTTTCTCTCTCTCTTTGGCGACCCTCCCCTGTTTTCCAAAACCCTCCCGAGCACCGGCAGTGTTTCACCTAATGCTACCTTTACCAGCCCCTGTGTCTTTCCTTTGACTTGTCCCAACCCCACCTTGATGTAACTTCCTGTTTCTGCAGGGGCATGGCAGAGGAAAGACACTGGGTCTGGCAGCGTTATGTGAAATGCTGCCAGTGGTTGGAAAGTGAAAACTGCCTTTAAAATTAGACAGAGGGGGAGTTTGCTGCACCCAGGACCAGAGAAAAAGATGCTGGAGGTGTGGGGACACACCTCCAGCCAGAGGAGCAGGTCTTGGCCGCTGCAGGGCAGCAGCAAAAGCAGGCTTTCAGTGACCTTATGGCTTGGTAGCCTGAGCTAGTGCCTCACCTGGTCCATGCCTTGAACCGGCCCTGTATATCTTTCAAGGCTGCTACTTAAGGGGGGAAATTCATCAAGCAGCATTTGGGCCTTCGTGCAGGCAATAGGGCCTTAACGTGCATTAAGGGAATTAACATGCATTAAATGCTAAGAAGTCCATAGCTGCTTGATGAATTTCCCCCCCCTAACCTGGAGATTCTATATAGCGCACCTAGAGATCCATGCTGAAATCCAGACACATTCTATAACTAGGAGCATAACTTAATTGGTGTAACAAACCAATCAGCATTTTTAATAGCACTTAACAAGCAATAATGAGCACTAACTGGCAATAATTACAATGTATTTATTTATTTAGATTTTGTTCACACCTTTTTCAGTAATAGCTCAAGGTGAGTTACATTTATTTATTCATTTGCTACATTTGTATCCTACATTTCCCCACCTATTTGCAGGTTCAATATGGCATACATAGTGCCGGAGATGCGATTGCAGACTCTGGTGTAGACAAATACAGAGTGATGTAGAGATAAGATAAAGTTCATGTGGTATTGCCACGTGAGATAAGGTAAAGTTCATGTGGTATAGCCACATAGGGGCGTCATACATGGAAGAGTTGTGTTGTGTCCATACCATATTTTGGTTTTGTTGTGTTGCAGTGGTCAGGCATTTATGTTGGGTTGGTAGGGTATGCCTTTTTGAACAAATACGTTTTTAGTGTTCTCCGGAAGTGTAGGTGGTCGTACGTGGTTTTCACGGCTTTTGGGAGTGCGTTCCACAATTGTGTGCTTATGTAGGAAAAACTGGATGCGTAAGTTGATTTGTATTTGAGTCCTTTGCAGCTTGGGTAGTGCAGGTTTAGGTACATTAGTGATGATTTTGAAGTATTTCTAGTTGGTAGGTCAATCAGGTCTGTCATGTATCCTGGGGCTTCACATCAGATAATTTTGTGAACCATTGTGCAGATTTTGAAAGTAATACGTTCTTTGATTGGGAGCCAATGTAGTTTTTCAAGGAGGTGTTTTACGCTATCAAATCGGGTTTTTCCAAAGATAAGCCTGGCTGCCGTGTTCTGAGCAGTCTGAAGTTTCTTTAATGTTTGTTCTTTACAACCCACATAGATTCCATTGCAGTAGTCTGGATATTTTTCTGTCCCAGGAGGGCTCACAATCTAAGTTTGTACCTGAGGCAATGGAGGGTTAAGTGACTTGCCCAAGATCACAAGGAGCAGCAGTGGGATTTGAACCAGCCACCTCTGGATTGCAAGACCAGTGCTTTAACCACTAGGCCACTCCTCCACAATTTACATTCACAACTCGCTAAATGCATTCTGTAATGAACTGCACCTAAATTCTAAAGCGAATGCACGCAGTTCAAAAGGGGCGTGGTTATGGGCAGGAACATGGGTGTTTCATGGGAGTTCCATGCGTAGTTATAGGATATAGGCCAGTGTGCATAAATCTATGTGCCAGGATTTACGCCAGGTTTTCGTTGGTATAAATGGGTGTACATAGATTTAGGCGCTATGGTATCAACTAAGCATATTCTATATACCGTGCCTAAATCTAGAACACTCTTAGTCAAAAATGTGTTCCGCGTGGATTTTTTAGGCGCCATATCTAGAATCTGGCTCTAAATGTGTAAAATCTTATCTGTGGATTTTCAGTAGGCTGTCTACTGCTAGAAATCTCTCTAACTGCCATGCCACTTCCTGAAATAAATTGCAAAAGAACACTTATCCTAAAATGACAACTATCAAAACAAAAGGTGATCTCCAAAAAATAAATACCAAATAATATAGGGATCCGCTCTATTCCCCTCATTCTATAACATGACATCAAAATTTAAGCCTCATTAGGGGAGACATTAGGGGTGGCAAACAATGCAACTGCTCTGGGCCCCCATATCATAGAGGGCCCCAAACCTGCCTGAAGGTTAAAAAAAAAGGCATAGTCTGAAGCAGTGGCATAGCCAGACAGCCAGTTTTGGGTGGGCCTGAGCCCAAAGTGGGTGGGCACAAAATTTTCTCTGCTCCGCCCTACCTCCACCTCAAAATATAAATACTTTAGCTAATGAGGATCCTCAAGCTCAGTCAGCTGAAGACTTTCTCTGAAGGTGGCCAGAACTCTCTTTTACCAAGCTTGGCAGGCAGCAGCAATGACCCTAAGCCACTGATGCTGTAGCACCCCACACATGCTTAGCTGTCGATGGCTCAAGGATGCTGTTGCCAGAGCTTGGTAGAAGGGAGTTCTGGCCGCCTTTGGAGGAGGTCATTAGCTGGTGTGAGAAGGAAGAGGCTGTCCTACCCTGGTTAGGCCCCTAGAGGGCGCTGTTCCCCTAAAATGTCCAGGGAGAAGGGCTGGGTGAGTCACAAAAGGGAGCCAGTAAGGGGTGTATAGCAGGAGGTCGCTAGGACTGAGGAGAGTCCTGGGGATCAGTGTTGCCAGGTGGGTGGTTTTACCGCCGAATTGGGCGGTTTTCCGCGACCCGCCGCGGGAAATTTTTGCCCGCGGCGGGTCGCGGTTTTTTGGGCTTCTTTTTTTTCTTTTCTGCGGTTTTTCGGGCGATTTTTTCGGCCGCGGGGGCGGGGTTAGTGACATTTTGGGCGGGGCCGATGACGGGGGAGGCGGGGCCGGTGACGGCGGGGGCGGGGTTGATGACGGCGGGGGCGGGGGTGATGACGCGGGGGTGGGGGTGTCAGGGGCGGGGTTTGAGTTTGGGCGGGTTTTGGGCTGTTTTTACGTTGGATTGGGTGGGAAAAAATTTTTCCACCTGGCAACACTGCTGGGGATAGAAACAGGTGCAGCAGGTTATGGGCTGGGTCCTGTTTGGCCATTAACCACTTAATACCCCACCGGAGTTGTGAGGGAGAGGGGAGAGCTAGCAGCTGCAGAGGAGGGCTAGTAGCTGAAGCAGGAGGATCCCCATGAGAAGTACTGGCTGTGCTCTTTTGGACTGCTGGTGAACTGTGTGTTACCAAGAAGGACTGAGTTAATACGGCTGGGGTAAGAAGGCCCTAGAGTATCAAGTATAGGGACTGTGTGTCCAAGAAGAAAAGACTGTGTGTCTAGAACTGTGTGTTCAAAGAGGGACTGTGTGTCCAAAGATGAAAAGACTGTGTGTCTAGAACTGTGTGTTCAAAGAGGGACTGTGTGTCCAAAGATGAAGAGACTGTGTGTCTAGGACTGTGGGTTCAGAAGGGGGGGGACTGTGTGTCTGAAGTACTAAGAGAAGCAGGCTGCAAAGCCTGGGGTTGAGAGTCCCCAAAGTATTGGTATAGTACTGAGCCCATGTATCTGTGTGAGAGGGCTCAGGGAGAAGAAATCTGTTGGGTTTGAACTGTGCAAGAAAAAATGTTTAAGCTGGAAGATTGCACTGAGTAGGAAGAAATGGTTAAGCGAGAAGAACTGTTTAAGCTTGTGAAAGTGTTTTAAGCTAAAAGAAGTGTGCCCCAGAGGCTGGAATAAAGATTTGTATGAGAAAAATCCTGTTGATGAGACCTGACTATGTTTGCCTTTTTGAGAACCAGGTCACCCCGAGTAGAAAGGGATAGTAGACTAATTTGCATAAAAGCTGCATACTGAGAACCAGCTCACCCTGAGTAAAAGAGGGGCCTGGGATCCTGAGGTGGGAGCTTCATCTTCACAATAGGCTCATCATTTTCACACTGGGGATGTCACCAGCTATACAGCAAGGGTTAGGACTGGTATTAGACCTGCTTGGGCCCAGGTCAGAAAATAAAGGAGAGCTCCCCTCCCTGATTCCCTCTTCTCTTTGCCTCCCTTCCAATTTCCCACCTGCCATTACTATTACACCAACAGAACCTCACCAAATACAGAACAAGGGATCACAAATTAGAAATAAAAATATTTAGACAAAAATTGAAAAGGAACCCCAAGATGTTAAACATAGCATTACTGCAACACTGGAGACACAAAACATGCATTTCCTTTTCTACAGAACACAATACAAAGACATTTCCTATGCACATTTCCAAAAGCTAACATATTCCATTTAAAACATTCGAAATAAAATGCTTTGTTTCTACCTTTGTTGTCTGGACATTTTATTATTCCATCTTGGTGGTTCCAATTTCTCTTTTCTGCTTTCCTCTCTGCCGTCTGCTAATTCTTCTTCAAGCGGCTGTAGTCCATTTGTCTTTTCTCCTCTCTCCTGTCTGTTCCCTTACTATTCCTGCCTCTGACATGTTGGTCATTCCTTTGTAGCTCTTTTCTGCCTCTCTCTCACCCTTCTTTGTCTCCTTTTTACTTTTCAACTACCTATCAAATTTCCATCTTCTTCTTTCACCCACTAGCTCTCCCATTCCCCATCTCTACTTTCTTGTTCTCCCATTCCCCATCTCTACTTTCTCTTTTTATCTTTAATCTACTTCCCATTACCATTTTTCTACTCTCTGTAATCACTATCTCTCATTCATTTCCTTGCCCTCTCCCACAGGGTTCCACCATTCCCATCATCTTCTCCCTCCACCCTTCTAACCAGCATCTGATCCCCACCCCACCATAGTAGCCTTATATTGTCATGCCCCTTCTCTCTTCATTCCTGTTAAATAGTAATAGTAGTAGTCCTCTCCCCCTCTCATTCCCACTGTCCAACGTCTCTCTCCCCTTCCCATACAGCATATCTACCTTCCTCCCCTCTACCAGCATGTCTAACATTTCTCCCTTCCCTCCACCCCTATGCCCACCATTTTGCCCTGCTCTCCACCCCTATGTTTAACATTTCTCCCCCTCTCACCACCTATCCCCTCTCTATGCAGCATGTCTCCCTCTCCTCCACCTCATATGCAGCCAAGACTTCTCCCTTCCTGACCCCTCCACCCCTTTACTGGATCTCTCCCTTCTTCCCCATGCAGCTTCTCCCCCACCCACCATGCCTCATCATTACATCTTCCCTCCTCCCTGTGCAGCATCTTTCCTTCCATCTTCTTCCCTCCCCCCCCCCCCTGTGCAGCTGCTGTCCCCGTCTTCTCTCCCCCATCCAACATCTTTTCCCCATCATCCCTTCCCCTGTGGCGTGCTACAACTTTCACCCCCATCTTCCCTCACCCTCGCAGGCCCACCCAGCAGCGATTCCGATCGCAGGCAGCTTCTTCGGCTCGCATAGGCTGCCTGCCAGCTGCCACTCAAATCTCCTTGCAGCTACTAAGCAGCAGCGCTAACCCGGAAGCCTCTCCTCTGAGCTTCTGGGTTAGTGCTGCTGCTTAGTAGCTGCAAAGAGATTTGAGTGGCAGCCGGCAGGCAGCGTGTGCGAGCCGAAGAAGCTGCCTGCGATCGGAATCGTTGCTGGGCGGGCCTGCGAGGGTGAGGGAAGATGGGGGTGAAAGTTGCGGCACACCATGGGGGAAGGGACGATGATGGGGACCGGAGCCTCTGGAATCGCTGTGCTGCTGGGCGGGCTTGACCCCAAATTGGGTGGGCCCAGGCCCACCCGGGCCCGACCGTGGCTACGCCCCTGGTCTGAAGGCCAGATTTTGGACACCTTCCCCAGTTTCTGCCCTGGCCCCTTGAATGTCTAACACCATCCCTGGGAGGAGCATGGGTGGTGGACCCAACATCTACACATGTAACTTACAAAACACTGTAAGTTATATGCTAAAATGCCACATTTAGGTGCACACATTTATGCTTGCTTTTAACATGGCATAAGTGGGCATGCCTAAATGTTGATATATTGATGGCAATTTACACTAGTATTCTACAACAGTCTTGGTGCCCAGATGCCATTATAGAAAGGGCTATATTCAGTAAAAGGCACTCAATGCTATTCTCTAATGGGCACTATGAGCATCCATTGTAGAATTAGCATTGAATGCTGATTTCAGCGCTCAAATTTGGATGCCAGGACTTGCACCTACTGAAATCAAGTATAATTCCCGGCACCCAATATGGGCATACATTTCCAGTAATCATCACACTGCATGCAAATTTTAGGAATGCCCCTGACCTACCCATGCACCTTCCAAGGCCATGCCCCCTTTTAGGTTGTGCACTATGGGATTCGGGTGCACATTGTTACAGAATAGTGCATAGCATGATGTGCACGTAAATTCAAATGGGTGCCATTTTGCATCCAATTAGCACTAATTGGCTCAGCCAATGTAGTTGGGTGCATATCTTGGATCGCCACCCAAATGTCAGAGCCCAATTATGGGTGCCATGTATAGAACATGGGGGTTAATGTTCAGCATGCTGCATCTTAGTGTATAAATTGTGGTGCCCAGTTATAGAACCACTCCATTTGGGGTTAATTTTCAAAAGAGAAAAACATCCAAAAAGTGGCATAAATCTGCATTTTGATATTTTTCTCAAAAAACACCCAAATTGGTATTTTCAAAACCAATTTTTAGATGTTTTTTCTATGAAGTCTGTCAGACGTGCATTCAAATCATAAGGGGGCATGTCAGAAGCATGTTAAGGGTGGGATCTGGGCATTCCTAACACTTAATAAATATCTTTATTATTATACATCTTCTCAGTCTTTGGAATCCTTGGTCGCCCTCCCACTTTTACTTCATTGCATTCCTAACACTTGGACATTTTTCAGTCATAATGGAACACAACAAAACTGTCCAGGACTAAAACTAAGATGTTTTGAGCTAAATCTATTTTTATAATGAATAAAGCACACAAAGGTGCCCTAAATGACCACTGGAGGAAATCAGGGATGACCTCTCCTTACTCCCTGAGTGGTCACTGACCCCCCTCCCACCCACCCCCAAAATGTGATTTAAAACATTACTTACCAGCATCTACACCAGCCTCAGATGTAATACTCAGGTCCATTAGAGCAGTATGCATGTCCCTGGAGTAATCTGGTGATGGATGCAGTGCACTACAGACAGGTGAACCCAGACCCATACCTCCCCCTACCTGTTACATTTGCAGTGGAAACTGTGAGCCCTCCAAAACTCACCAGCAACCCACTGTACCGACATATAGGTGCCCCCTTCGCCCATAAGGGCTATTGTAGTGGTGTAAAGTTGGAGGTAGTGGGTTTTGGAAGACTCAGCAGAAAAGATAAGGGAGTAATGATGAGATGTGTACCTGGGAGCATTTATTTGAAGTCCAGTGCAGTGCCCCTAGGGTGCCCATTACTCTCTTGGGATGTCTGTGTAGTCAGTCTACTAAGAATGTTGGTTCCTCCTACATCCCAGTGGCTCAATTTTGTGTTTTTCACTTGGACATGTTTTATTTTTAAATGGATAAATGCACAGAGCACAAAAACATCTAGCAAATAGCCATTTTTGAAAAAAAAAAAAAAAAAGACAGACATTTTTCTGTTTTGAAAACGGCTATATTCCCTACTTGAATTTTGGACATTTTGAGCAAAACGTTCAAAGTTGGACTCAGACATATTGAAAATGCTCCTCTTTCTATATGAAGAGGTATCATATCACTACACTGAAAAAATTTTTTTATGTTTAAATTCTAATTATATATCTCCTTGCATACTCCAAAAGCCAATGTGAAGAATATGCAATCTTCAATTCTGAATTTCCAAATGTAAACACATATGGATAAGAGATGTATATAAATGACAATAAATGAAATTACATTAAATATATCTTAAAATGTAAAACAGAGGTAAAGTTTATGAAAAAAAAGAAAGCTGATCAAAACTTCAATCCCCGAAGCTAGCGTTTCAGCAGACTGCTGCATTGTGGCTTGCTCAGAGCATTCAAATAGGATTACCTGGGAGACAAAACAAAGAAATTAAAAACTGCAGTCCAAAACTTACGATAATCTTTCCTGAAATAGATGAAAAACAAAAAAATTGCGAACAGAGCCAAAAGGCACATGGATTTGTGCCTCTTATTTTTTCAATGCGTCTCTTTATAAAATGACCACCCCTGCTGTATATTGTGCACTATATACAGAATCTGAAGGTTAGCATGCTGTATTTTCGCGCCTAACTTTAAGTTACCTTTTTAAATCTACCCCAAAGCCTTAGTTGTGGCTTTATTATTAAGAGGGTACAAACCATCTCAGGCTTTAAGAACTGAGACCCGCTGTTCATTGAGGTTTCTAATTACCAGCATGTACACATGTATGAAACTCATGAGAAGATTTTTTCACTGGAAGCACCAACTTTATAGAACACATTACCATTAAATCTGTATCAAATAGCCAATCTAACACATTTATTTCAGCTAGCTTATTGTGAAGGATGAGATTTATGATGTCATTAGCTATTGTGACTATAAAGATTGTGTAATTTAAGCTGTTCAATTTTAAATATGTATTTTATGACTGTTTATATCATTAGGATAAGTTGTTATTATGTGTTTTGTCTTACACCAGGGGAATCTCAACCCAGTCTTCGGAACACACCTAGCCAGTCAGTTTTTCAGGATACCTACAATAAATATGCATAAGATAAATTTGCATGCCTTACCTCCATTGTATGCAAATATCTGGCCAGTTAAATCACTTTGAATATCGACTCCTATGTGTGTAACTTGCGGAGCATTGCAAGTTAGCACTCTAAATATTTGTTCATTCACTTAATATTGCAAGATGAAGAACATAACATCAGAACTTAAGAATAGCCATACTGGGCCAGACCAATGTTCCATCCAGCCCAGTATCCTGCCAACAGTGGCCAATTCAGGTCACAAGTACCTGGCAGAAACCCAAATAGTAGCAAGATTCCATGCTGTCAATCCTAGGGCAAGTTTTGGCTTCTCCCATGTCTATCTCAATAGCAGGCTATGGACTTTTCCTCCAGGAACTTGTCCAAACCTTTTTAAAACCCAGATATGCTAACTGCTGTTTATTTATTAATTAGTATTTATTTACTGCCTTTTTGAAATAATTCATTCAAGGCTGTATACAGTAATAATAAATCAAACATAAGCAATAGACAATTACAGCAGTAAAAATATTCAAATAACAATACAAAAGTGTGGCATAGTACACTACTTACAATGTCAACACAGTACATAAGAACATTTTAATAGACAGCATAGGGTATAAGCAAAGAAGGAGCATATAGATAGGTAAGAGAGAAAGACGAGTTAGAAAATAAAGTGGCTAACTTAAAGAAGGTTGCATATGAGGTCAGAGAGATGATAAAATGTTATCTCAGTTAGGGTAGAAGTGGATAAACATGTCCTGCTGCAGTACGTTTAGATTACCATATTCATGCAACTGATATCCGATGTCTCCAACATCTTCAAAACATGGCAGTTAAAGTAATTATGGGTATAGGCAAATCCGATCATGTTACCTCTCTCTTATGTGAAGAACATTGGCTCCCAGTAACTCATGGAATAACTCATAAAATACTGATAATAGGGCTTAAAGTTCATCACTCTGGAACCCCACTATATCTTTTCAGAGTGCTTATCCCATATTGTCCCTCCAGAACTCTCCGATCCTCCCAAGCAAACTTATCAATAGTCCCTTCATTTTGCCAACTTTGTTGATTTTGTCTGTATTAGCATTTTCAATGTCATTGGTCCCACTCTATGGAATGCCTTACCTTCCTTAGGAAGGAACAATCCTTAACAAATTTCAAGACTAATTTAAAAACTATTTTATTTTCTGATGCCATTTCTCCCTAAATTAACTTGCCTGGAATGGACTGGCTGATGACAATGCTGGCTGTGGTAATGGACTTTTTACTTATTGACTTTTAGATGTCCTTTTACAAAGGCGCGCTGAAAAATGGCTTGCGGTAGTGTAGGCACGGGTTTTGGGCGCGCGCTGATCCATTTTGTAGCGCACCTGTAAAAAAGGCCTCTTTTTTTGCCGAAAATGGACAAAATGTTGCTCGTCCATTTTGGGTCTGAGACCTTACCACCAGCCATAGACCTAGCAGTAAAGAATCTGGGCGGTAATGACCTACGCTCGTCAAATGTCACTTGGCGTGGGTTACGTGCACCAGAAAATAAAAAATATTTTTCAGACACATGTAGTGGATGTGCACCAAAATTGAAATTACCACAAGGGCCATGTGGTAACTCCAATTTGGCATGCATTTGTTGCGTGTGTAGGCGCCTATGCGGCTTAATAAAAGGGGCCCCTAGTCATTATTTTAAGGTATCTTTCTCTCTCTCTCTCTTGTTTTCTCTATCTCATATTACAATGGAGTTCTTTTCTTTGTTTCATTTATGGTTTTTAATTTTGTACACTGTTTAGCAAGTCCCACTAATAGATGGTATATAGTAAAATGGAGGGGCATAATCGAACGTCGCCGGCGAAATAGATCGCTGGCAACCTATTTTGGCGGCGGCACAACAGCTGGCCGGAACCATATTATTGAAAAAGATGGCCGGCCATCTTTTCTTTCGATAATACAGTTTGGCCTGGCCAAATGCCAGTGTTCGCTGGGTTTGAGATGGCCGGTTTTCTTTTTCAGCAATAATGGAAAAAAAATGCCGGCGATCTCAAACCCGGCGAAATCCAAGGCATTTGGTCGTGGGAGGAGTCAGCATTTGTAGTGCACTGGTCCCCCTGACATGCAGGACACCAACCGGGCACCCTAGGGGGCACATCTAAAAATTAAAAAAAATATATACAAATACCTCCCAGGTGCATAGCTCCCTTACCTTGGGTGCTGAGTCCCCCAAATCCCCCCCAAACCCACTCCCCACAACTCTACACCATTACCATAGCCCTTATGGGTGAGGGGGGGCACCTATATGTAGGTACAGTGGGTTTGGGGGGGTGGGGCTCAACATTAGCTATTAGCTACCACAAGTGTAACAGGTATGGGGGGGATGGACATGGGTCTGCCTGCCTTAAGTGCACTGCATCCATTAAAAACTGCTCCAGGGACTTGCATACTGCTGTCAGGGTATGACATTTGAGGCTGGCATACAGGCTGGCAAAAAAGGTTTTTATTTTTATTTTTTTAGTGTGGGAGGGGGTTGGTGACCACTGGGGGAGTATGGGGAGGTCATCCCCCATTTCCTCCGGTGGTAATCTGGTGAGTTGGGGAACCTTTTTGAGGCTTGGTCGTGAAAATAAAAGGACCAAGTAAACCCGGCGAAATATTGCTTAACGCCGCTTTTTTTAACCATTATCCGCGAAAGCCGGCCATCTGGTAGCCACGCCCATGCCCGCCCATGTCCCGCCTTTGCTACGCCGCCGACACACCCCCTTGAACTTTCACCGGCTCGGCGATGGGAAAGCAGCGATGCTGTCAAAAAAGCAGCTTTCGATTATACGGATTTCGCCACTTTTGAGAGATCGCCGGCCATCTCCCAATTTATGTCGGAAGATGCCCGGCGATCACTTTCGAAAATAAGCCTGATAGTAACATATAGTAAAAATAGTAACATAGTAGGTGATGGCAGAAAAAGACCTGTACGGTCCATCCAGTCTGCCCAACAAGATAAACTCATATGTGCTACTTTATATGTATACCTGACCTAGATTTGTATCTGCAATTTTCAGGGCACAGACCGTAGAAGTCTGCCCAGCACTAGCCCTGTCTCCCAACCACTAGCCCTGCCTCCTAACCACCGGTGCTGCAACCCAATCTCTGCTAAGCTTCTGAGGATCCATTTCTTCTGAACAGGATTCCTTTATATTTATCCCACGTGTTTTTGAATTCCATTACCGTTTTCATCTCCACCACCTCCCTCGGGAGGGCATTCCAAGTATCCACCACTCTGTCCATGAAAAAGCACTTCCTGACATTTTTCTTGAGTCTGCACCCCTTCAACCTCATTTCATGTCCTCTAGTTCTATCACCTTCCCGTCTCCGGAAAAGGTTTGTTTGCGGATTAATACCTTTCAAATATTTGAACGTCTGTATCACCCCTGTTTCTCCTTTCCTCCAGGGTATACATTTTTCAGGTCAGCAAGTGTCTCCTCATTTGTCTTGTAACGCAAATCCCATACCAGTTTTGTAGCTTTTCTTTGCATCACTTCAATTCTTTTTACACCCTTTGCAAGATACGGCCTCCAAAACTAAACACAATACTCTAGGTGGGGCCTCACCAATGACTTGTACAGGGGCATCAACACCTCCTATCTTCTGCTGGTCATATCTCTGTCTATACAGCCTAGCAACCTTCTGGCTACGGCCACCGCCTTGTCACACTGTTTTGTTGCCTTCAGATCCTCAGATACTATTACCTCAAGATCCCTCTCCCTGCCTGTACATATCAGACTCTCACCGCCTAACACATATGTCTCCCGTGGATTTCTACTCCCTAAATGCATCACTTTGCATTTCTTCGCACTGAATTTTAATTGCCAAACATTAGACCATTCTTCCAGCTTCCACAGATCCTTTTTCATGTTTTCCACTCCCTCCCTGGTGTCCACTCTGTTACAAATCTTGGTATCATCTGCAAAAAGGTAAACTTTACCTTCTAACCCTTCAGCAATGTCACTCACAAATATATTAAACAGAATCGGCCCCAGCACCGATCCCTGAGACACTCCACTACTCACCTTTTCCTGAACTGAGTGAATTCCATTAACCACCACCCTCTGGCGTCTGTCCGTCAACCAGTTCCTAATCCAGTTCACCACGTTGGGTCCTATCTTCAGCCTGTCAAGTGTATTCAAGAGCCTCCTGTGGGGAACCATGTCAAAAGCTTTACTGAAGTCTAAGTAGATTACAACTATAGCACGTCCTTGATTCAATTTTCTGGTCACCCAGTCAAAGAATTTAATGACATTCTTTTGGCATGATTTACCTTTGGTAAAACCATGTTGTCTCGGATCTTGCAACTTATTGGCTTCCAGGAAATTCACTATCCTTTCCTTCAGCATTGCTTCCATTACTTTTCCAATAACCGAAGTGAGGCTTACCAGTCTGTAGTTTCCCTATCACCACGTTTGTGAAGAGGGCCCACATCCGCTCTTCTCCAATCCCACGGAACCTCTCCCTCTCCAAGGATTTATTAAACAAATCTTTAAGAGGACCCACCAGAACCTCTCTGAGCTCCCTCAATATCCTGGGGTGGATCCCGTCCAGTCCCATGACTTTATCCACCTTTAGATTTTCAAGTTGTTCATATACACTCTATTCTGTAAACGGTGCTATATCCACTCCATTCTCATATGTACTTTTGCCAGTCAATTTTGGTCTTTCTCCAGGATTTTCATCAGTGAACAGAGAACAAAAGTATTTGTTTAGCAAATTTGCTTTTTCTTCATCATTATCCACATAGCGGTTCACAGCATCTTTCAGTCTCAAGATTCCATTTTTAGTCTTCCTCCTTTCACTAATATATCTGAAGAAATTTTTGTCACCCCTCCTTACATTTCTAGCCATTTGTTCTTCTGTTTACACTTTTGCCAGATGTATCTCTCTCTTGGCTTCTTTCAGTTTCATCCAGTATTCCTCTCCATGTTCCTTTTCTCTTGAGTTTTTCTGTATTTCATGAATGCCAACTCTTTAGCCTTTATTTTCTCAGCCACTTGTTTGGAGAACCATATCGGTTTCCCTTTTCTCTTGCTTTTATTTACTCTCCTTACATAAAGGTTTGTGGCCATATTTATAGCTTCTTTTAGCTTGAGCCACTGCCCTTCCACTTCTTGTATGTCCTTCCAGCCCATCAGCTCCTTCCTCAGGTATTCTCCCATATTACTAAAGTCAGCATGCTTGAAATCCAGGACTTTGAGTTTTAAGTTGCTACCCTCCACTTCAGCTGTTATATCAAACCAAACTGTTTGATGGTCACTGCTGCCCAGGTGGGCACCCACTCAGACATTTGACACACTATCCCTTTGTCACGTCTGTGGCCGTGACCACCCTCAGCCTTACCTTCTTTCTGGGGGTCAGCAGCTCTGCTGGCTTCTGTCTGTGTTTGTGTTTGTCTTGTCTCTAGTCTCTGTGCTGATTGCTTCACTAGACCTCACCTGTGTGGGCTATGCCTCTCTAGGGAGCCAGCATCTATGATGGCTGCCACCGGCTCTGTGCCAGCTTCCAAGATGGCTCCTGCTTGTCTTTCCTGTGGGCTCACTTCCTATGTGTATCAAGCCTCTCTTTGGGGTCTATGTACTTCCTGCTTCTGCCCTACTGCTGGTGACTCATCAGTGAGAGCCTTCATAAGGAAGTGCTGTGCTTGCAGTCAGGGCCTTTGCATAAGTGTTATGCTCTTAGGCCAGGTCAGGTTAGTAAGTTTCTGCTGCACTACTGCTTAGCCTCTCTCTGGGTTCCAGCCCAGCTTCTTTCTGTGTCTGTGTCTCTGTTGTCCTTCCGTGGGGGGGTCTTCCCTGCCACTGTCTGTCTGTGGACTGCGGTCCTTCCTGACTTACCCTGAGTTGGGGTGAAGCCTCTGTCTGTGGACTGCGGGTCCTTCCTGGCTTACCCTGTGTTTGGGGTGAAGCCTCTGTTCCTGGCTTACCCTGGGGTTGGGGTGAAGCCTTTGTCCTGGTTTACTCTGTCTGTTCTCCTGTCAGCCCAAGACCCCTGGCCTGTTCTTCCTGGTTTGCTCTCTTTACCCTAAGTCCTGCCTTGCCTAGCCTGTGTGCCTACCCTGCTTGTATATCCTGTGTGTATATCCTGAATCCTGTATGTGTCTGGCTAGTGTGTTTTCCTGGGTGATTATTCCTGTATCCTGTCTCCACCTAGCTAGAGGGTTTACCCTGTGGTATTCCCGGTTCCCCGTTCTGCCTAGTGTGTATGCTGCCCTAGTCCTTGCTCCTGCTAAGCTTCTGTACGCCTTGTGTTCCTTGGTCTGTCTTCTGGGTCTTGCTAGTGGCTGTGCAGCAGCACACTGTCTGTGTTTAGTTCCTAGTCTAGTCTCCCTCGTGTTTCCTAGACCCAGGGTGGGTCCTCTGGATCTTCCGTTCCTGCCTTATCCTGCAAGTCCTGCCAGCCACCTGCACTTCGGAGCTCAACTCCGGAGGAACGGTGGCTAAGTGCAGGTGAAGCTGTTCCTGTTTCGTCTGTTCTAGTTGCCTGCCTTGTACTACTCCAGTCCAGAGTTCCAGTACTGCTCTTCTGTGTTTCCAGTCCCAAGGTGGTCTTGCCTGCCGCTGCTGCTCCGTGGCTGAGGCCCAAGGGCTCACGAACTCCAGTCCTGCCTCGAGGACTTGACGGTTGCCAAGGCCCTCGAGAACGCGACACCCTATTTGTGAGCACCAGATCCAGCATCGCTCCGTCCGTCATGGGTTCCGTCACCATTTGTCTGAGCAGAGCACTTTGAAAAGCATCCATGATCTCTCTACTTATTTCCGATTCCGCAGATGGAACATTCCAATCTACATCTGGCAGCAACAGCACCTCTCTTTCCCAACTTTTGAATATCTGTAATCAGATCTTTATCTAGTTCCTCCAATTGTGTCGGAGGTCTGTAGAAAAACACCCATGTGAACAGAGGTTCTATCACCTCTTTTTATGTTGATCCATATCACTTCTTCCTTTCCCCAGGCCCCTGTCATTTCAGTCGCTGTGACGTCACTTCTCACATACAGAGCTACTCCTCCACCTTTATGACTATCTCTATCCTTCCTAAATAGATTATAGCCTGGTATGTTTGCATCCCATTCATAGGCGGTCGGTGGCCCAACTCTTTGGGGAGGCTAAAGGGGGTGGGGTTATGGGTGGGGCCAAGGGTGGAGCTTAAATCCATAATTGTCTGATAACACACAGAAAAAATAAATAAATAAAAATAAAAGTCACAATACCTTTTATTAAATTTAGATATTAGATATGTATCATATGTCAAAGAATAAAGTGGTTGCTCAAAGCATATTCTAAGCACAATCGCTCAACTGCAAAACACTATGCACAACTTTGTGCAAAAACACACTCACAACCTTACTGCACCATAAATATTACACTGGGCAGACCTAATACACCAATATACCACCCATACGGAAAATGCAGACTGTCAACAATATGAAACAAAGGATCATATCATCACAATTCTCATGTAGAGCCACAAAACACCCTAATTCATGTTTAATGTGGGATAAAATGCCATAAATAAGTAAATAAATATAAACTTTTAATGTTGAGCACCTGATTCTCAAAGTGGACATATTCCAAACACTATAATGAAAATAAAATGATCTTTTCTACCTCTGGTGACTTTTTCTGATCATGCTGGCCCAGTATCCAATTCTGTTGCTATCTGTCCTCAGTGCAGGTCAGGAAGCCATCCTCCTTAAATATCTCCCTGGCAACACAGGACACCTCCAGCCACCCCCTCCCCCTCTCTCCCAGCAGTAAGGTAAACAAACCATAAACCAATTTCTACAACTGCTTACAAAAGGCTAGAGGGCTTTCACTGCAGCTCCTGCTGTGAGGATAGAGGTAAATCAACAATTTAAACCCCTCAGAGCACAGCAGGAGAGGCTTAGCCTGCCCAAGCCTCTTATACCGGGCGCCTATGATCCCATTCATGGGAATCATTGAGCTATGTCTCCGTGTTTGCAACAACGTCTAAGTCTGCCTCCAACATCAGGGCTTGAAGGTCATGAACTTTACTGCTTAGACTGCGAACATTTGTGGTCATCACTTTCCATCTACATTTGAGTGGCATTTTTTTCTTCTGTTTATTATTTTGTTTAGTCTCACTTCCTGCTGTGTTGGTAAGATGTGATTTGCTAAGATTGTTGATTTCATTACTTTCTTTTTGACTGTCACATCTTGTCTAAGCTTTAGCTGGGGGTGAACACTTGAAGTGACCTGCCTCCATATGCCACCCCCGCCTTCTAGTTTAAATGCCTAGAAATATATTGTCTAAATTTCTCCCCAAAGATTTTTTTTCCTGCCACAGTGAGATGCAGCCCATTGTTACAATATAGTCTTTTGTTTTTCCATGTATTGCCCCATCCTCCTATGTACCTAAATCTTTCTTGGTGACACCAGGCTTTGAGCCAGCTATTGAAATTTTCAGTACTTTGCAATCTGTTTCTCTCCCTTTCCAAAGGTAGGTAGTACTTCAGAAAAAGCAATTGTTGGTACCAAAGGTTTTAACCCATCCCCCAGCTCCTGAAAAGTTCTCTGCATGGCAAGTGAGGTATTACTGGACAAGTCATTTGTTCCCAGGTGGATAATAACATCAGTGTTTGACTCCTTCTTTTCTTCTCTGATTATAGAGATTATTTGCTTGGTACTCCTGGTAGCTGAGGAGCCTGGAAGGCATTTCACTTTGCTTGGCCCCTTGAACTGTGTTTCAAAAATGCCTCTGATAATGGAATCCCCTAGTAGCAACAGTTTTGTGGTATGAGTTTCAATATTAGTGCTTTGGGGGTGTTTTTTTCTCTTTGGGCACCTTCATATCTTTTTGTTCCACCTTCATTGCTTTTTGTTCCGCCTCAGTTCTATTTTCAGGGACTTCGCAGTGCTGTAAAGGAGCAAAAGAATTCTATAGAAGCAACACTTGTGAGGGTGGATGCATCTGTGCCACGTAACGTAGTCTGCCTGAGCCTACCATGAACCATCTATTCTTAAGTGTGTTTTATCCTTTGAGGCAGTAGTGAGAAGTTGGTTTGATTCTGTGCAATCATAGAAGCTGTTTTAAGTGCATCCAATTCCTGCTTTAGTTTACTGAGCTCCTGTTTTAAACTAGCAAGCTGGAGATAGATAGGACAAGCCTTAAGTCTCCAGATGATTTGCCTTGAAACTAAAGCACCACAATTACTACAGAGAATAAAAGTCATCCTGATTGGTTGAAATGGGTATGAACAGGTGTACTATGATAGGGTTAACAGTCTTCAAGATTGCCTGGGTATGACTGAGGAGTAAAGATAATCAGTTTTGACTTGTCTATGTATGAGTGGAAGACCCTGGGGTGGGTGGGCTGTGGGGGGGGGTGGGTGGGTGGGACTATAAGTCACAGTGAGTCACCGAAGTGCTGTATCAAAACAAGTTTTCTAGGTGTGACCAGCAATGATACAGCACTCCTCAGTCATACCCAGGCAATCTTGTAGACCCACCCCAGGGTCTTCCTGGACCAAAATCTGAACAGAATCGACTAAATATTGTGCCTTCTTCCTCACTGCACCATTTTATTGGAATTCCCTCCCTTTGTACAATCAGTGATGACCTCCCCTTACTCCCCCAGTGGACACCAACCCCCTCCCACCCTATAAAAAAACATTTTAAATATTTTTTGCCAGCCTCAAATGTCATACCCAGCTCTATCACAGCACTATGCAGGTCCCTGGAGCTGTTTTAGTAGGTGCAGTGCACTTCAGGCAGACGGACCCAGGACCATCCCCCCCTACTTGTTACACTTGTGGTGGTAAATGTGAGCCCTTCAAAACCCACCAGAAACCCACTATACCCACATGTAGGTGCCCCCCTTCACCCCTTAGGGTTATGGTAGTGGTTTACAGTTATGGGGCGTGAGTTTGGGGGGGGGCTCAGCACACAAGGTAAGGGAGTTATGCACCTGGGAGCAATTTCTGAAGTCCACTGCAGTGCCCCCTAGGGTGCCCGGTTGGTGTCCTGGTATGTGAGGGGAACAAGTGCACTATGAAAGCTGGCTCCTCCCATGACCAAAGGGCTTGGATTTGGTCGTTTCTGAGATGGGCGTCCTTGGTTTCCATTATCACCGAAAATTGGGGACAACCATCTCTAAGGTCGCCCTAAATGTTGAGATTTGGGTGTCCCCAACCGTATTATCGAAACGAAAGAGGGACGCCCATCTTATTTTGATAATACAGGTTTCCCCGCCCCTTCACTGGGACGTCCTGCGAGGATGTCCTCAGGAAAACGTGGGTGCCCCGTTCGATTATGCCCCTCCAAGTGTCTTTATTGTTTGTTATACCACCCGTCGGGGTCCATCTGAGTGATTTCCACATATTCATAAATGTAAGACACAAGTGATGCAAGGAATTCCATTAAGACAGGAACGTTGTAGAAAGTACAAAGGATAGTACTACAGTAGTGCTATCCAAGACATTCCATCACACCTGTGATCTGGCCCTTGACCTAGTAGGGGTGGGGGGTGACTGGCTCTTGAGAATGCATCTTCAAATAGGAAGGTCTTTACATCAGTTTTAAATTTTATTAAAGAATCCTGCAGTCTTAAATAGTTGGGGAGAACATTCCAGAGGCTAGGGCCTACTACACCAAAGATTTTTTTCCTAATGTGATCATATCTTACTTGTCTAAATGTGGGTATACTACGTAGATGTTACTGACTTGATCTAAGAGTTCATTGAGGGGAGTAGAGGACTAGTAGACATGATAAGAAAAAAGGAAGATTAGAATGTAAACTTTGCCTCACAAAGAAGTGGTGTCACATGATCGTATTTTCTAACAGCCCTGCTGATTTTAATAGTGATATTTTTAATTTTAATAGCAGGACCATGAGACTCTGATAAAGGGCATTGCACTAGTCAACATTACTCCCAGTCAGGATTTCGCTCTAATCACAGCACTGAAACCGTACTAGTCACGCTCATGACCAAACTCAAACAATTGATAGCAAACGGCAATAACATTCTACTGTTACTATTCAACATGTCAAGCGCATTTGACATGGTTGACCATGGAATTTTACTACACATCCTAGAATACTTCGGAATCGGAGGTAACGTTCTCAATTGGTTCAAGGGGTTCCTAACTACACGCTCATATCAAGTGACATCAAATTCGACTACATCAGCTACATGGATACCTGAATGCGGAGTTCCACAGGGATCCCCCCCCTCTCACCGACCATATTCAACCTAATGATGACACCCTTGGCCAAACTACTATCGAATCAGAACCTAAACCCATATATATATACGCTGATGATGTACGATCTTCATCACATTCAAACAAGATCTAAGGGAAATCTCCAATGAAATCAAGCAAAGTCTACATATCATGAATTCCTGGGCAGATGCACTTCAGCTGAAACTTAATGCAGAGAAAACCCAATGCCTGGTACTCACCTCGCAATACAACAAGAATAAATTTACCACCATCAACACACCTATACAAATATACCAGTTTCGGACACCCTAAAAATCCTTGGAGTCACCATTGATCGACACCTAACACTTGAGAACAATGCGAAAAACATAACTAAAAAGATGTTTCATTCAATGTGGAAACTAAAAAGAATTAGACCATTTTTTCCAAGGACTGTCTTCCGCAATCTGGTACAATCATTGGTACTCAGTCATCTGGACTATTGTAACTCACTCTACACTGGCTGCAAAGAGCAAATACTCAAAAAACTCCAGACAGCCCAGAATGCGGCAGCCAGACTAATATTCGGCACATCAAAATACGAAAGCGTGAAACCCCTACGAGAAAAACTACACTGGCTCCCACTAAAAGAATGCATCACGTTCAAACTTTGCACCCTAGTCCATTAAATCATCCATGGTAACGCCCCAGCCTACATGTCAGACCTAATAGAACTACCACCCAGGAACGCAAAAAAATCTTCTTGCACATTCCTTAATCTTCATCCTCCCAAGTGTAAGGGTCTGAAATACAAATTAATGCACGCATCTACCTTTTCCTATATGAGCATGCAGCTGTGGAACGCATGGCCACGTAACCTGAAAACGGTCTATGAATTGACCAATTTCCGCAAACTATTGAAAACCTATTTCTTTGACAAGATATATCACAAAGATCAACATGTGTAACTGTATAATCTTTAAAACATCCAGATCTATCTTATAATGTCTTTTGCTTTAACACTATCATGTATTTCACCACCATGTAACACAAAACCCTCTGTAAACCAAATGTATATTCACTTCTATTTCCAGTATCCATGATGAATTGTAAGCCACGTTGAACCTGCGAAGAGGTGGGATAATGTGGGATACAAGTGCAATAAATAAATTAATGTGTGGACCAGTGTTTCAAGAGCAGCCTGGTTAAAGAGATGTCTCACAGACACTGAATCACCAATTAGATTTGTACCTGGAAGCTGAGTTTGTCACCAAGTATGACACCTAATATTTTTAGAGTGGAGACCAAAAATGTGGTGTTGCCTTAAATAAGCAGAAGTGTAGTGGAAGTAGTAGAACCTTGTTTTGAGATCATGAGTGCCTTGCATTTAGTGGGATACAGAATCATTTTATTGCTGGATAAGCAAGATGCTATTAAATCTAGCTTGAAATTGAAGGCTTGTATTTCTGATAGGTTAGCTGGATTTAGGCAGGTGAGGATCTGAATGTCATCAGTGTATATATAGGGGGTCAAGTCCTGAGATTTGTATAAAAGTTAAAAGAAATATATTGAACAGGATTGGAGCAAGGGTGGAGCCCTTCATTCTATTCTATTTGATTGTTGAGCTTTTATAACCGGCTGAATCCCAAAACTTCTGGTCCAAAGCAGTGTACAAGATAGAAAATCATATTCAATTAGTACAGTTATAAACAATCTACAAACAGCTATCCAAAGAAAATAGAATTCATTTGTGAACTAACCCCCCCCCCCCCCCCGATCAGGGCCATGCCTATGGTCTCTGGTGCCCCCCTGCAGACTATCAGTTGGCGCCCCCCCCCCCCCCCCGTGTGGCACAAGATGGCAAGGCTTACAAGCCTTTCTTGTGAAATACTTGATCACAAATAATTTTTTTATGATTTTTAACCGTGAAAATGATCGCTCACCACTTGCCACACTAACAGGAATTGTCAGCAATATTCTTAGAAAACAAATTGCTATACATTGCAAAATAAGATAGCAGATGTAAATTCTCAAAGTGGACATATTCCAAACACTAAAATGAAAATAAAATGATTTTTGTCTACCTTTGTTGTCTGGTGACTTTGTTTTTCTATCCATATTGGTCCAAGTCTCTGATTCTGCTGCTCTCTATCTGTTCTCTTAACTCCATTTCCAGGGCTTCCTTTCCATTTATTTCTTTACTTTCCTCCTTTCTTGCCCTACATCCATATGTAAAAGCGGTGTCCTCCTCTGTGGAATTGACTGGAGGAGGTATAATGTGGATCCAGCCTTTGCCTATTTTCTCCATCCATGTGCAGTTTTTCTCCTCTCTTCCCTTTCCCTCATCTCCATCCATGTGCAGTTTTTCTCCTCTCTTCCTTTCCCCTCATCTCCATCCATGTGCATCTTCTTCTTTTTTCTTTCCTCACCTCCATCCATGTCCAGCACTTCTCCTCTCTCCCCGCCAACTCTACCATCCATCCATATCCAGAGAATCTCTCTTCCCTGCCCTCCCCTCTCATCCATGTCCAGCGATTCTCCTCTCTCCCCTGCCCTTCATGTCCAGCGAATCTCTCTTCACTGACCTCCCCTCCCCTCCATGTCCAGAGATTCTCCTCTCTCCCCTGCCCTCCCCTCTCATCCATGTCCAGCGATTCTCCTCTCTCCCCTGCCCTCACCTCCCATCCATGTCCAATGATTCTCCTCTCTCCCCTGCCCTTCATATCCAGTGAATCTCTCTTCCCTGCCCTCCCCTCTCATCCATGTCCAGCGATTCTCCTCTCTCCCATGCCCTCCCCTCTCATCCATGTTCAATGATTCTCCTCTCTCCCCTGCCCTCACCTCCCATCCATGTCCAATGATTCTCCTCTCTCCCCTGCCCTTCATGTCCAGCGAATCTCTCTTCGCTGACCTCCCCTTCCCTCCATGTCCAGTATGTCTCCTCTGCCCCCTGCCCTCCCCTCTCATCCATGTCCAGCAATTCTCTCTTCCCTGCCCTCCTCTCCCCTCCCCTCCATGTCCAGCATGGAGAGGAGAGGGGAGGGCAGGGGATGGAGGTGACATGCTGGACATGGAGGGGAGGGCAGGGGAGGGGAGAGAGAATTGCTGGACATGGAGGGGAGGGCAGGGGAGAGAGGAGAAATGTGACTTCGGGTAAAAGATTTTGGAGCGCGAGAGCAGGAACAGAAGGGAGCGGGCAAGTGAGCCGGACCTCAGGAAAAAGGTGCCGGTATGCTGTACTGGCGCGTACCAGCACAAAAAAAGCACTGTATGTATTCCTCATTGATAAGTCTTTGACTCTAAAGTTTAGCAATTTCATTAAAGCAAAATGTATTTTCATATATCACAGACTCTTCCTATCCAAGGAGAATGTTTTATATAAAAACAAACACAAAAAAAGCACTGACTCTAAAGTTTAGCAATTTCATTAAAGTAAAATGTATTCTCACATATCACAAGCTCTTCCTATCCAAGCAGAATGTTTTATATTTATTTATTTATTGCATTTGTATCCCACATTTTCCCACCTCTTTGCAGGCTCAATGTGGCTTACAATACATCATGAATGGTAGAGATATATAAGAAATAAACATTTAGTAATTACACACAAAACATTTAGTAATTACACACAAAAAAAGCAATCAGATTTTCACTTACCAGCTCTTCAACACAGTTAAACTTCCTCTTTGAACCTACTGTTTGAACCATCAGCCAATGAAATGCCTTTTAGCTGTAGATATCCCAGGTTACCTGATAATTATGCACACATCATTGCAGTACATGCTCAGAAAAAAAACAAAAACTTGGAACCACTTACAGATTTTAACAAACAATTACACTATTTATTTTTTATTTCTCCCCAATCTCACTTGCACACCTCTCTCCAAACCTATTCTCTTTAATTTGAATGTTGTTCAAGCTCACCCTGAATGAGGAGTTCTTCCCACACCAAAGACATATATAGCACTGGTTGTACTCTTTGAAGCAACTTTAGCAGAGTGTGTCTGCCTCAGTTAGCACTGCTGGGCTGCCTTCACTTCCTGATGCGGAGAGGGAAGGGCAGGGGAGAGAGGAGAATCACAATTTTCGGTAAAAGATTTTGCAAGTGAGCGGACCTGGGCGGCACCCTCCAGAGGTCTGCGCCCCCCTGCGGTGCTTACCCCGCTTACCGTGTTGGCACGGCCCTACCCCCGATTCTATATAGCAAGACTTAAGTTGCACAAAATATCAGGATTGAGGGAAGGAAGTGGTGTCACAGGATGACAACATAATTTGTTAGCTCCAAAGGGGCTCAGTTAGTTTTGAGCAATTCCCATTATATGCTCTTGCTGTAATACATTATAATTGGACCTTGCTTGTGTGAGACAGTATGCCGCCACAAAGAAGCTTAGAAAAGTTCTGGTTTGCAGCAAATCAGCAGGACAAACAGTGATCGGAGATGGTGGGTGAATGGAGGAGACCCAAAAAAATGGTGCCGATATAGTTGGATTAGGAGGAGGAGGAAGCCCATGTGCTGATGCCAGTGGAGCAATCTGAAGTCATTAAAAAGGACATGGTGGACTGGCTTCGGGAACTGAGAGCAGACATGGCTGGTGTTCGTCGAGATGTACAGGAAACACTGAAAGATATCAATGTGGAGATAGGAGATCTGGGTGCTCGAGTTGCTACAGTGGAAGAAACAGTGGACTCTGTAAGGGAGGATGGAATTACACTTAAAGGATCTCTCTCCAAAGACAATGCAGCAATTCAAGAACTGAAAGATCAACTGGCAGATACGGAAAATAGATCCTAAAGATGCAATTTAAGGACTGCTCGAAGGTGGTCACTGACTTTTGTAATTATTTGCTGAATCCAGCAGAATCTGGTGAGGCCAGGTGAGCAGTTGAACTTTAATATCCAAAGAGCCCATCGCAGTTTGGGGCCAATCACAGAGGGAGCACCTCGAGATATCATTGCATGCTTCGCTGATTTTCCAACTAAGTAGCGTAACAGACGGAGCTTACATGGCAGAACTGTAAAGTTAGTGTCTATCAGGATTTGACATACATTGCAGAAGTGGCGTTCATTTCAAGAGATCACCTGGTTCTTATGGGCCTGTGGTTTGCGCTACCAATGGCTATTCCCTTTCGTGGTATGGCTGACGGTTGAGGGGAAGTCTCAGAAAGTAAAATCGGTTGCAGAGACTTGGACTGCGTTGAGAGAAATGGGCTGCGATAATACACTGATACCTGCAAAATTGCCTCCACAGGAGAATGCTCAGAGGGCAGATTTGGCGTGGCAGGTGGTGGCTGGTCGAGGAAAAAAAACACATAAAAGTGCAACTTGAAGACTGGGTGTTTTCGACATTTTGTGGTTATGCTGGTTCTTAAACCTAATTTTCTAGATTATGAAAGTGGAATGCGAGTCTACTGTATATTTGTATACTCCCTTTTCTCTAACTTTTTCATTTTGCAGGGCAGTTGGGAGGAGAGGGGAGATGTAGGGATTGGATGTGGATTTACAGTATGTTATAAGGTTTCTAAGGTATTGCATAATGTGAGGAGGAGGGAGGTATTTGATGTTAATTTCGGGTAATGAGAATGTCTGTGTGAATGGACTGAGTGTATTGTGGATGGGGAGGATGAAGCTGGTGACTGGGAATATACAGGTGTGTTTAAGAGTAGGGTTATGGATATGTGGGTATCAGTATTTTTGGGTGTGTTCGTACGGTTGTGGACAAGTGAGCATATGTATTTCAGTGTTTATACTTAGGTGGGGAGCTAATAGGTGTCAGAGCGTATGTTTGCAGGGGTGTGTGAGTAGGTAAGTATATATACATATATAATAAACATGGAGGACAAAAAGGGTGTGAGTGTTGCAAGCTAGGAGTGACAATGTGAAGTTGGGGAAGGGTAAGTAGGGAATTACATATAGGGAAAGGTGCCTTCTGGGGAGATTGTTTTTTCCTCAAGGGATGGCTGATCCATGTGGAAGTAGATCAGTGGGTTCTGGGGGTATGGGTGGAGGGGGATATTGAGAGGGGAGGGGAGGCAGGGAAGGAGAGGGGTAGAGACAGGGGTTTGACAGGTTAAGAGGGGTAAGAAGGCTTGGGAGGGAGGGCAGAGCAAAGCCAATCAAGTAGTAGTTGGGTCGTGGAATGTAAACAGTGGTGTGCTGGAGCTGGCTCGCACCGGCTCACGAGCCGGTTGTTAATTTTTTAAAGATCTGGCGAGCTGGCTCCGGTAAATGAGGTAAGCATGGCTGGAGGGCACCACAAGCCATGCTTACCCCGTTTACCTCACCTCCCACCACTGCCCTCGTTTGCCTGCGCCGCCCGGGGGAGGGGGTTAAATCGTTTTTATTACCTCCGTCGAAGCGGCCACATCATTGAAAGCCCTGCCCATCTCTAGCCTTCCCTTCGTGAGATCGTTCCCTCAGAGTCCCGCCTTCTGACGTCATTTCCTCTTTCCGCGAGGGCAGGATTCCGAGGGAATGAACTCGAAGGGAAGGCTAGAGATGGGCAGGGCTTTTAATGATATGACCGCTTCGACGGGGGTAATCAGGGGAGAGAGGAGAATCACTGGGTATGGATGGCTGGAGGGAGGCAGGGGAGAGAAGAGAATCGCTGGGTATGGATGGCTGGAGGGGAGCAGGGGAGAGAAGAGAATCGCTGGTATGGATGGCTGGAGGCAGGGCAGGGGAGAGAAGAGAATCGCTGGGTATGGATGGCTAGGGGGAAGGGGAGAGAAGAGAATCGCTGGGTATGGATGGCTGGAGGGGGGGCAGGGGAGAGAAGAGAATCACTAGGTATGGATGGCTGGAGGGGGCAGGGGAGAGAAGAGAATCGCTGGGTATGGATGGATAGAGGGGGCAGGGGAGAGAAGAGAATCGCTGGGTATGGATGGATAGAGGGGGCAGGAGAGAGAAGAGAATCACTGGGTATGGATGGATAGAGGAGGCAGGGGAGAGAAGAGGAGAGTTGCTGGACATGGGTGGATGGAGGGGAGGGCAGGAGAGAGGAGAGTTGCTGGACATGGGTGGATGGAGGGGAGGGCAGGGAGAGAGGAGGGTTGCTGGACATGGGTGGATGGAGGAGAGGGAAGAGGAGAGTTGCTGGACATGGGTGGAGGGAGGGAAGGGCAAGGGGGAGAGGAGGGTTGCTGGACATGGGTGGATGGAAGGGAGGGCGGGGGGAGAGGAGGGTTGCTGGACATGGATGGAGGAGAGGAAAGGGAGAGAGAAGAAATGCTGGACATGGATGGAGGGGAGGGACGAGTGAGGAAGGAGATGAGATGAGGGAAAAGGAAGAGGGGAGAAAAACTGCACATGGATGAAGAAAATAGGCAGAAGCTGGATCCACTGGACAGTCAAGTCTGCGGAGGACCCAGCTTTTACTTACGGATGTAGGACAAGAAATGAAGAAGAAAGGCGGAAAATAAAGAAATAAATGGAAAGGAAGCCCTGGAAACGGAGTTAAGAGGATAGATAGCAGCAGAATCGGATACTAGGCCAGCATGATCAGAAAAACAAAGTCACCAGACAACAAAGGTAGAAAAAAAATCATTTTATTTTCATTATAATGTTTGGAATATGTCCACTTTGAGAATCAGGTGCTCAACATTAAAAGTTAATATGTATTTACTTATTTATGGCATTTTATCCCACATTAAACATGAATTGGATTGGAAACTGGGATCATTTTTTTTTCCTGGAGTAATGCATTGCCCCCCCTCCCCAGGCTCTATAGCACAGAGGTGGACGGGGGGGGGGGGGGGGGGGGGGGGGCGCAGAGGTGGACCAGGGAGAAAGCCTGTTGTTAAACATTTACCAGCACACCACTGAATATAAATGGTCTTAATAATCTGGGGAAACAAAGTGTGGTGTTTAAGGAGTTGGGCAGACTACAGTAGGATGTAACTTTTCTACACCTTTGCCCTAGGGATCTGCAGGTCCTAAATCGTCATCCCATTAGGGAGATGGTGGGTCATCAGGGACAGTGGGGGGGGGGGGGGGCAAGTAAACGGGAGGAGTGGCCATTTTACTCAGGAATGGTTTTGGGTTCACTATTCATAAGGAATTCAAGGATCAGTGTGTGAGATGCTTAGCTCTGAGAGGAGTATATCAGGGCTGGGAGATTAGGCTAGTAAATATTTATGCTCCAAATTCAGGCCAGTTGGAGTTTTTCCAGACACGCCTGGGGGAGCTCCAAGGGTTTATTCAGGGGATGGTGATTGTGGGGGGAGATTTTAATGTGACTCCAGATGCCCACTTGGATCATTCCTCTAGGGGGGGGGGGACTTTACAGTAAAAGAAATCGGAGAGCATTGCAGGAATTCTTTAGAAGATAGGAGGTTACAGATAGTTGGCAAATGTCACATGCGGTACACATTTTACTTGCATGCCAGTGATAATTATACTCAAATTGATGGCCTTTGGATTCATCGTAATCTATGGTGTTCCCTAGGAAAGGTTGAAATCAGGAACATTCAAATTGCAGATAAGAACATAAGAACATAAGAGTAGCCATACTGGATCAGACCAATGGTCCATCTAGCCCAGTATCCTGTTTTCCAAACAGTGGCCAAGCCAGGTCACAAGTACCTGGCAGAAACCCAAATTGTGGCAACACCCTATACTACAAATCCCAGGGCAAACAGTTGCTTCCTATGTCTGTCTCAATAGAAGACTATGGACCTTTCTTCCAAGAATTCGTCCAAACCATTTTTAAACCCAGATATGGCAAACAGTTCCAGAGCTTAACTATAAGCTGAGTGAAAAAATATTTCCTCCTATTTGTTTAAAAAGTATTTCCATGTAACTTCCTTGAGTGTCCCCTAGTCTTTGTACTTTTGGAACAAGTAAAAAATTGATTTATTTCTACTCGTTCTACACCAATCATCCATCTCTTTCCCAAGCTGAAGAGCCCTAACCTACATAAGTACATAACTATTGCCATACTGGGAAAGACCAAAGGTCCATCAAGCCCAGGACCCTGTTTCCAACAGTGGCCAATCCAGGTCACAAATACCTGGCAAGATCCCGAGGGCATTAAAGAACAGCACAGTAAGTTTGGGAGCAAGATGGCGGCGGTACCAACTGCTCGCGTCAGTGAGTAGCCCATCGCTGCTGGAACTTATAATTTCTCATGCTAAAATTTCCCCGAAAGAATTTTTCCTTAAAATCTCTGGCTGTTATGCCTCATAGCAAGAGAAAAGGGATCGTAAGGATGAGGACCCAGCCCTCCCTAACTTCAACACCCGCCCAGCAGTCCATGGAGCAGTTCCTTACGCGGCAATCCACTTTAACAGCGTCAGGAGATCCCGCTGATCTTTCGACGCAGGGAGGCGCCGAGATCCAGGGAATTGACACATCGTTGACATGCAACTCCTGCCTTTGCAGCCGGTGGTACTCGAATTTGCGGGTGAATTGTCGACCTCGGAAGTCGGGGAAACGAATCTGCCACTGGGTCAGCAAATTGGAGTTCTTCCTGGATCTCCCACGACAACGGAGTCGAAGGGCCTTGAGCCCCTGCAAGGGAAGCCCCAAACATCTAAGGCTCCAACTGCAAAGGTTACGCTGGAGGCAATATGGGATGTGCTCCAGCGTTTGGACAACTCTGTGAAGACTTCAACAGGCAAGATTGACAATTTATCTGAAAATTTACAGAATTTAAAAACTGCATTTACAACTATGAGTAACGAGTTGACTGAGAAAGTAAATCTTTTAGAAGCTGATATTGTTAAAATGAAAGAGGTAACATCGAAATTGATCCAGGACAATACACAGATATATAATAGGTTGGAATACTTTGAAAACTACAACCGAAGATTAAATCTTCGATTGTTAAACTTTCCTTGTACCGAGGTGTATTCCCCCTTGGACATATTTAAGAGATATTTGACGGAAAATTTAAAATTTACCTCTAAGAATATTCCTCCTCTTAATAAAATATATTACCTACCCACAAAAAAACCAAGTGGATCTTCACAAATTCCTCAACAGCCTCAAGGAGATCTCAATGTCTCAGACCTGTTGGAAACATCTTTGTCTTCAATAACAAATAGGCAAACATTGTTGGTCTCATTTGTATTCCAGCAGGATTTGGAACTGGTTAGGAAACTAGCTTTAAGGAACTTACAACTTCCATTTTATGGACAAAAGATCTGGGTTTTCCCAGATGTTACTAAATCTACACAAATCAAAAGAAAAGATTTTCTAGCATTGAGACCAGCTACTTTGGCGCTGGGGGCTACTTTTATTTTAAGTTTCCCATGTAAATGCAATATAAAATATTTGGGTGTAAAATATGTTTTCTTTAACCCTGTTCATTTGAAGCAATTTATAGAATTGAAAAAATTGTCATGAAGCCTGTTGGAGCAGTATTGTCATTATGGAGAAATAGAATAATTATAAGTGGATAAAACTGTTAAGCATTTCTTTAGTTTTGTTGCATACAGATCTCCCGTGTGAAAACGGCTCTTCTCCCCTCCAATTTGTGGTCTAATATAGGATGCATAATTATGTTTCTGGAACTAAAATATTTTCTGTAATTTTGTTTTATTTATATCTGATTTTCCTTTTCAAGCGTCATGAAGGCTTGTAATTTAAAAATGATAAATAATTAAAAAAAAAACCAAATACCTGGCAAGATCCCAAAAAAGTACAAAACATTCTATACTGCTTATCCCAGAAATAATGGATTTTCCCCAAGTCCATTTAAATAATGGTCTATGGACTTTTTCTTTAGGAAGCTGTCCAAACCTTTTTTAAACTCTGCTAAGCTAACCGCGTTTATCACATTCTCTGGCAACGCATTCCAGAATTTAATTAAAGGGAAAGGGAAATGGGACTTGTACGGCCTTTCTGAGATTTTTGCAACTACATTAAGTGGTTTACATATATTCAGGTAGTTATTTTGTACCTTGGAGCAATGAAGGGTTAAATGAGTTGCCCAGAGTCACAAAGAGCTGCAGTGGGAATCAAACACAGTTCCCCAGGTTCAAAGTCCACTGCACTAAGCACTAGGCTACTCCTTCGATTCATTTTAAATTTACTACATTGTAGCTTCATCACATGCCCCCTAGTCCTAGTATTTTAAAAAGCGTAAACAGATGCTTCACATCTACCAGTTCAACTCCACTAATTATTTTATAGACCTCTATCATATCTCCCCTCAGCCGCCTTTTCTCCAAGCTGAAGAGCTCTAGCCGTTTTAGCCTTTCCTCACAAGGAAGTCGTCCCATCCCCTTTATCATTTTTGTTGCCCTTCACTGCACCTTTTCTAATTCCACTATATCTTTTTTAGATGCGGCAACCAGAATTGAACACAATATTCAAGGTGCGGTCGCACCATGGAGTGATACAAAGGCATTATAATATCCTCATTTTTGTTTTCCATTCCTTTTCTAATAATACCTAACATTCTATTTGCTTTCTTAGCCGCAGCAGCACACTGAGCAGAAGGTTTCAATGTATCGTCAACGACGACGCCTGGATCCCTTTCTTGGTCTGTGACTTCTAACATGGAACCTTGCATGCCACAGCTATAATTCGGGTTCCTCTTTCCCACATGCATCACTTTGCACTTGCTCACATTAAATGTCATCTGCCATTTAGACGCCCAGTCTCCCAGTCTCGTAATGTCCTCTTGTAATTTTTCACAATCCTCCCGTGATTTAATGACTTTGAATAACTTTGTGTCATCAGCAAATTTAATTACCTCACTAGTTACTCCCATCTCGAGGTCATTTATAAATATGTTAAAAAGCAGCGGTCTGAGCACAGACCCCTGGGGAGCGGCTCTCAAGAAAGACATTGGGGTAGGCTTGTAACCTTTATAGGGGGTGTTGGGAGAAGTTCCACGAGGGGTGTAAGAGGGGGCTGCATGGTGAGGAGCATATATGTTGGAGGAGTTCTTATGCAACTGGGGAAGGGGATGGGTAGGTGGGACTGGGAACAGAAAAAATGATGCAAGGGAATATCAGGTTCACATTATGTGGGAGCAGGAGTGTAGTCAAGCAAATTAAATTAAATTAAATTAAAGATAATATCAGGTATAGTTGGGTAGTTACCCAACTATACCTGATATTATCTTTAATTTAATGCTTATTGTTTAATTAATTTGCCCAGTGAACCTTTTCTTTCTTTCTTTCTTTCTTTCTTTCTTTCTTTCTTTCTTCTTTTCTTTTCCTTCTTTATTTCTTTTTTCTTTCTTTCTTTCTTTCTTTCTTTCTTTCCCTGCCAAGCTTTGATAGAGAGGATAGGCTGTTCAAACTGCATTGCATTGTGGCTATAAAGTTGCATTTTACATTGCTGAAACTGCTATAATTATTGGGAATATTTAGATTTTTTTTACAAAAAGAAAGTTATATTCTAGGACAATTTGAAAGTTAAATCAATTGAAAATTCTTGATCAGACTGTACCATTTCTGGTCCCATCTAGAGAATTTCCTTGATACAGCATTAGCTGACACACACTGGGACTTACAATCCCACCCACCCCAGGGTTTTCCACTCATTTATAGACAAACCAAACCTCATTGTAACCGCAGTGTAATGTTATGATTGGGGTCTGAACCCCTCTCAAACTTACCTCTTTCCTGGGGGTCAGCTTCTTAGCTGGCTTCTGTTTCTTTTCTCTGTCCTTGCTGAGCTGGCTCTGTCTCTCTGTGCTGGCAGCTTCCAGCAGCATGGCTCTAATTGTTTCACTATACTGCACCTGTGTTGCCTGAGTTGCTCTACCTCTCTTTGGGTGTACTGGCTTCAAGTGTTTCACGGTTTTGCATTGGTGTGGGTTGGGCCTCTCTGGGTCAGTGTGCTTTTGCCTAGGTCTAGGGAGTGTGACATCATCAGGGAGGGCCTTGATAAGGAAGTGGTGGTGTTTCCTTCAGAGCCTTTTGCAACAGTGGTGTTTGCTTTAGGTAGGGTGGTGCAGTGTGCACTTCTGACTTTGTGTCTAGTTTCCCTGCTTGCTTTTGCTAAGGGCCAGGTTAGTGTTAGTGCAGTGTGCACTGGTAACTGTATGTTTAGCTTTCCTGCTTTTCCCTTTTGGTTCCCCTGCTTTTCCCTCTTGGTTTTGGAAGCATTGCTGTGTGTAGGGCTTTGGAAGCTCTGTTGTTGATAGAAGTACTTCAGGGTTTGCTGTTGTTAGGAACACTGCAGAGTTTGTTGTTAGAAGTACTTCTGGGTTTGTGCTATTGGGAGCATTGCAGTCTTTGCTGTTGGTGTTTGGTGATTTAGAATCACTTTTGGCTTATGTGTTAGCTTCCCTGCTTTTTCCTTGTGGCTCCCCTGTCTTCCCTTCTAGTGCTAGTGAGGCAGTGAGCAAAAGAAATTGAATAATTCTGAGAAATCATATGAAGGGTTAATTTTGTTTAAAGGTGCTCAGATATTATTTTAAATTCTCAGTTCTGCTAGCAAGTGAAGGAATGTTATCTGGTTTAGGTTATTTACGTTTGCCGGGCTGGGTTAGAAAGGTCAGAGACAGGAATTTCTTTCAACCTTGTGAGTGATGGATTGCTAAGCAAACACATGTATTCTATTATGAGCCGGTATATAGCAGGCTGTTTGTTTAGGATTAGTTTAAAATGCTTAGAAGAAATACTGTTTAGAGAGAGGCAAGGTGACCAATCTATTCCTTAACCAATTGGGAGTAAAGGGGGCTAGGCTAGGAGGAGGGCTTAGGACCCTATTTAAGTAGGAGCAGAAGCAGTTTATGTCAGAAGGAGCTCAGAAGAAAGAGAAGGACAGAAGGAACAGATAGAAGAAGGAGAAGACACAGAGAGCTGAGAGAAAGACACAGAGAGCTGAGAGAAAGAGAAGAAGAGACTTAATGCTGATGTCCTGCTTTGTTTGCTGGCAAATAAAGAAGATTTCTCTCTCATTCTGGTGTGTGCTGTCTGACTCCTGAAGTATCACAAATTCCTATCTCAATTCCTGCAACAATTCTTGGTGGCAGCGGTGGGATAAATCCTGCATTAATCCCAGCACCCAACTGACTGGAGAACATTCGCCGGGTATGTATTCTGTATTTTGTATTGTAATCCTAGCTAGGAAGTTGTAAACCAGCCCCTCAAGAAAGAGGGAAGGAGAATCTGATCAATTCTCAGCGAAGGCCCTAGTACCTTCTAGTCGCGGGGACTAGAAGCGAAAACGCTTGAGCTTATCTGTATCTGAGAAATTTGAAATTGTTGGGTGGGATTTTCTGTATGGAATGTGTGATGCTTGAATGTTAGAAGAGTGCAGACCCCTTACTGCATTCTCAAAAACTCCTTCCCTCTTTGTGTGTTGTAACTGTAAGCATTATGGGTGGGACATCATCTAGAACAATTGCTACCCCCCTAGATTGTATGCTTAGAAATTTCAAAAAAGGCTTTTTAATTAATGATTATGGACAGACTTTAAGCTCAAGTACTTTAAGAACCTTGTGTGAAGTTGAGTGGCCATCTATGGGAGTGGGGTGGCCCCCTAGTGGCAGCTTAGATATTGAAGTAATCCGGAAGGTCTACAGCATAGTAGTAGGAGGACCAGAATATTCTGAACAACTCCCTTATATAGATTCCTGGGACAGCCTTGTGACTGACCCTCCCTCTTGGTTGAAAACTTATATGGGATCCCCAGTAAAATTCATGTTAGGCCGTGTTCAAAGAAAGATTAGAAAATCTAAACTAGAAGAGGGAAAGAGCCCTAGGAAGCCTACCACCCAATCGGTGGCTTCCGCCCCTACCCTGTCTGAGAAACCCATACTCTCTGATGACCCCTCAGATCTTGAGCCACCACCTTATGGCCCATTGTTGGGGTTCCGTGCTACCCCCAGAGATCCACGCCGCCCAGCCCAAGCCTCTCCAGCACAGGCTTCTCCGGATAGTTCTTCCCCTCCTGTGCCAAACCTGCCACACCCTAGGTTGGACTTTTCACCTGGCCTCTACCCTTCTGTGCCAAATCCTCTCCTGTTAACCTCTGAAGACCCGTTTTGGGTTCCACTCCCTGACTCCTCAACTCCCGACAGCCCAGCCTCTCCTTCTAATACCCCTACCCACTCATCAGGGGCCCGGCATCCCTTTCAATGGACTGACTCACCTGTGACCACCTCTCAGTCTATGAGTACCCCTCCCCATCCCTCAGGATTTCAACCTACCTCTACTGAATGGGTTAGACCCGCTGCAATTACCTTTGAGCATGATAGGAGGGTAGCTCCTAGCTCTACCTCAGGTTCCATTCCCACCTCCTCGAGAGTTCTGCCACTTCGTCAGGTAACTACCACTCGACCGGATCCTAATAATCAGGGTCAGGTTATACAGGCACAGGCCTATCAGTATGTACCCTTCACAACCACCGATCTCCTGAATTGGAAGACGCATTATCCCTCTTATACTGAAAAGCCTCAGGCAGTGGTGGACCTAGTGACTAGCATTATGGCCACCCATAACCCAACCTGGACTGATTGTCAACAACTTCTCCTGACCCTCTTCACAACTGAGGAGAGGCGGAAGATTTTGCAAAATGCTGAGGCCATCACGCGAGAGAGTGTCCCCGGGGGGACACAGGACCCAGAGGGATGGGTTAGAGCTCGGTTTCCTCGCGCAGCTCCAGATTGGGATCCAAATGATGGGCAGCACTATGAACTGTTGTCTGGCTATTGCCGGGACTTACTGGAAGGTATGAGGAAAGGCATAAAGAGGCCCATTAATCTGGCAAAGGTCTCTGAAATTCTCCAAGGGGCAACTGAATCCCCTGGGGCCTTCTTAGAGCGACTAATTGAAGCCTACAGAACATACACCCCATTTGACCCTGAGCCCAAGAAAACCAGAGAATGGTGAATAGCG